>NW_026606926.1:645000-1245000 GCF_029890125.1 Rhinichthys klamathensis goyatoka
TTGCGGGAGAGAGGCCCACTCTTCTGACTCCTACTTGTGTATAGACTCGTTCTGCAGGAGGTAATTAACATATGACAGGAGAGCGATACCCTCTCTCTTACTCACAGACTGAGGGGGTCTGGTGAGGCCTGGAGAACCGAGGCTGGCATCCCCAATGTGTCATGTGCTTAATGAAGATGTCCTTGAGGCCTTGTGTCCTACACACTCACCAACACTCACTTGCCAAGACGCCTCCATATTTATCATCTCACACAGCTAGGCGTGTACTTAATGATCCAATCCTAGTTTGCTATTAAAAAGTTTGGGTGGGACATTTTTAAGGGACATCCATGTGAAATATATATCCATGAAAAATATGGGTTTCCCAAAGACGCCATATTTCTGATTTAAGAGACAAAGCTTCCGGGGTCTTGATTATAGTGTCGTTTAGAGAGGAAATTAACCCTGCGTTGTTGCTAAGTAGTTACAGAGTTATGGAGCTGCTGATTTGAAAAAAATAAAATAAAATTATTTGTTGTAATTCTGAATTTATCTAAAAAATTTGATAATTGCAACTTTATATCTCAGTGTGACTATTTAACATGTGTTACATTTCATTTTAAGGTGACGTAGTTACATTGTGCTTACTCAAATAAATGTAAGCACATTAAGTAATATTAATTACTTATGTATTTGCTATAGAGTTACAGGGTTTGGTTTTACTGTTAATTTGCTTTACTGTTATTACTATTGTAAGTACATGAATTAATATGTAACATTACCTTAAAATAAAGTGTTACCAAAATTTAGCTCACAATCTTTTTTTATGATTTACTCTGAGGCGGCTTCCATACTTAAAGTTTACACAGAATCCAGATTAACCCATTTGAAGGGAACATCAGTGTGTGTGTGTGTGTGTGTGTGTGTGTGTGTGTGTGTGTGTGTGTGTGTGTGTGTGTGTGTGTGTGTGTGTGTGTGTGTGTGTGTGTGTGTGTGTTTGTGCATGTGCGTGTGTGCATGCGTGCGTTCGTGTGTGTTCTCTGTAAACGGCTGAAGCAGAGGTAAAAGATTCACATTTACTCACTTGACAGAGCATTCAATGCTTCAGTCATGTCGTTATGGAGTCATGGCTGTGTGTGTGTGTGTGTATGTGTGTGTGAAGTTTTGATCTGATTCACACAATCACAAATATTCTAAGTTGCTAATGAGCTCAGATACACACTGTGTGTTTTTGTACACTGTGATTACCTTGATGTGTGTGGGAAGATGTGAGATTACTCCTTCCTCTCTGTCTTAAGCTAAATTTGCCCTCTCATCCCCTCCAGCGATAACACTGGCTTCATTATGTAATTAACACTGTTGACACTCACACCAGCTCGCCAGACACCAAACCCATATCAACTACACTGTCCAAAGTGAGTCATATGTACATTGTCCTAGATGTGTAAGAAAGATCAGGTCATGCCTTTTGTCCAAGTCCATCGGAAAGTTAGTCCGGTGTTATGTGTCTGGTGTTAATCTGTGTTCATCTCCTTTCCCTTCTAGGTAACTGAGCACTCATCACTAATTTCCTGTATGAGTGTGTGTTTGCGAAATGCAGTTCTGTTTTCCAGGTATCCAAGTGCCTGGTGGTGGGGTCAAGCAGTTCAGGGTGAGTGGGGAATGATGGGATGTGGAGAGCAGTCACAGATATCTGACTCTGCATTTTCAGTGGCTGCTGATAGCAGCTTAAAGGCTTATACTGTAATAAGGAGCCTTTGAGGTTGGTTAATCATGCTTTGATTTGGACTTTGACATTTTTTGAAGAGTACACTTGAACAAGTGTGTGTGTATGTATGTATGTATGTATATATAGGCCTATATATATATATATATATATATATATATATATATATATATATATATATATATATATATATATATATATATTGGTGTGTGTGTGTTGCTGTTGTTGTTTTTGATTTGGTCATTTAAGTACATTTTACTAATATTTTGATTCAAAAGTGTTGGATCATTAAGATTTTAAAAATATATATATATTGTTTTTGAAAGAAGTCTCTTATGCACCTACACATACACTACAGTATATACTGTTTTTTTTTTTTTTGGGAGTAATTCATGTATACTATATTTTACTGCAGCAGCATGTCTTACTTGCTCACAGCAGTGTGTTGTTTATGTAGCCTATTAGGAGTAGCAAGTCCCGTACTTGCTCTGCAGCAGCAGCGTAGCAGATCTATTCCACCAAGACCATATCAACATTGTCATATCCATTACAATGCCAAACACTCTGAGACTTGTGACAGAATTACTACCCATCTTTACCCTCTTTTTGCTTTGTTTCACTAATGTAATGAAAACAAAGGCAATATCTAATAAAGACTCAGATTACATTGTGCCTCAAGATGACATTTATTATATTCCTGTCAAATCTACACCATTGCAGTTCATCTGTGGGGATTTATTTTATGTAGGTGAGTGTGTGTGTGTGTGTGTGTGACATTTGAGAGCCCACTGATTTACATATCCTGTAAGCTCGATTGCCGCTTTATTTTTGCGCTGTGTAGTGAAGTCCCATGCTTGAGTGTGTAAAACGCCCCTGATTTGCAGTGCTTTATTTCATAGAGAATTCTCTACATGCATGCATAATGGAAGATTATTCTCCGATCTGATTCCCTACATATTTCAGATGCACTGGCTTAAAAATAGCACCATTTCTGTGTGTATTTAGCTCAGCATGGCTCCTCTCTCTCTCTCTCTCTCTCTCTCTCTCTCTCTCTCTCTCTCTCTCTCTCTCGATTCTTCTGCTGTCATCTCTCTCTCGATTCCTCTGCTGTTATCTCCCTCTCGATTCCTCTGCTGTCTTCTCCCACTTTCTCGTAACTCTTCTGACTTGACGATGATTGAATAGCTTGAAAAAAAAAATAGGTGGGTCAATCTATAAATTGTCTTTTTCACTTTGAAATGATTAGGGAAATTTCTGTAAGATTTTTCTCATCAGACAACATAACAGTGAGCTACAATTCTACTATATTGTGCTCAAAGATTATTATTATTATTTTTTAATCAGTTGTTTACTGTACAACATTTTAAAAGAGGTGATTTGACAACAACTTGTCTTAGAAGAGATATTATTCTGGATATGTCAGATTTATTTGACACATAATCTGGGGGCGCAACTTGTAATAAATATTCTAATAAACATAAACAATTTCCTACACCTCTCACAGCTTGAACTCTTAAAGAAATCCACAGCATCTTTCACTTTGAAGTGTTTTAGGATTTTTGGAGTATCTCTCTCTCCTCCTCGACTCTACAGCCCTTTTAATGTTCCAGACAACTAACATGCCTTAGGACTACTTTACTACAAGCTTCATGAGAGCCATCAAGGCTACTTAATTCACATTATTGTTCTTGACAGCCATGGATGTGACTCACTAAACAGTTTAATACTTCAGTATTCACTTGATTTTCAGTGGGAACTTGCGTCATGCATGTGGCGTATTTCAGACTTTTTTTCAGCTGTGATGTGATGTAATAACCTATTTCTGCGAAATAGGGCTTCTTTGTTTTTGAAAGGCAGGAGAAAACCGAAAAAGATAGGCAAAGAGAAATGAGAAAAACATAGCTGTGAAAAGAGGAATGAAATATTGTTGACAGCAGAAGACTATGTGATAGCAGGTAGAAAACTGTGTGATATTAACAAAAGGCAACGTTAAGAAGAAACTAAAAAATGGTTTCAGTTAGTGTTTATGGATTCATTAATTGGGTTTGCAATCTTAAAGCTGCCGTCGGCAACATTTTTTTTATCATATTCAGTGAAATCGACACAATAATCCGACAGAACAACATAAATAAAGTGGTTTTAGAAAAAACCGAGCTTCTAACTCCACCTGGAGCGTGTTATTTGTTTTGCAAAAATCCACAGCTCCCGGATCATCGGGTCCAATCAGCGCAGGGGGGTGTGAGAATTTTTTTTTTTTTCAAAATTTTGCCTTAGTCCACTCAATCTGCCAGACTTGCCGACTGCAGCTTTAAATATAAGGGTTCTTTATTGGCATCTGTGGTTCCATGAAGAACCTTCAACATTCATGGAACCTTTCCATTACACAAAAATATTATAGTGAAAAAATGTTCTTCAATTTTTTTAAATGTTCTTCTGTTCTACTTTTAAGGAAAAAAAAGGTTATTTTAAGAACTGTTTACTGAAAGGTATTCCAAAAATGGTTCTTCTATGGCATCACTGCAAAAACTCACCTTTTGGATCCTTTATTTTAAGTCTTGTGAATTGTCATATCTATGTTTGTGATTTTGGAATGTCAGGAGGTAAGATGTCCAGTTGTAGATACTCGTAAAATCGACATCATGTGACATTTGTGTTGGGTTCATGAGTATTTTTGGGTTTCTAAAAAAAACGTATTGCAAATCAATTCCCTACATTGAAAAATATTCTTGAAAAGAAAAGGGTTGTAGGAAGAATCTTTTGTTTTTAAGAATCTTTGTTTTTTTCATTGGGACCCCCAATCACCTCTGAGTTGTCGAAAAATGACCAATGGAATTGGCCAGTGGAATTTGCATGCCATGCCCGTACATACAGGTAAGATGGTGGCACGCATCCACACATTCAGGTTTATGGTGAGGAGCTGAGACTGGGATCCCGGCCATTTAGTGTGGTGGTTCAGGGATGTGCCAGGAGGGACATAACATCTCTGTTCCCTCCATCAGGGAACGAGTGTTACATCAGTAACCAAGAAGATCCCTATCAGTCAGTCAAGTCTGAAAAATGGTGTCCATATGGAAATGCCACAGCCACTGAACTGCTACGAGCATGCAGATGCTGGCAAGCTGTAGCGTGCCCTTTTGGCATCTGCCCTCATACAGTCATAACCTACCCAGTGCCCCATATAAGCCCAAAGAATAATAGTCCTCCATGCCTCCTCCGGGGGCAGCGCTTACAAGTTCATCACCTGGTCCTGAAAGGAGTAGAGGAAACTTTGGGCACGGAGTCTCAGGATCACGTGAGAAGAGGCCAGCCTGAACTCAAGGCACAATTCGCTGACTGAAAATGCCTGCAGGTCCCCCACCCTCTTGATGGAAGTGAGCACAGTCTGGAGCGTTGTCTTTAGAGACGGGATCTTAAGTTCGACTGACTCAAGCGGCTTTCTCTGAGCAGAAAGGACCACAGAGAGATCCCAGGAGGAGATGAGGCGCGGCCTGGGAGGATTTAGCCCCCTGCCGCCTCTCAGGAACCTGATGATCTGATGATCAGACTTTGCCTGTGACCTACGGTCAACTGCAACGTGATGTGCCACAATGGTGGCAACATACACCTTCAAGGTGGAGGGGGACAGCATCCGCTCCCCCAGAAAGGAAGCTGTTCAGGCATTTCCGGAACTTTCCTCCAGGAAGAGCACCACTCAGCGAACAGACTCCACTTCAAAGCATAAGTTTGCCTTGTAGAGGGAGCTCTGGCTTGAGTCGTAGTGTCTACCACCACTGGTGGTAGGCCCACTTAAGTCCTCCACATCCCATCCAGAAGCCACACATGGAGGTTTGAGAGCTCCGGACATGGGTGCCACCCTGTTACTCAGGGGAAACCGACAGGGAGGTGCTGTCACAAGGAGCATCAGGTCTGAAGCCCAGGTCCAGGTGGGCTAGTAAGGCGCAACCATCAAGACCATCCGTGCAAGCAAGTTCACTGGACGTGCTTAAGGGCCTCTGTCTGCTTTTGGAGTTAGACTGTCGAGAACTGCTGGGCAAAGTCTTCGACAGTGTCGCCGAAGAGGCCACCTTGCGAGATAGTGGCGTTGAGAAAGCAGACTTTGTCAGCATCCCGCATCTCTGCTAGGTTCAGCCAGAGATGGCGTTCTTGGACCACCAAGGTGGACATCGTCTGGCCAAGGGCCCGCACCATAACTTTCGTCAGTTGCCATACGCAGTTCCTGCATCCAGCTCAGAACTATCCTTGTGCAGGCTCTTTGGTCTGATGGACTTCCGGACTTACAGCGGTACTGGAAGCTTTAACAGGCACAGAAGCCTTAGAAGACGTGGATGGTTCTGGTTCCACCTGGGGAATCTCCACGTACCCCCTGGCCATTGAGTGTAGTGAGAGTGGAGGAGCCTGCGAAATGGCTTTGAGCAGTAAAAAATGCCTTCTGTATCACCTCATACACTTGAAAGGCACCAAGGTGGCTGTGAACCGGGCGCTGCACCCAGGAAACACCACTGAATGCAAAACAAGCTCTTTTAGAGACAAGAAACTCTTTGAGAGGCAATTGAAAGAGAGTGATTGTTGTATACAACCACTCGGCTCCGAAGCAAAAATCTGAATGAGTGGATGCTTGCCGTATATACCCGTATGTACGGGGGAGTGGTTTGGCATGCAAATTCCACTCGCCAACTCCATTGGCCATTTTTCTACAACTCAGAGGTGATTGGGACCCCCAAGTGAGACCCCATTTGACATTCCTCGACATAATGCCGAATGTGACTGACCAACCGTTGTTTTGACATAAACACCATCAATTTGCATTGTGACATCCCTATTTTCATGAAAATTAGGCCATTTTAAAATAAATAATAATAGTAATTTATATTATGCTGCTAAATTTATTTCAGCCTCAAATTCTCAATACCCCAATGCAAAAAATCTCATTCTCATTACTGTAATTTCATTAAAAAAAAGGATGTATATTTTTTAACTAAAGAGTATCTATAGATGAGAGTATTGTTTTTTGTAATGTAAGTGTCACAGGTGCGGCAGAAATCGTTTCAAGTTAAGGTCGTGAAATGAGCCGCACATATCAGCCTCCTGAGCAGAGCAGTCGAGCTAATAGCTCAGTGTGGGTTCACCACTTCCCTCCTCAACAGCATCTACAGCCCTGTAATTAAATAAAAATAGTTTTCCAGGCTTTTAGAACAATATTTATTAGCTCTGTGATTTTTACCAGGTCTTTGCATGTACACTGCAAAAATGCGACCTCACCTGATACATCATTATGTTTTTTTCTGTATGATCTATTGTTGCTTGCCATGTCTCTTGTTGTGTGTGTGTGTGTGTGTGTGTGTGTGTGTGTGTGTGTGTGTGTGTGTGTGTGTGTGTGTGTGTGTGTGTGTGTGTGTGTGAGCTGAGCCCATCACTGTGCCACAACATCTGTCCCTGTATATTGCTGATAAGAAGCACCCTCCTCAGCCAAGTGAGTGAGAAACCATGGCAACGGTCCAGTCTGGTGTTGACATCATGGTGCGTTAAATATAACGTTTTGCCACACAACCAGTCATTCAGCCATTTTAGTCAGTCTGCTTTTCTATAAATACACATTTTTCTCCTCCCAACTGTAGCTCAGCCTGTTCAGACTGGGGGAGAGTAAAAGAAGTGTGTGTGTGTGTGTGTGGTGTGGTGGTGTGGTGGTGGGTGGGGGTGGGGGTGGGGGGGGGGGGGGGGGGGGTGAGACAGCCATAACAAATTTGCAAGGACACTTATGTTTCACACAAGCACATTTATGTATTTATTTCAAACACTGTTTTAAAACAGACTGCAGTGCTGCGGTTTAAACGCCAGATGTGTATAGTGTTCTCATCGTCATCAATATCCACATGAGAAAAGAATGAGGGGTGTTTGAGAGAGATATTACATTCAGAAACTTGTAACATTGAATATATGGGCCAGCAGTTATGGTGTAAGTTTAACTGTGTTATCCATTATTGCTACAACTTGCCAAGTAATTTTCCTCAGTTACTTTACTACTGTTACATGTGTGTCCTGTGTTTCCCCCTGCTTAGTGTTTTTGGTTCAGTGCTGTGTTCCAGTTTTGCCGCTCCTCGTTTGTGTTCAGTTTATTCACCTGTGTTGAGTTGATTTGCCCCACCTGTGCCTTGTTTCCCTATTCTGTTCTCTGTGTATTTTAACCCTGTGTTCTCCCTCATTCCTGGTCGGTTCTCGTTTGTGTATGGTGTGTAAAAATTATCCTGTGTTAATGAGTGTTATATTAAATCCTGTTAATTCCTATTCTCTGGCTTCCTTGTGCTTTCCCGGTACGTGTGGTGGTCCAACCACCACACGTATACCGGTAACAACTACAGTGTTTTCAAACAGATTCTGTCTGATAAAATGTGCCTGGAAACCTTGATGTCTACTGTGTGTGAAGTGTGCTCAGCTCAAATACCTTTATAATCAGTGTTTTTGCTGTCTGGGGTATGAGTTGCCTTGGAACAGATATGGAATGTCTTGATTTTTCCGAGTTAGACCCGTTCCTGTGTCAACATATTGTTGATCTTGGAACAACATTCCTGTACGAACATTTAATCCAAACCATATCACTACCCCTATAAACCTAACCCTACCCACGATCCCACGGTAGCTGCTCGTATCTCAGCCTGTCTGACAGACATCTCTGGCTGGATGAAGGACCACCACCTTCAACTAAATCTTGCAAAGACAGAGCTACTTGTGGTCCCGGCCAACCCAACACTTCATCACAACTTCTCCATTCAGCTAGGCTCATCATACATAACTTCATCAAGGTCAGTCAGGAATCTTGGGGTTTTAATTGAGGATCAATTGAACTTCACAGACCACATTGCTAGAACTGCCCGGTTGCCCAAATGTAGATTTGCCTTGCACAACATTAGGAGGATCAGACCCTTCCTAACAGAGCATGCTACACAACTCCTTGTTCAAGCGCTTGTTCTATCCAGACTGGACTATTGTAATGCTCTCCTGGCTGGTCTTCCAGCTTGCTCTGTCAAACCTCTGCAACTGAACCAGAATGCTGCAGCCAGAGTGGTCTTCAATGAGCCAAAGAGAGCACACGTCACTCCTCTCCTCACAAAATTGCACCGGTTGCCAGTTGCCGCTCGCATTACATTCAAGTCACTGACGTTTGCCTACAGATAAACCACTGGCACTGCTCCCTTTTACCTAAACTCATTACTTCAGACTTATGTGCCATCCAGAAACTTGCGCTCTGCAAGCGAATGTCGTCTTGTGGTACCATCTCAAAGAGGCACAAAATCTCTTTCTCTGACCTTTACCATGTCTGTTCCCTGCTGGTGGAATGATCTGTAACTCAACCAGAGCTGCAGAGTCAGTAGGCAATTTCAAGAAACAGCTGAAGACGCATCTTTTTCGGCAGCACTTGATCAGTAACACTAACACTTTCTCTTCTATTTAAAAAAGAAAAAGAAAAAAAATGTCATGGACTGCGTTAGATGAAACTGAGAGGGGTCATAGCACTTGCATACGTTCGTTTAACTGCTTCTATTGTTCTCATTTGTAAGTCGCTTTGGATAAAAGCGTCTGCTAAATGAATAAATGTAAATCTAAGTTAACCCTAAAATGATAGGTGACCAACACTGATGTCAAAGCACCTAACCCTGGTTATACAAAGCTTAAACTTGGTGTAACGTGTCCCTCAAAGCTAATATTGGTTGATCGGAATGTTGTTCCAGGATCAGGAAAAAAAGATGTTGGTCCAGGAACATGTTGCACTTGGTATTCAATAATTCATTTAATTTATTTATTTATTACTTTATATCAGTTCTTAAAGGTGTTTCAAATGTTTGACAACAAGACATGCTGAATAAAAATGTGACCGTTAGCCGAAAATCTTACTTTATTTGCTGGTTACACCACATTTTACTTTTTTTTACTGTTGTTAAATTGAAAATTTTCTTGAAAATAGTACAAATTTAAAATATGAAACCATCATGACTGCAAAGAGTACATTTGGCCCGTGCTTTAAACTAAAATTTTAAAAGGTTTTTTCTCTTCTTTACCGTTTACACTATTTAGTCATTGTCTATAGGTATTTTAGCTGGAAAACTAGACACACACCCTGTATACTGATTACAAAAATGTTTCAACTGATTGCAGCCATGTCGAACTTTATCTAGTATTCTGTTTATCATGTGATCTCTCTATGCTGTGACTAATTATTACCATTGATCACTGAGCCTGATGATAAGATGGCTGAAAGCATAATAGAGGTGAGCGGGCAACAAGGCAACTAACACTGTATTTGTGTGTGTGTGTGTGTGTGTGTGTGTGTGTGTGTGTGTGTGTGTGTGTGTGTGTGTGTGTGTGATCCGTGACTAACACACAGGTGTGGGCATCTATTCAGACACTGCACTGCACTGGAAAGCGAGGTCTTATTTGCAAGACAAAAAAGAGCGAACACACAATAAACGCTGGATGAGTCAGACCAGCGTTCTACATTTTATTTTCTCTTTTATTTCGCTATTATTGATTCTGAAGATTTAGAAAGCATATACAAGTAACTCTCAGCGATATGTCAGGAAGTTTAGTCTTGTCAAAATGATAAAAGACCCTCTGATACAGTGTGGCAGCCAGAGGTCAGTGTGTGTGTGTGTGACACACTGTGTGACAGTGGAGTAGGGGAGAATAATGCTTGCTTTATTTAGCTCCCACTGACTTTCTGCCAAACCCACAACAGCATGGAAGTGAATGCGTACAAACACGTACACACACTCACACACACACACACACACACAATTAAATACCTTCCACCACTTCATTAGTGCTGTGTAAACATTTCAGACATGCATTCAGCCCTTCACCTGAAGTGCTGTTGTCTTTTATTGTTTGATTACTTTATTTTTCCACATGCAATTCTATGCGTCTATATACAGAAGATGTTTTTCATCACTGTCACTTTTTCTTAGTCAGACCTGTGATGTTCAACTTGTATGGGTCAATGAATGTTGTGATGGGTGATACAATTATTGGATGTTGAATGAAGTTTATTTACGTATTTATTTACTGCTTATAAATCTTTGAAAAACTTTTGTCCACCAAGTCATGTAGAAGAGCAAGCAGAAAAATGCAGGGAAAAAAACATAAACCAAGAAATTGTCATAGAGAGGACCCCTGCAAACCCTCAGGAATGTGTCTCGTGGTCAATAACTATTTTAAAATATCAGATAACTTTTTATGACAAGGCAAGGTTAGTTCAGGTTGTAAATATTGTGTGGCGCTACTCTACAAAACATAATTAATAATAGATAGATAGATAGATAGATAGATAGATAGATAGATAGATAGATAGATAGATAGATAGATAGATAGATAGATAGATAGATAGATAGATCTATGCTGAATGAGCAAATGTGTGAATGTAAGTGTTCATTTAAAAAAAAAAGGAATGTCGCACATGTGGGCTGTAGCTGGGCACCATTTATAACTGCTGTTTTGATAACGAATCGGTTACCTAACGTAACCTCGGTTCTCTCTAGAAGAGGGAACGAGTATTGCGTAAGCTAGCTTACGCTGCGGGAAAGATTAATCTTTGCTGAGATATTGAAGCCAAAAAATTATTTCATAATTTGTATCCATTCACAACGCAGTTCCTCTGCGGCAGACCTAGAGCAGGCTAGCTAGCAGCTCATTGGTTCGCTCAGAGAGAACTGCTTAAGCCTATGGGAGAGCGGGGCTGAACCCGCTTCCAATGAGAGGCGCCCGCGCGCTCATTGCGTCATGGCCCGCCAGAATGGGCGTGGCTATGGTGTATATAACAGTCTCTCCCAGGCTTATATGTTGATTTATTTCAGCGTGAAGCGAAACGCTAGTAGCGCAAGCACGGCCGGGAACGCAATACTCGTTCCCTCTTCCAGAGAGAACCGAGGTTACGTTGGGTAACCGATTCGTTCTCTTACGAGAGGTTCTCTCGTATTGCGTAAGCTAGCTTACGCTGCGGGAACACCTGGTCAACGCCGTGCGCGCTATGAATCCACTCATGAATCCCAGGGTGATACCGGGGGATTTTTAACGTGGAGTGAATGTATTATGAGGCCGGCAGAGCGGGCACATGAAGTGTATACATAAGCATGTATGAGGCCGGCAGAGCGGGCACATGAAGTGTATAAGCATTTAAGGAGAGCACAAGGGGCGAACCGGTTGTGTGAGGGACTCCCAGTAATGCAGCTTCTTAGAGAGCTGGTCGTTAGACAGCTAGTAATTTTGCCTGCAAGGCGGGAACTTCCAAGTTGTAAAATCTGACAAAAATGGACGGGGAGGCCCATCCCGCGGCCACACAAATGTCATGAATGGAAATTCCACAGGACCATGCCCACGATGAGGCCATGCCTCTAGTGGAGTGCGCCCTGATGCCCAGAGGGCAGGGCAGGCATTTAGATGCGTAAGCAGAGGCGATAGCGTCTACTATCCATCTAGACAGTGTCTGTTTAGAGGCGGCCAGACCTTTGGTGCGCCCCCCAAACGACACGAAAAGCTGCTCAGCGCGTCTGAACGCGGCAGCGCGCGTACTGTACAATCTCAGAGCCCGCACCGGGCAGAGGAGATTGGCGTCGCGCTCACTATCGGATGAAGGCAGAGCCGATAGGGAAATAATCTGAGCCCTGAACGGGGTACCAATCGCCTTCGGGACATAGCCATGTCTAGGTTTGAGAATGACAACAGAATCATTCGGTCCAAACTCGAGACACGCGGCGCTGGATGAGAGCGCCTGGATGACTGAGGACAGAGCCGTCAGAAAAACGGTTTTGAGCGAGAGGTATTTTAGGTCCACAGACTCGAGCGGTTCGAACGGGGGTGCTTTCATAGCTTCGAGAACTATAGAAAGATCCCAGATAGGAACCGAAGGGGGGCGCGGAGGGTTCATCCTCTTAGCTCCCCCGAGGAAGCGGATGACTAACTCGTCTTTGCCCAGGGACTGAGCGCGTCGGGGTTCAGAGAACGCCGCGACGGCTGCCACGTAAACCTTGAGAGTGGAGGGGGACCTGCCCTTGTCCAGCATCTCTTGAAGGAAAACAAGTAAAGACAGCACCTCGCATGACCGTGGGTCCAGATGTTTGTCGGTGCACCATTTTGAGAACACAGACCATTTAGACGCATAGAGCCTTCTCGTGGAGGGTGCTCTAGCCTGTATGATAGTGTTTCTTACTCCTTCTGGCAAATCGACGAATAGTCGTTGATCACCCATGCATGTAGCGCCCAGCGCCGTGGATGGGGGTGCCAGATCGTGCCGCGAGCTTGAGAGAGGAGATCTGCTCTGACTGGGACGGGCCACGGGGCTGTCTGTGACAGCTGAGTGAGCTCCGGAACCCAATTCTGACTCTCCCAACGCGGGGCTATGAGGAGCACCGAGTGGCGTGTGTCCCTGATCCTCTGAATTACCTGTGGTAGCAGAGCGATCGGAGGGAATGCATAGAGCGGGCGGCGAGGCCAGTCCTGGGCTAGCGCGTCCTCGCTCCTTGAGAAAAATATTGGGCAGTGAGCGTTCTCTTCTGACGCGAAGAGGTCCACCTCTGCTCTGCCGAATAGCCGCCACAGTATTTGGACCGTTTGTGTGTTCAGGGACCATTCTCCTGAGGAGATGAGGTTCCTGGACAGTATGTCTGGACCGTCGTTCAGATGGCCCGGCACATGCGTCGCTCTGAGCGAGAGCAGGCGGCTCTGAGACCAAACTAAAATGCGGTGTGTCAGTAGGAAGAGATTCCTGGACCTGACGCCGCCCTGACGGTTGAGATAGGAGACCACAGCCATGTTGTCCGAACGGTTGAGGACGTGGTGTCCCCGAATGAGCGGGAGGAAGCGCGAAAGCGCGTTCTCGACCGCAAGCATCTCCAGACAGTTTATGTGTAGGGGGCTTTCCTGTGTCGACCAATGGCCGAAGGCCGGTAAGCCCTCGCAGACTGCACCCCAACCCGTGTTGGATGCATCTGTCGAGATGACCTTTCGGCGGGAAAAAGGTCCCCATTGTGACGCCCTGTCGAAACCATTCTGCTACTGTCCATGGCTGCAGCGCCGTGAGACATGTCTGCGTAACTCTGATCAGCTGGCGGCCCGTGTTCCACGCGCGGTGGGGTACATGGCTGTTTAACCAAAGCTGAAGCGGACGCATGTGCAGAAGGCCCAGCTGAAGCACAGCGGAGGCTGAGGCCATGTAACCCAGCATCCTCTGAAAAGTTTTCAGAGGTGAGCGGGTGCCCAACTGAAACGAGGCGGCCAGTCGCTGTACACTGCGCGCACGCTGTGTAGACAGGCGAGCCGTCATCGTGACCGAGTTCAAATCTATTCCTAGAAAGGAAATCGATTGACTGGGTTGAAGGGAGCTCTTTGTCCAGTTGACAGAGAGGCCCAGCGTTTTCAGATGGTCGAGGAGAACTGCGCGGTGCGACAGAAGCTCCGTCTGTGATTGGGCCAAAATCAGCCAGTCGTCCAGATAATTCAATATGCGCAGCCCCTGGCTCCGCAGGGGGGCGAGCGCCGTATCCATGCACTTCGCAAATGTGCGGGGCGCCAGGGATAAGCCGAACGGGAGAACGGCGTATTGATAAACATGACCCTCGAAGGCGAAACGTAAGAATGGCCTGTGACGGGGATTTATCTGGATCTGAAAATAGGCGTCTTTCAGGTCTAGAGAGATGAACCAGTCCCCCTGGCACACCTGCGCGAGGAGTTTCCTGGTAGTGAGCATCTTGAACGGTCTCTTCATGAGCACTTTGTTCAAAGACCTGAGATCTAAAATCGGTCTGAGGCCGCCGTCTTTCTTGGGAACCAGAAAATAACGGCCGTAAAACCCCGACTCGGTCATAGATGATGGCTCTCTATGGCGCCCTTTTGCAACAGCGTCGCAATTTCTGAGCGGAGCGTGCCGGCGGCCAGCGGGCTGACAGTAGATTCGAGCCGCGCGCGCACGAGGCGGGCGGCGGCGAAACTGTAGCAGATAGCCGTTCTTTATAATGCTTAGTACCCACGGGGAAATGCCTGGAATGGCTTCCCACGCTTTGGAGCATGCGGCTAGTGGCCGAATGGCTATATCGCCCTGATTGCTGCACATAGCGGGCTGGACACAGTGTGTGGCCGCGCTTTGAATGTGTGTGGCAACGGGATTTGCACTCAGAGAGGAGTCTATGGGCCGTGAAACAGAGCGAGCAGAGAGGGGATACGCGCACGAGCTCGTGGGCGTGTTTATGTTCTCTGATATTAGAGCGGGCTATGCCCGTTTCATGTGATGGGGCTCTGATAGAGACACGGGATATGTTATGCTTGTGTGTATGGGTGAGCACATGATTGTGGGCACATTTTCTACACAACTGGCAAATTTTCTCTTTTTGAGATTTCTCTGGGTAGCCGTAAAAACGGCTTTTTGTCGCTCGCAAGCGGGCTGGGACACCGGCTTGTTTGTGGCGGTCAACACTACAGCAGTCGGCGAAATAACGGGGACTGGCAGAGGGCGAAGCTTTGGCGGCGGTCCGGCCGCAGCGGGAGAGCACCGTCGTTTTCTTGACTTTGCTAGGCAGACTTCTGATGATCAGGCTTCAGCGTGATCTTAGGTCGCGGGCCTCGTGGGGGCGGCGGTCTGCGGCGGCTGTCAGAGCGAGAGCGAGGGCGGCCGCCCTGTCTGCGCTGGGCTGTTTGAGTCTGCGGAGGGGGGCGCTGTGGTGGAGCTCTGGCAGGAGGCTCGCGAGAGCGGCCCGCGGAAGAGCTAGCGCGGCGGGGCAGAAACAAATTCATCGCCTGAGTAGCTTTCTGGACCTCAGAAAAGCGATCGACGATTCCCATGACAGCAGATCCAAAAAGGCCCGTCGGGGAGAGGGGCGCGTTAAGAAACGCGGCGCGCTCAGAATCTCCCATGTCGGCGAGCGTGAGCCATAAGTGTCTCTCGGCAACACAAAGGCTGGCCATGCATCTCCCCAGAGCTTGTGCGGCGGCTTTAGTGGCGCGAAGGGCGAGGTCCGTAGCACTTCTCAGATCCGTGACAGCGGGGGAGGGGTTTCTACCGCCTTCGGCCCACTCACGGAGAATATTGCTCTGTAATACCTGGAGGACAGACATAGAATGTAGCGCTGCGGCGGCCTGACCGGCGGCGGCGTAGGCGCGAGCATGAAAGCTCGAGGTCGCTCTGCAAGCTTTCGAAGGAAGCGTGGGGGAAGAGCGCCATCTAGCAGAGGGCGGGCAGAGGTGTGCGGCGACCAAGTCCTCGACGGGCGGCATGGCTGAGTAACCTTTTTCGGCGGCTCCGTCCACCGAGGGCAGCGAGGCGGATATATCAGAGCGGTTTCTAGCCGAGAGCGGGGCATTCCAGGACTTCGTCAGCTCTGCGTGAAGTTCAGGCAGGAATGGGGCGGCCCGGTTGCACGCAGGGGTCGAGCGCCGATGAAAAAAGCTGCCGTCCATCCGGTTCGGGGCCTGCTCGGGTGGAGGAGACCACTCGAGACCGAGGCGTTCGACGGCCTGTGAGAGGAGGCGCATTAGTTCCTCCTCTATCCCGGCGCGGATCCCCGCCGACTCTCTCGTGGATCCGAGAGATGACCATTCTTCACTGTCTGATGCGAGCAGTGAACAGGAGTCCTTCTCCTCCGCGGCGTCATCGGAAGCGACAGAGCGGCCACTCGGCGGCAACTGTATGTCCGGCAGGGGCGGGGAGGGAGAGCGGGAAGCGGGAAGCGGGAAGCGGCGGCGGCGGCCCGCATGGTTCCGCTGGGGGCTCCGGCGGCCTCTGGGAGCGGCGTTTCTTCTTACGCGGCGAAGAGGGAGGTGGCGCGGGAGCGGATTTTGCTGCCAGAAGTCGTGCCCGCAGGGACGACAACGGCAGGCTCTCACAGAAGTCGCATCCTCCATCCGCGAGGGCGAGTTCTGCGTGCTCGAGTCCCAGGCAGAGAGCGCAGATGACATGGCGGTCTCCGTCCTCGAGACGAGCGCGGCAAGAGCCGCAGGAAAAACGAGACATCTTTAAAAAGACGCTCGGCTCTTTTAGATATAAATAGAGAAAAGAGAAGGATACAGTCGTCGGATGGCGCTAGCTTGCAGGGCGGCTGAAGGTGGCGAAGACGGCCGGCTTCTTCAGGGTCCGGGAGCTCGCTAGAGTGATGCCTTCTCGACGGCGACGGCTTTTCTCAGGACAGCAGAAGCGTGCAGCTTGCTGAAGATGAAATGAATCAACATATAAGCCTGGGAGAGACTGTTATATACACCATAGCCACGCCCATTCTGGCGGGCCATGACGCAATGAGCGCGCGGGCGCCTCTCATTGGAAGCGGGTTCAGCCCCGCTCTCCCATAGGCTTAAGCAGTTCTCTCTGAGCGAACCAATGAGCTGCTAGCTAGCCTGCTCTAGGTCTGCCGCAGAGGAACTGCGTTGTGAATGGATACAAATTATGAAATAATTTTTTGGCTTCAATATCTCAGCAAAGATGAATCTTTCCCGCAGCGTAAGCTAGCTTACGCAATACGAGAGAACCTCTCGTAAGAGAACTGTGGGGTTTCACAGACTGGCAGTACTGTTATTAAAAGCCTGTCAGACTGAACCTTTTAGCCCTTAGAGACACCAAGACTGGACTCTGATAAGAAGAGAGAGAAAAAAAATCCCTTTTATAGACACTGAGAAGCATAGTGGCTTAGCACGGCCAGTTTCAGGAATCCTATGGCAGATATGAAGAGCAAAAGCATTTGAGATTTTATTTTGAAGAATTCAGAATGGGAATGTCCATGTATGTATGGAATTCCCAGGGCTCTTGAAAAGTAACCCTTCGCATTACTGGTAGTGAAGGGGATCCCCTAAAAGGTGAAAGCCTTACACAACTCTGAAATGTGACTCAGGTCTGATTTACGAGCAGGATGACTTCTTTAAATATCTTCAAGGACTGTGACGGAGGTCTTGGAAAGGGGTTTTTTCAAGGGTTGACATTTCCAGACTAGGGTTCTCCCCCCCCAACCCCCCCCCCCCCCCCCCCCCCCAACCCCCGTTCCATTCCTACCCCCCTTTTGAGCTTGTCTTCGGTCACATGAACAAGCTCAGAATGACAAGACTGTGTGCACATGTGCATGTGTTTATGTGAGAATCTGTATTTATTTATGCTTATAAATCTTTGAAAAAAAAAACTTCGTCCACCGAGTAGAAAAACTTGAATCATAAAAATAAAAGAGTGCAGACCCTCATGACTGTGTTTCAGATAACTTGATCCATTTATGACAAGGCAAGGTTAGTTCAAGTCAAGTCAATCTTCATTTATATAGCGCTTTTAACAATGTAGATTGTTTCAAAGCAGCTTTACAGAGATAAACATACAATTTACGGTAGCAGAGATTGTTTTGGCTTTATAGCGGTTTTTGAATAATGTTATTTCCAGCTAAAGTTAGTTTTGATTGATTCTCTTCCAGCAAAATTTGTTATCAAATTAGGGGCCACTAAGACGACGGAGTTCTCTCTAAACAGACTTTAAACGCGAACCTCTGACCTGATGGCGTTCACATGCGCATTAAAAATTGATTCTACAGTAATATTCGTTTGAATATATATGCCCAGGTTTGTAATTTCCCTACAAACCATGCCTAAACAAACTACTTGTCTTGCCTATTGCCTTTAGTTTTATTTTATCACTTCGGGGTACGCAAACCGGATTTTCAACAACGCTTTATCTGTAGAATGGGAAAGGGATCCTCCATAGGGAGAGGATAGTTGACACTTAAGCACTGCATTGTCATCGGGTCCAGGCGAAGCTCCTTCTTCAGATCTGGATACGGCCTGGATCCGGCAGGCTGCGGGAAAACCTCGGGATAAACAAAGACACTAAAGTTAGCGTAGATGCCATTCTTCTTATGATGTAACGAGGACATCTGGATTTAAAGCTGCAGTCCGTAGCTTTTCCTCTTTGTCGCCATCTCTGTTTGAAGTCTGCAATTGCAGTCATTCGCAGAATTATTAATTTTACGTGAGTTGTACATCGGCATGAAACAGCGCGGATGAACACAATGTTGTGAGGAGAGTGCGCGTCGCGGCTGTCGGTCACAGCGCCGGTGTGGATACTGGCATTCAGAATCACACATTCTACTTTTTGGAAGTACAGGATGACCAACATAAGAATTTTCACCGGAAAATGTCCTCTGAACAAGTAAGTAACATTCACTTTTGTTCAGATCAAGGGGAAAAATGCATTGCACTGTCTGCAGTAAATCGCGCTGATTAAATCTAACGATCGCTTATCATGTCGAACCGTGCAAATTATAGGCCTACTTTGTTCTCAAATTGTTAATGTTAACAACATCAGCATTGCGTGATTTAATGTGTTTTATGGTTACCTGTAGTTCAGAATTCATATTCTCCATAATAGTTAAACGAGAAAGGCACAACAAGGGAAACTCCATAACTGTGTGAATTAAGTAAACAATTGTTGGTACTGTTACACGATTGAACTATTGAAATGTCTTACTTGTCCAGCAGAAAAAAGCGTCTCTTCTTCCGTTTTGAACCCCTTCACGCACTTTTCAAAAGCCCTGCCGATGTTTATCCTTGTGTTCACATGAGACGGTTGCTGTCTTTCTCTAGCCACTTTAAATCCGAAGTACGAAGTCTTTTGGGTTTTATAACTGGTGAATCTCCAGTTGACACTGATGGTTGTCGTTTGGATCTTTCTGGATCCGCCATAAGTTAAATTATGTAAAGTGCTGCGAGAAAAGGCTATACATCTCTACATCTCCACACCGTCAACGTCCTCACGCGCAGTATAGCCGGCTAGCCAAAACTCCTTCTTTATGTGTACGGATGTGATGTAATGACGCAAAGACATGCTCGAATTTCCCGCGGAAACCCACTAGTACCACTGGAATTAAAATCATTATTACAAGCTAACCGTTTTGAATCGAGCTACGGCAACCAGATAGGTTTGAACACTGGCTGAATATGTTTTTTTTTAAATAATTATTTTGGATTATTTTTTTACTTGAAAAAAGTTACGGACTGCAGCTTTAAGGGAAGTGTTCCCAGTTCCGGCTGACCTAATCTATGCAGCCTAACATTGAATTATAGAAGTCTATAATGTATTATGTATATGCTAGGTCAAAGAGATGTGTTTTTAGTCTAGCTTTGAACTGACAGAGTGTGTCTGCTTCCCAGACAATGGTAGGAAGACTATTCCAAAGTTTTGGTGCTAAATAGGAAAAGGATCTACCGCCAGCAGTCGATTTTGATATTCTAGGTATTATCAACTGGCCGGAATTTTGAGATCGCAATAGACGTGAAGGACTATAATGCTTTAAAAGCTCGCTCAAGTACTGCGGAGCTAAACCATTTAGTGCTTTGTAAGTAATCAACAATATTTTTAAATTTATACGATGTTTAATAGGGAGCCAATGCAGTGTTGACAGAACCAGGCTAATATGGTGATATTTCCTGGTCTGGTAAGAACTCGAGCTGCTGCGTTTTGAACTAGCTGTAGTTTGTTTATTAAGCATGCAGGGCAACCACCCAGTAGAGCATTACAATAATCTAGTCTTGATGTCATGAACGCATGAACTAATTGTTCTGCATTTGTTAATGAGAGCATATGGCGTAATTTAGATATATATTTTTAAGATGGAAAAATGCAGTTTTACAGATACTAGACACGTGACTTTCAAATGAAAGATTGGTTTCAAAGAGCACACCCAGGTTCCTATCCGACGACGAAGACTTGACAGAGCAGCCATCAAGTGTTAGACAGTATTCTAGGTTATTACGTGTGGAAGTTTTTTGTCCAATAATTAGAATCTCTGTTTTTTCAGAATTTAGTAGTAGGAAATTGCTAGTCATCCAATTTTTTATATCAGCTATGCATTCCGTTAATTTTGTGAATTGGTAAGTTTCGTTAGGTTTTGAAGAAATATACAGCTGAGTATCATCGGCATAACAGTGAAAACTAATTCCATGTTTCCTAATGATATCTCCTAATGGTAGCATGTACAGAGTGAACAGCAACGGTCCTAGTACTGAGCCTTGTGGTACGCCATACTGAACTTGTGATCGATAAGACATCTCTTCATTTATTGCTACAAACTGATAACGGTCAGATAAGTTTGATTTAAACTATGCTAATGCAATTCCACTAATGCCAACATAATTTCCGAGTCTATTTAAAAGAATGTTGTGGTCAATAGTATCAAATGCAGCACTAAGATTAAGTAACACTAATAGAGAGAGACAACCGTGATCAGATGATAAGAGCAAATCATTTGTAACTCTAACGAGAGCTGTCTCGGTACTATGGTACGGTCTGATCCTGACTGAAAATCCTCACAGATATAATTTCTTTCAAGAAAGGAACACAGTTGTGAGGATACTGCTTTTTCTAATATCTTTGATAGAAATGGCAGATTCGAGATCGGCCTGTAATTGACTAATTTTGTATGATCAAGTTGCGTTTTTTTAACAAGCGGTTTTATCATAGCCAGCTTAAAGGTTTTTGGTACATATCCTAGAGATAAAGACGAATTAATGATGGTTGTACTAAGGTTGTCATGTGGTGCGACTCCCTAAAACATATTGATATTTATGAATTAAAAATTTTACCTTGAAAAAAATACTTAAAAACTAATAATAATTAAACCTCTGGTTGTGTTTACGCTTTAGATTTATTTTTGTACTTTTTTTTTTCTCAACCTTGTTTGACCTTATAGTGTTCCCCTTCACAAATGACTGGCCTATGAAAAATCCTTATAAATCTCACGTTATGCTATGTTATTGTCAAATATCGAGTTTTCTTTTCATCCACTTGTTTTCTTCCAATTCAGACATGTTTTCTGAAACTGCTCTGAGACGCAAAGGCTGGGAATACAAACACAGCTTTATTAGGGCAATCCCAAATCATACTCCATGCAACAGGCGATGGATCAAACACAAAGGCAAACAGTCCAAATATAAAACAAGGTCCAAGAGACAGGCAAATGGGAAATAAGAGAAACCAGGCAGAAAGTCAAACACAAGTTACCCGAGGGAGAGCGCTCCGAAATGTAGTGTGACCCTAAACAAGACTTCGCAATAAGTAACAGAAAACACAGGGTTTCTATATAAAAAGGGTTAACAAGAAGAATGAGACACAGGTGGATATAATCAGGCATAATGAGTCAGGCCAATGGATTATGGGAAATGTAGTCTGTGGTGAGATAACAAAGATGGAAGGAGTGACCTGCCAGAACTGACGCTATGCTTGATATTTACAAAGGCTGGTCATTTTGTGATTTTCAACACAGCACAAGGGATAAGATCACATGTACTGAAGGTGTAAGGAAAATATTACCTTTATTTTGTTTAACCAAATAAAAATGTTTCAGTCATTAAATGGAAACTTTTCTTGAAAAGTTGTTCCCCCATTCCATTCTTACCTAGATCATGTGAACATGCTCAGAATGACAAGACTGTGATCACGTGTGTGTTTATGCTATGTTGTGCACCAAGAATCTGGTTTGTCAGGGTCACCACCATATAAGGTAACTGCTTAGCTCAGCACCAAGCGAATTCCTCTCGTTATTTAGCGACAGAAATGTTGCTGTTCATCTGTCATTGTCTCTGACAGTTGTTGTTAATTAGCTCACACGCTTTAAAGGTCAGTTCTCCTTTCTGACACATGCCGAACTCTCTATGTGACTCAGCCTGAAAGCTCATTCCGTAATGAGTGCTACTGTGGCCCAGTGTTTGTATTTGGGAAGCTTCTGTACTAAAGAGTTTGGAGGGAAATCTCCCTAAAAGCCAGTGGGATTTCCCCCTATGTTTCCACAGCTGTCTTCTGCACCACCTGGGGCTTTGCATCAGTACTGTGCAACTCCCAACAGCTGCCTATCTCTCTTTCTCTTTCCCTCTCAGTCCTCTTTGAAGACTTGACACCGGGCTTGCTGCCATTACACATCATGATGCTTTAGACAATTGAACACTCAGAGAGATATAAAATAAGCTTTGATGGTTTTATGAGTAGCTTAAAAGTCATATGCATGTCCAGTGGCCCCCAAAAACTTTTTAGGGGCCACTGGACATGCATATGAAGCTTTCTGAAGATTCTGAAGCTGCACTTTAGATCATCAGATTAGCATTAGATCAGTTGTCCACATGGCTTTTTTTTTATCTTCTGAACCATTATGTTCTTTTGTTAAAAGTACTTTTGTCCCATCCAAGTTTGATTTTATAAATAAATGTTGATTTTACATATGGATCTCTATATATATGGTTATATGTGTTATGAATACATGTACATTCTTACAGGAGTGTACTACAGTAATAACAGTAAATTATGCAAGATACTAACCCTAAACCAAACCCTAAGCCTAATTATACAACAAGTAACCTTAAAATAAAGTGTAACCCATTTACATTCATAACAATTTTATTGTTTGATATATTGTTCTCTAATGTCTATTATAATGACATTCAGACATTGTGAAGTTACTTGCCATGTGAATACTTACTTAGATTTTAGTTTTTTTTTTGATGGTGCTGAGTTTCCTCTGTAGTTTTTTCCATCCCAATGGATTTACAGTGTGATTCACTCTGTCAGATGTACTTTAACTTTGACCTTTTGACTTAAGTGACACAATCACCAATCATTGTGTGATCCACCCTTTGAAGTTATGGAAACTTGTAGATCTCGTGACTCGCTACCTGTTTGTGTATATGGGTGTCCTACGTGACTTTGGACCAGATAAGTATACGTGTTGCCTTTCTGAGCAACCATAAGGCTGAATTTTAATATTATATTTCATGGTTTTCATATCTTCTGTGTGTCTGCCTAAATCTTTGTACAAGTAAAGCCAGCCTTTTGATGTTTAAAGGGACAGTTCAGCCAAAATGAAAATGATGTCATCATTTTACTTGCCCTCATGTCATTCCAAACCTATTTGATTTTCTGTCTACCATAAACTAAAGAGTTTTGCATACAATGAAAGGATATAGCTCTTTAAACTAAAATGTCAAGCTGACATATGGCTTCAAAATACTTGGTGTATCACCATTTACTTTCATTATATGGAAAATAGCAGCATGAACATCCTGCTAAACATCTCCTTACATGTTCCACAGAAGAAAGAAAGGTCATACCGGTTTCATTTTCTGGAGAACTTTTCCTTTAACTTTAACTCTGCTTCTTTTCATGCTTTGCGGTTCGCTGTCTGGTGATAAGAAAAGGAACTGCAAGTTCTCGAAGTGGAAGGAAAAAAAATGGAGATATAATATGATTACATCAACAAACCTGTTTACACTCCAGTCATTCTCCCCATCAATAATTTGAGTCAACACACACACACATACACCGCCACTGTTTACTAATGTAAACATACACACACAGAAGGTGCTGTCTGTCTGGAACAGCTCCACATCTGCGGCAGGAGCACATGATATTCATGAAATAGGAGTCATTATGAGAGCCAAACATCCATTAGAGCTGAGAGCCGCTGCGAAAGCGGACGAGGGCTCATAAAATCGAGATCAACTGAGGATTTAGCCCGGATAATAAACAGGTCTTGTTCGGAGAAATGAGATGCTGAAATTGAAGCTCATCTTCAGAGTTTTCTTTAGAGGTTATTTACTTATTTTCCTTTATGGGTGTGTATTTGTAGGTTCAACAGTCTGCTTTGACACGCAAACACATGAACAAGACCCAGCTAAATCTATCCTAACTCAATCCTCATGGGTGGAAAACGGGAAGCCAGAACGATCAGCCTCTGATGAGTGGGGGGCTTTTGGAGGGAGTTTACAGTAAAACGGCCCTCTGTGCCACCAGTCTGCCCACCTGCCCCTTTTATTCTGCTGATCTGAGTGCATGTGGATTGTACCATCTGGTGAAGATAAAGGGGTGTGGTGATACAGTCTGCTCTAGAAATATAGTCATTTCCTCTCTTACTCATGTTTTCCTAGTCTCTTTATCTGTTATAGTTTAAAAAAGGGCTGGAAATCCCCCATTGTGCAGGACATATGAATTAATTAAAAAAGGTTTGTTTACATGAAACACTGAGTGATATATTCATCAGTCATTGCCTTTAACATACAGCGTTCTATTATTTCATATAATAGTAGTTGAGCACATTTTTTCAATAACATAAAATGTAAGCACTACAAGCTGATTCAGTGCAGCACAATACAGAAAAGCAAATCATAAATCAGCCATTATTATTAAATATAGTATTATTTTGACCATCAAACACTGCACCTTCACATTTCGTTTCATGTATATAAAAAATCCGGGTAAATTACATATTATAATAATAATAATAATAAATTACATATTCTGACAAGCGTTCTTCAACCATGGTTAATATAAGATAAAAATGAGATACTGTATATAAAAATACAAATTTCATAGGTGGCATTTTAAACACTGATTATTAATACTATCTGATGTATCTAGAAATACCCCATATGTTGCATATGGTAGCATGTTTGGGTAATTTATACTGAAAAATGAAATGCATTATTAAAAACTACACTTACAGTAGTTATATAAATTTGGGTTACACTTTATTTTAGGGTGACGTAGTTACATTGTGCTTACTCTAGTAAGTACTGAGTAATATTAATTAACATGTACATACTATAGAATTATGGTTTGGGTATGGGTTAGTTACTTGTAATTATGCATAATTTACTGTTATTACTATAGTAATTACATAGAATAACATGTAACTACATCTTCCTTAAAATAAAGTGTTATCTACTGTAAATTTTGTCTCTTTTATTCTTTCTTTCTTCTTTATTCCAATTGCATTTGAATTTGAATCAAACTTATGCTAGCATTATGTTAGCTACTTCTGAATTGTAATCAGAATTTAAACGGTTCGTTCACCCAAAAATAATAATTCTGTCATTAATTATTCACCCTCATTAGAACTAACCCTTATTCTCAATTCAGATCGAATTGGCCGACAGCTCTCTGTGTATGCAATGACACATGACACATATAGCACAACATCTGTTGGGGGAAAATATACAGTTGCACACTGTTCTGGGATGATGTATGCATTGTGTGATTATAGATTCCTGTTGAATAATTGATAGGGCATGTGGCCAGGTCACTCGACAGAAGATGGAACTGGAGATCTGTCCGTTTCTGAGGAAACAGTGCATGCGAAGGCCAGTATGACGTTGGTGACCCATCGACTACTGCCCTAACCTAGTGGTTTAACTGGCCTGCTAATTACTATGGCATTTGGGTTCACCGTTGTTATCACATCCCTGAGACCATTAGCCTGAAGTGACACATGGAGCACTTGTCTGAAAGGACTTCTTTCATTTCATCATCTCGCTGCGGCCTTCTCGCTCACTTCTCCTTGACCTCCTCCGTTACATGGCCTCTCCTCCTCCGTCATCCCTCCGCCTTCTCCCCTGGAGAAACGATGAATAATACATCAGGCTTTACATCACCGTTTGTAAGGCGACAATGTTAGCATGTCAAGGCACGGCATTCGATCCGCTCTTCCAATGACAAGATGGAATATGTTGGCCAGTATTAGTTTTCAGCAGGCATGGGTGAAATATTGATGAGGGCTGAGGCAGTTTTTCCACTGTGGTTAAGCTAGTCACCAGCCACTTCACCCTTTCCCCATCACTTGATACGGCCTGCCCGATCCTAGGCCACAGCCTGGCTACAGTCAGCGAGAGGGAGTGAGAAAAGAGACATTTTCCATCTGCCGTGAAATTAGAGCAGCTCATTATGGCAGAGTGCTCAACGTGTGTGTACGGGAGATGTATCCTACATTTCATTGCGTGTGAAGGTGACAAAGAGAGGGACGTTTCCCTCAAGTCCACGCCTGTTTTTTTTGTTGTTGTTGTTTTTTTCACGTTGGATTAATGATCAATGGGTTGGATCAGCGCACAGTGTAACCCAAACGGCGTTATGCTGAATCGCTAAGACCCCTCTCGGTGGAGCAGATGACTCAGTGCAGCGCTTCCTGAATAAACCATGACTCCAAAAGCGCATCAATAATGCAGAGAGCTACTGTAACGCATACAGCCAAGTGGTACAACAGTTGGATCTAATGTTTATCAAGTTTTCGCAGACCTAGTTTAGTTCCAGGTTGTATTAATACCCTGAATAAAATGCAGACAGAAAGTGGGGCACGTTATTTTTTTCTTCTTCTCCGTGTCCTCATCATCATTTAGAGTGGGTATCTGTCTCTGAGCCAGTCCAGGTCACTTCTCACTGCTCTCCCTTTATATCCATTCCTCTTCTCAGTCTCCACTAATGCAGAAAATCAGGCGGCAGTGGCTCAGTGGTTCATGTGGGTTGTCTACAAACCGGAAGGTTGGTGGTTCAATCCTCGGTTCCACCTGACCAAGTGTCGAGGTGTCCATGAGCAAGACACCTAACCCCAGCTGCTCCCGACGAGCTGGATGGCGCCTTGCATGGCTGCCGTCGCCCGTCGGTGTATGAATGAGTGAGTGAATGGGTGAATGTGAGGCAAATTGTAAAGCGCTTTGGTGGCCATTGGGTCTGTGAAAGCGCTATATAAATGCAGTCCATTTAATGCAAGCATTATGCTTCTACATTCCCTGTGTACAATGAGCTAACCAATTACAAAAAGTCAAGGGGATTTATATTGTGATGTATAGGGATGCCTTGGGGAAGTTGTCACACTATTTACAAGGTTTATTTTTGAATGTATTGAACATTTTTTTTTTAATCCATTTGTGTGGCATGTTCTCACAATGTGAACCATATTATGTGAACAATTGTGAAATACAACAGTTTTCAATAGTAAATATGTACAAGGCAACATGCTAAAAATGTAAAACCTTTGTTTTGGTTTTCAAATATTGTAATTAATTACATAAAATGTGAAATTTGTAATATGAGAAAACTTGCTCCAAGCTGACATTTTTCAACCTTGAAATGTTTAGTTTCATTTTGGAGGATAGAGTGCGCAAAAAAGTTTTATTTTTATATCACATTTTTGGTCCTTTATATTCATTGTTTCTGTTGTTCATTGTTTCTGTTTGTTTAAAACCTGTCATAGATAATTTTCTTGTTTGATATTGTTGCAGCAAGATAACACAAGCTCAATATTTGTACATGTCACAGATGCTGGTTACTCAAATTGACTGTGCATTTTGTTTGTTGGATGTAGCTTTTGTCTAGACTCTCTGAGGTCGACTCTAAAGTATACTACTACTACTACTAGAAGCACCAATCAAGCCTGGTGCATAAATTAACAGGTTGTCCTTGTTGAATAAATTCCTCCAGCACTCAAACTAAATAAAATGTCTTACTGTTCTTCTAATATGTCTACTCTCAAACACCATGGAATTAACTTCCCTCCGCCAGCCCCTTTGATTGATTTCAAAGCCTTTCTGTATAGAGCTAAGTGCTTCCAATCCCTTGCAAGGAATCTGCTCCAACATATTTTTTGTGTTAATATTTCATACTCAACTATTGGACAGGAATAGTAACATTGTGGGGTGAATTTATATATACTGTATACTGTATGTGCTTTTTTTATTTATTTATTTATTTATTTATTTTTTATTTAAGTTCACATATATCATGCAGTTTGCTGGCATAAGTTTGACCCAGACAGAGACATTTCAAAGGGCTCTTGAACCATAAAATGGTTACAGTGCTGTAAAATTACATGGAAATCAAATCTTAAATGGCACTATCAACTCGCCTCTTATCTTGCATTGCATTTCAGGAAAGGTTTTTTTTTTTTTTTTTTTTTTTTTTTTTTACAATGGAAAAAAATCATTTGATTACAGGTGCTGGCTCAAGACCTAACCTTTAATCTGTTGCAGTCTGCTGTCTTCAGCATAAAAGGTCTAAACCTCAATTAAAGTTTAGCTTGGGTGACTTAATCATTCCTCAATGGAAAATGAATGCTGTTTATTCACAAGCAGAGACCTGTGGCAATTCCTATAAACAGTTCTCCAAAACGGTGCGTGCTAAATCTATTACTTGACTGATAAAACATTGATTTTTGTTAAGTGGCAGAAATTTGAACATTCTTCTTTGAAATCTGTACTTTTTATGGCATTTTGCACTGGTTTTCAACCACAGTTGGAAACTTGCATGAAACGTTTCTGGAAAGTTCTGATATACGTGCATGAGAAAGTGTCACACGAAGAGGAAAAAACCATTGCCCTCGACTTTGTGTCTTACATCACTGAGTGGTTTATGATCATATAATATGATATCTCTGCATGATGTGGCAGCACTTCAACTGTTGTACATTTTCTTTGAGGCTAATGAACTGTTCTGATAGATATTTGACATTGAACATTGTTTGGAGATGCTGGAATTGTGTTTCGGCTTTAATTAATCAGTTACTATATGAGCACATTTGATGTTTGTATGACAAGGTAAAACTTGTTAACAGAAAAGCCACCAATTCTCTGATTAAGCAGTCAACTATTTTAGAAATAGATTCTGTCCTGTACAAGTGGCTGTGATCTGTTTACATGTCTTGTTTCCCAGAGGATGGTGGTAATTATTTCCTTTCCAATCTTGCTCTCTCTGCACTTGACATCTTTATAACATCTGTGTCATGCTGGAAAAAACAATAGACTTGACAATTGTTATTAGAATTGCTTAGAGATTCCCATAAACCCTACATTATGGGAACAAAATGTCCCCAAAAAGATGGCAATATCCGAAATCCTTGACCTTGTGAGGACATTTTTGGTCCCATGAGGAAACGGCTTATAAATCACACTTAGTGATGTTTTTTGAAAATGTAAAAATGCAGAAAGTTTTCTGTGATGGGTATTAGGGGTAAGGTTAGTGCAGTGATAGAATATACAGTTTGTATACAGCATAAAAATCATTATGTCTTTGGAAAGTCCCTATAAAACATGAAAACACAACATCAAAAGAATTAAATAACTTGTCATGGTTTCCTCAAAAATATTTATGCAACACAACAGTTTTCAACGTTGATAATAATGACAAAGTTTCTTGAACATCAAATCAGCAAATTAAAATGATTTCTGAAGGATCATGTGACACTGAAGACTGTAGTAACGATGCGGAATAAATGACATTTTAAAATGCATTAAAAAAACAGTTATATTCAAATAGAATAACTTTTAAACGCTATATATATATTGTGATTTCTTGCATATTAGCACAACACACAAACTTTCAATTGGTGTGTATTGTCTATTTGGATCACCATTCAGTATTTTGTGCCCTTATGTATTTATCTGCTAAGTTATATTCATACTTCCACAAACATTTGTGTGTATGTGTGTGTGTGTGCGCGCGCGTGTGTGTGTGTGTGTTTCTTATCTTATCTTGAGCATGTCATGTCTTACAAATTCTCCTGCTTGTAATGGAAGCTGTTGCAGTGTTAGAGCTTATATCAGCAACCTGGACCATGGCTTAAACGATTTCTATTCTGCTATAAATGTGAGAGTTATCGCTTGGCCTACAGGGGGTAGAGTGGGGGATTATGTGTGTTTGATAGAGAGAGAGAGACAGAGCTAGTCCCATAGTGTCTGCTTGCTATTATAGTCATTAGCTGAGACGGCAGTTAGATCATGCTCACTAAGTCAATTCTGCCTTTGGTACCAATTAGAATAAACCATCCGCATCTGTCACTGAGGAGGGAGGACGGTTCTTGGAATGATGTGGAATTCAATTTAAATGGTCGGCTGATCCCACGGGATGTGAGGGTGTAGAAATGGAGGGGGTGTTTATGTTCACACCTCTAGGTTTTGTCTGAACCATAAATTGAAGATTCTTTGAAAATGCGTGTACTGAAATTAACACTCACTGAACTTCAAATGTGAGTAAATATTATGCATGTGCTGCGACTTCCCAAAACTTTAACAATATTTTTGAAATAATTATTTCTGATATCTGCACAAATGTTTTAGCTTGCAGAATATACTTAAATAGTTTAAATAATAGTGATTAAGATATTATCAGCCACAAAAGTGACAGGCGGTGTTACCAATCATCACCCATTGGGATTTTGTTTCTCACGTATTGTGATTTTAATCACATTGAGACTATGTGTGACACAAGTGATACAAAGACCTCCACTGTTTGCCTCAGATATACAATAAATATAAAACAGCTAAATATTTCCATTATCATGTAATAAAAATACAGTTTCATGACAGGAATTGTTTTCTCAATTCCCTTGTAATTGGCACTTGTGGCAAAAAGTTACTTTAGGACCCTATGTGTATATAAATGGCAGCAAATGTTTAGGGTAGTAATGTTAACTTCCATTCCACTGTGGGATGGCTGTGGTTTTGGCCTTCACTCAACCAAACCAGTCTAAAACCCACAGTCTGCATGGGCGCAATGCCACGGAAAAGCGCAAACACTTGTTCTACCATGTCATCATGATAGCCTACTCGGTGGCGGTGCTAGTGGTGATGATGTCATTGCCTCTGAGGCCGCATGTATAGTTTGTGCGGATTTCCCGCTTTCTCTTCAGTGAGGAGAAATCGCCAATGGCAGATACTTGCGTCGGGAACGGTTTTGTTCAGTTTGAGGAGATTATTCAAAGTCGGGTTCATGGACTGAAACGTACCCCCGCGTTTCCATGCATATTATTAGAGTCGTGATTGAATTCGTCCACTGAGCTGATTTTAAGTCCTGGTGTGCTGTGGAGATTGTGCGTTCCACTTGCCACTCGCCTGAAGTTTCCAGCTATTTTTAGAGAGGCTGAATTGTATGTGTTGTTCCTATATGGAACAGTGTGCAGCATGATGGGTAAATTTCTTCTCTCACTCTGGAAGAAATGACACCACAATCTCTCCATCATGCAGAGCCACCTAATTTGGAGGTTGCCTGTCAATCAAAGCAGAGAGCTATAACGTGTGTGTGTGTGTGTGTGTGTGTGTGTGTGTGTGTGTGTGTGTGTGTGTGTGTGTGTGTAACCATATTTTGTGGGCAAATCTGAAGTGAATTCGAGAAAACCTTCTTTTGGGGTCATACATTTGTATAAATAAAGTAAAAAATAATAATTAATTAATTAATATAAATAATGTAATATTTTTGTGATATGTAAATCTATATAAAGTAATGACAGTACTTGTCATGTTTTGTTGCCTTACTGCCAGATACTAATTGCAACGGAAATTATTCAAGCTGCATTCAGTTTCTATGGTTACCTCCTCAGGGAAATGTGACTTCTGTTTGTGAGCGTTGCAAAATAATATGTACTTTTTAAGGCCTCTATATACCCATACCCCCCCCCCCCCCCCCCCCCCCCCCCCCACACACACACACACACACGCACACACACCTTGCAATTTGCACCCTGTGAATGTGAGAGAGACAAAGATAGTGTAATTGAGTTTGCACGTGTGCGCGCGCATGTCCGCTGTGGTTTGTCTTTGACCTGATTGCTGAAGTGAATTGTCAGACTGGGCCATTGGCTCTTCCAACGCTCTGTGGTTCCCACCTACTTTTCCAACTCCACTTCAATCAGCTGGGTCAGTCTGACGTTTTCTCCCCCAACTCAGATCTGGGACATGGAGCTTTTCGAAGGCCTGAAAAAGGTGCGATTCTAATCCAATATGCCACGCTTGATTAAATGTTTGAAAGTTTTCTACATATATAAAAAAAGAGTCAAAGAGTCTTCTTCATTGCTGTAAGGTTAAGCAGATCCTGATTTTACCAAGTGCAACATGTTTCCGGGTTAACATCTTTGTTGATCCTGGAACAACATTCCAATCAACCAATCAGATTTGAGGGACGAGTTTACAGTGTATGTCAATTTAAGGTGCTTCTATCAGTGTTATTTGCCTATCATTTCCCTCTTATTTTAGGGATAACTTACGTGTAGGGGTAGCCTGGCTAACGTCAGACCACGTCTCATTGACATTGAGACGTGGTCTGGGAACCACATGTTCATTTTCTGTTATTTTAGGTGTGGTTTACGAATGCCCAGAGCCGTTTATTGGGTTCGACTAATGTCTATCAAATGCGCCTGTACGTAGCTCATAGCCAATCGTTTCAATTATACCAGATGACGTATGTAGAGCGACAGAAATTAGATGAGGAAGAAGACTAACGGGTCAGAGATTTATTTGCGTTCTAAACTACTAAGAACAATATAAGGCTCCATCGAAAGGTAACTGCCATGTTTGATCCATAGGTATAAACAAACTGCTTCGGTGTGTCGCATAGATGTCGTCATCGTCTTGCTGCTCCCTCCCCGTTCTGTGATTGGTCCCCTCGCTGAGGTGAAAATTTGGTCCATGGTATCCAGACTGCCTAGCAGCGTGAATAAAACCGCGCTGCGCAAAGGCAGTATGGGGAAACCCAGGCTAGTGTAGGGGCAGGTTTAGGGGTAGGATATGGTTATGATAAAAAAAGGAATGTTGCTGTATTTCTATTTTATTTTGCAATAATATCATATAATATCATATAATACTGGTCAAGGACCAAACAGGTCCCAAACTGTGACAGTGGCCAATATGACTTGTGCACTGTATTTCAAGTCATCTTAAGCCAAATAGCTTTGTGTGATGAACAAACTGAAATTTAGGCAGACTGGCAGAGATGAAGATTATCAGTAAATATTGATATTCTGAATACAGTGCACTCGTCATATTGGACTATTTGCTGATTTTATAATGTGTGTGTTTTTTTATTGTTGCCCCTTTTTAAGCTTGACACCCCATGGTCACTATAAAGATTTCGTTTATTTTTAGGGGGTAAACTCTTCCTATAAGTTGTGCCAGTGTTGCAAATGAATTTAAATCAAGCTGGCATTTGCTTTTCACTGAATCGCAAGGTAATTTGCGTATTGCACATGCAGTTGCTTCACAGACTGCATCGGAAGTGGAAAGATCGCATTAGGCCATGGTATGATGTCATTGTTGCTACTGCTGCCCTCAGCTTTGCCTAGAAAACCATCATGGATGTAGCTGAGTGCTGGTGTAATCCTGTGACGTGTGTTTTTGGGGGCATGTGTGTGCTTCTCTGTAATCCTAGTGCCTGTTTTGTTTGCAATCGTGTGTGTGTGTGCCTTTTATGTACACTTGGATTTCTGCTTTGGACTATTTATTTTTCCACCTAATACCTCTACCTGGTTTGGGTGCTTGTTCCTTCTTTTTTTTTTACGGTCTGTCTCTTTTTTCTCTTTCCTAAATGCAGGTGTGTGACTGTCTTTCCCAGGGGTCTGTATGCTGTCATGCTGTGAATAGTAAACAGCTCTCCCTTTCACCTGTGGAAAATTGATACAATCCTGCTGTGAATAGCTCCATCCTTTTGGAAATTGCTGAGATTTCTCTGAATGTAGAGGGAGCTACATGCATCTGTTTTCCCCCTCATTGTTTTGGCTCATTGCAATCAGTTCACTATCACTCCTTGTCAATGTCAGCAGCACCAATGAGCTGCTCTTGAATGAGGGATGTAGTGTGCCAGAGTTTCGAATGCTCTTAAAGGCCCTATATACTGTTTTATGTCCAGCCACTAATTACATTTTTCATCACGTATGGCTGCGGATGTCATATGTCATGTGCCAGTTGTCTGTGCAGCCTCAGAGCTCACACATGTTGTATCTGTCATGTAAGAGTGCTGATAACAAGGGCAGCTAAAACAAGAAGAGCTGTGCTCTTTCCCAGAATAACCGCTCCTAATTATGCATAATATTATTGAACAAAGAGCCTGTTTTTTAAACAATATTGATATATTTGTAGCTGGTGAAATCTTTTATTTTACTTTAATATAAATCAATATTTTTTTATTGGTATTTTATTGCAGTTCAACAATGTAAATTTTTTAATATTTTATAGACTGTGAATGTGCGTGTGTACGTTTATATATATATATATATATATATATATATATATATATATATATATATATATACACACACACACATGTAGTTATTATTATATATTCGAACAGAAAAATGCTAAATAATGTTATGATGTAAAATTCATTTAAAAAAATTTGATTCCATACTAATAAAAAACATTTTTATATAAAAAAATATGTTATAATAATAATAATATTAATGCTTTTATAAATAACTTTACTTTATATTAGTGGCTTTTAAAATAATATCATGATAATATATATAAATACAATGGATGTACATTTAAAAAAAAAACTATTTGTAAAAAAAATGATACATTTTATTAAAATTACAAATATTTTAATTGCTATATAAATAATACAGCCTCATCATTTTAAAAAATGCATCTCTCCGATCAGAAAAAAATAGATTTTTCTATTTTACTTTATTTTGTCACTGTCTCTTGCAATTTTCCTGTCTTTCTGGTTTTGTGTTGTTTTGACTGCTCTGCATATCTTTAATGGTGGAACATTCTGACGGCCTTGTGGTTGTAAGTATTTTTTTTTTTTTCTGTGTGAAAACCAGGCCAGTGGTGAAAACCATGATGTCATTGTTTATATGTTTGCCCGCATGTGTTTGGAGGAATGGCAGAAATGCAGTGATGTCACCGCAATACTCGTGTGCGTGTCTGTCTGCACTTATGTGTACATTGGTGTGTGTAAGAGAGGGAGTTTAAAATGGTGACGTGGCGTAATCTAAAATACAGGGAATTGCAGCTGTGTGCTGATTCCGGGTGCGGAGTAAAGCAGGCTTAAGTTATGTCATCTGCTCTGCTCTCCTGTGATGATGCCACAAGCACACACTGCACTGCTCTGGACTCAACAGCACCAGAGGACTCTGTTTGTCTGGGGGTGGGGAAGATGTACTCATGTAATGAGCATTTACTATTACTTTGACATATCTTGAGATAGTCTGCTGATATTCAGTACAGCAGTATTTTCTTGTGTGGTATTGCTTATTATATTATATTATATATTGTATTTCTTAATATATTAATTAATGTACTTATAATTATTTTATTGAATATTTAATTAGTAGTGCAGTATTGCAATATTTTACTAATTATTTTTGTAAGGAATAGTGTATAAATATGTTACGTAGAAACATATACACACACAATTTATCCACATTGAAACTCACATTTTGAGTTCAAAATGAACAAATCTAACACAAAGAAATGTTCTGACAAAAGGACAGGAGAATCTTTTGTTGGCAGTGTCTGCTGCATTCAGATGCAAGTTTACTGCAGAGTTGACAGCTGAATTTAGCATGGATTATATTTGATATATAATTTCATTTGCGATACTCTTTCTCATAAGGAAGTTTGGTCGCCAACCTCATGATTGTGGTCATGTTGAATAATAATGTTTAATGCATTAGATGCTGATGGCTGTGGCATATTTACCCTGCAGACTCTGTAATGAGGTCACCCACAGTTGCAGTTGCGTAATTATTCTTACACTTGCATGGCTATTTATGGCATATTTCTTCTCTAGGCAATCTGTCTCTCTGATTTATTCATCTCTTCCCAATACACCTGGGGTCATTTATAAAACTGAAAGAAAAAAAACCCCAATATCATTTGACTGGACAACCAGCCCCTGAGATTGATGTCTTGTTTAAAGGGATATTAATGTAACTGCCATATGAAAACTCATTTCATTCTGCCAGTTAGACTATTATTAATGTCTGTTTACACAAGGAGGGTTTTTATGTATTTATTTTAACACAGCACCAGGACTAGAAAAACAAAACCTTTTTGATGAAATATCTCTGTTTCCATCTATTTTACTATCTGTAGACTATCTTGAGTTACGATTATGATGATTTATTTATGATTGTTTATGATCTGATCATTGATCATCTTCATCTGAAAAAGTTCTTTATAACATCTGGGTTATTTGGACCGCAAGCGTGTGTGTGTGTGCGTGTGTGCTTGACCTGAGATGCATTGTATTTTGCTTTTAATGTAATAAAATAGCAGAAATACTACATAAAATTTTACATTCAGCACATTGTTTTATCCAAAGAAACCTCCATCCAAGTTTATTAAGGATTTAAGTGCATGAATGACCATAGCATTACAAGATTTTCGAATGTCAGGTCTATTAAAAATGCTGTTGAATTCAGCACTAATGTACTATCTTCAAATAAATGTCACATTGAAAAAAAACTAAATCCATATTTTCTTTCATTTGTACCTCTGATATTCCAAAGAGTAAAGTTTGTATTCAAGTACAGCTCCTTTTTTTTGGGTATACCCATCAGTATTTCAAAACTGTCAGGCTGCCTATCTGTTGATCGTTTTTAGATGCTCTTGTCGAGTTGTAAGCCACTTGAGCTGGCATGATGTACCAAAGACACTCATTTGGAATGACAAATCAAGATGGCAGTGATAAGTGCAGCCAAATGCTGCATCTCTGAACCTCTGTTTGACCCTTTCACTGTGCGGTAGGAGAGAGGATCTGCGTAATGGTTTTCTCATCTCTGCCAAAACACCGCACACAATCAAACTGCCACTTAATCATATATTTATATGGATGCTATTCAAGTTTTCAACAGACTCCAAATCAGCCTCCTACGTTAGCATAAGTGCCAAAGCCACATGAGTCCACAAACTCGAAAGCTGACTGGGGGTTTTATTTGCCCACAGAACGCTTGCTGACATTTACTAAAGGTTCTGGTCAGATATGGTGAGATGAACTACACGGTTCACTTGAAGCCCTGCTTGAAGTATTAAGTGTTACATTGATAAATGGAGTGGAATACAAATCTAACATTTGCAACGAGGGAAGTTTCTGTGGTCTATGTATAGCCAAGCTATCAGACAATCTCTCAAGTCTGCCAGGGAATCAGCCAAGCTCCAACGCACCCAGATTTATTCTGAAGGAAAGGACTATAAATATGATTGGGTAAAAACCACAGTATATTTAGTCGTTATAGTTAATATCTATATCTTATTTCTGTCTTTATGTTTGTGCATTTAGGAACGTTATGTGACAGCTATATATATATTGTAAAGTCCATATCCATGTTCATTACACACATATACACTCACCGGCCACTTTATTAGGTACACCTGTCCAACTGCTCGTTAACACTTAATTTCTAAGTAGCCAATCACATGGCGGCAACTCAGTGCATTTAGGCATGTAGACATGGTCAAGACAATCTCCTGCAGTTCAAACCGAGCATCAGTATGGGGAAGAAAGTTGATTTGAGTGACTTTGAACGTGGCATGATTGTTGGTGCCAGAAGGGCTGGTCTGAGTATTTCAGAAACTGCTAATCTACTGGGATTTTCACGCACAACCATCTCTAGGGTTTACAGAGAATGGTCCGAAAAAGAAAAAACATCCAGTGAGCGGCAGTTCTGTGGGCGGAAATGCCTTGTTGATGCCAGAGGTCAGAGGAGAATGGCCAGACTGGTTCGAGCTGATAGAAGGGCAACAGTGACTGAAATAACCACTCGTTACAACCGAGGTATGCAGCAAAGCATTTGTGAAGCCACAACACGCACAACCTTGAGGCGGATGGGCTACAACAGCAGAAGACTCCACCGGGTACCACTCATCTCCACTACAAATAGGAAAAAGAGGCTACAATTTGCAAGAGCTCACCAAAATTGAACAGTTGAAGACTGGAAAAATGTTGCCTGGTCTGATGAGTCTCGATTTCTGTTGAGACATTCAGATGTTAGAGTCAGAATTTGGCGTAAACAGAATGAGAACATGGAACCATCATGCCTTGTTACCACTGTGCAGGCTGGTGGTGGTGGTGTAATGGTGTGGGGGATGTTTTCCTGGCACACTTTAGGCCCCTTAGTGCCAATTGGGCATCGTTTAAATGCCACGGCCTACCTGAGCATTGTTTCTGACCATGTCCATCCCTTTATGGCCACCATGTACCCATCCTCTGATGGCTACTTCCACCATGTCACAAAGCTCTAATCATTTCAAATTGGTTTCTTGAACATGACAATGAGTTCACTGTACTAAAATGGCCTCCACAGTCACCAGATCTCAACCCAATAGAGCATCTTTGGGATGTGGTGGAACGGGAGATTCGCATCATGGATGTGCAGCCGACAAATCTGCGGCAACTGTGTGATGCCATCATGTCAATATGGACCAAACTCCCTGAGGAATGCTTCCAGCACCTTGTTGAATCTATGCCACGAAGAATTGAGGCAGTTCTGAAGGCAAAAGGGGGTCCAACCCGTTACTAGCATGGGGTACCTAATAAAGTGGCCGGTGAGTGTATATATATATATATATACTTTTTTGACTATATACTGTATGTATATCAATATTTGCTTCGTTGTACAATACTTATGAAGTTGCTCTGAAATGAGCATTGCTCAGTTTTGTTCAAATATACACCCATTAATATCTGTTAAAAGCTGTTTTCATCAATTGAATATATTTTTATGAATCTTAGTAAATCTTAATCTTAAAAAACTTAAACTAAAATTAGAAATGTTGTTAACTGACATAATAGGTAAAGTACTAAAATTGCTAACACTAAAACTGAAATAAATTAAAATAAATAAAAAACTTATCAATTTAATGATGTATGATAATCAATAAAATTATACAAATTTAAATTAAAAATCAGTCTAAAATAAAAATAAAAACTAATTAAAATATGAATAAATACTGTAATAGTATATGAATAATACTTAACACTGTTGTGAGATGTAAACAAATCACTGAATCCGTTCTGAATCAATTCATGATTCACTGAAATGAATTGAACTTTGAACTCTAAATCAGTTTTTGTTCATTATTTTTATATCGGCAAATATATTGTGAAATGCCTTCTTGTGGTTTTAGCACAGCATAGTAAAATTAACCTGAAGGTGTTTTAGAACAACCCTTTGACTTCCTTCGTACTGAAGCAAATCTACTGTCAAATTTGTTTAATGTCAGAGAGAAAGCAGTTAGCACCTAGACAAAGAGAGAGAAAAGAAACATTGCTCGCAGTCTTTTTTGTCACCTTTGGCCTTTAAACCCAGTATGTCATGCTGTGGGCTGTCCTGGTGTGAATGATACGCCTGTTGGTAAGTGTCAATCAAACAGCTCTGACAGTCGACATGTCACTGCGATGTCACCTCACATTACTCCCCCCATCGCTGTTAGATCCATTATTCATCGTTCATTATTTTGGTTTGTACTGAAAAAAAAAAATCATTTTGTAATCAGTATTTTTGTCTCTCTTTTTTGCAGTATATATATATATATATATATATATATATATATATATATATATATATATATATTCTAAGATTTTTTTTTCTTACCCAAATATTTTTTTAGCTTTAAGCATAAATATAAGTTTATGCTAAAAGTTTATGCTAAAGAACAAACAAAAAAAACTTGATTCTTATAGATATTTTTACCATTGGTTGTTATAGAGCGCACTATGAAAGAAGTAACAAATGTAGGCTAAATTGTATTTATTAAATCCACAACGGAAAACACAACCACTGTTAACATAGATGAGACCGGACAAGGGAACCGAAAGAGCTGAGGGATAAAATACTGAATAGGTGCTCAAAGTAAACTGGAACAGGTGTGTGGAACTAATTAACAACCAAGGAAACTAACTAGGGAACACAGGAAAAACGTAAACTTAATCAAAACAGAACATACATGTTACAGATATATTGAATATATACTCTTTTCCTGTGTGAACAAGTTTTGTGTTTAAGACGTTAAATTTTTTTGACTTTTGTAAAAGCTTTGTGAAATGGTTTGTTTTTATTTCAGATAAATAGGATAAGCCTGCAATAAATTATGAAAAAGTTTTAATAACACCTTTTATTTTAGGTCTGCATATTCCTTTTAGTAATGTAACTTATTTCTGTACACTGTAAAAAAAAAGTTGCTGCCTTAAATTTTTAAGTACAATCAACTTGGATGTTTAAGTCATTTCAACTTAAATTATATTAAACTGACTCTAGTTGTATAACTTGTGATTTAAAAAAAAATTGCTTCAATTATTTTGATGAGTTAAAAAACATATATCATAACTTATTGATCATATAATGTTTTTCAGTGTATAAAGTGCCATCTTATCATGTTTCCATTTTGTGTTTTGGCTCGCAAACATTTTTACAGGGTCATAACGATTTTTCACAGATGCAAAAGCATCCAGTGTCCTGTAATAATCTGACTTGACTGGACAGTTTTCTCTCATTGCTTTCCTCGAGAATGGCTCGACGGTCAATAACAGCATCATCTCACCCTGTAAACAAAAAGTCCATTCCCAACTCCTATTCTGTTTGCAACATTCCTTTTAACACGGTTCACAAATGGGTTGTCATGGATTATGTTGTGTGATTTAAGCTCAGGTGCTTTTACAGTACCTGACCTGAGCTTCGATGCGTGTGGGTGCGCGTGTGTTTGTATGCCATAATTGGCGTGATGAGTTATTTATACCGTGCAGTGGGTACACCGTACAGCCCGAGGGTTGATCAAGCCATTTGCCAATCAATTATTTATGCCCTCTTGGAACACTCTTATTCATCCTTTTTTGCAAAATGCCATGGCAACACAACAGGAAGAGAGTCCAGTTATGGGGCTTTTTCTTGAACCGGAGAAAGTGTATCTCAACCCAGAATCCCCTACCAGTGAAGTCCAGTGGGTCTCAACTGGTGGGTCACAACCTGAAAATATTAATACCTTTTGTATGATAATCTATTTTGGTACTGTGTTGGATCACCACATGACGCTCATAATAATATATTTGAGTTTTAAATTAAAAGTTGAGATCCACCGGTTTAATACTTCTGCCGCTTCTGTAAATGAGATATATGCGGTATGCAATGCACTACAGTACTTCTTTTTTCTTTTATTCATCAACAATGCATTAAATTTATCAAAAGTGACAATAAAGACTTTTACGTTGTTTTACATTGTTCGGAAGAAAAATCTATTTGAAAAAACGTTCTATTCATAAAAGAATCCTGAAAATAAATTAAGCTGCACAACTGTTTTCAACATTGATAATAATAATAATCAATGCTTCTTGAGATCATAAAGATTATCTCTACAAAAATATAAAAAAATTATTCAAATACCAATAATTGTTTACAAATAATGTTGATAATGTTAATACACATATTGTGCATTGTGCAATCATGTATTGTTGAATAAAGATCTGGACAAAAAAATGAGCATCATAATTTCTAAACAACACAAGAGATTTAAAACCATTTTTATGTTTAATTATATTTAATATGCATTTGTGTATGGAGGTACTGTTCTAATGCAAATGGAATTCAGATTTTATTAAAAGAAACCTGCAATAAAAAAATATATAAAAAATTTTTCAATTAAGTGACAGTCGTTTCATTACGACTACCCATTCCAACACAGTAATTACATATTCAGTGCAAGTGTGTACTCATGTTTATGAGCGTACGTGTGAAATCTGCTGTCTTTCAGTCCAAACAGCATCATCCTTTGAGTCCATCACAGAAACACCCACATAGAGCAAACTGTGCATCATAACATGCATACACAGCTACATCATTTATGCATTACAAAAGCCAAGGTAGATTTCAATGAAAAATGCGTGCGTAATAAAATAACAGTGCGTATGTTGGCCACAAGAAAGAGTGATAAAGGGTATTATTATGGCAAAATTGATTGGAAGGCAGAGTGTGCAGCTCTAACATCAAACCCCCAAGGGTCATTGCCACCCTGCAAAATATTTTGCCCAGAATGCTTTGCACACACCTTAAGGGCGTGGCGTTGCAGGTGTCCCGCTGTTGGCTTTATTATCTCTCCAAGCAATTGGGATAGAAATTAACATTGACATGCATTAGTTAAACAGATCAACAAACATTTTAAAATCCATATAGCCTCAGCACAGCTAATGTTAACAGCTAACTCTAGTAATTTAACCAGACATGCTTGTATAGATATCTCTCAAAACGTCCTCAAAGAGCTCTGAAATTGCACATAGATGATTGGAAACTATAAAGATGACTCATTAAGGTATGAAAGTTCATAGCCTCTTTTCTAATCCACATGCACACAAATGTGTGCCTGCGCAGTTCATTGTGCACCGGTGATCTGACGTCATGTTACCATGGCTCATCTGTGTCAGGTGAAATGGGAGACGCTCCGTCGGAACACTTTGGTTGTTGTTTGCTGTGTGTTCGCACGTGATGCCACCTCAGATGGTGTTTGGAAAGACACACGGTCACACACCGTGGAAATGTTATTGACACTGTACACCTTGCCAGCGTATTTGTTCACTTGTGAAAGAGGATCCACACACACACCAAATTACGTATTCTACCCAATCAAAGACTTTACAGGTTTCATTATGTTTCATACACTTTAGAGACTGAAGATGCTGAATCTGATAGGGCGACAAAGGATTGGGTCTGAGAAAGAGAAAAATAAAGACTTCTAAAGTAAAACTACCATGTCGTGACTCGTGTATGAATAAAATTATTTTGTTATTCAACATCAGAATCTATAGACCCTCCCTCTCCTTTAATTAAAACTGCAACAGTTGAGTGCATGACGTGTCCAAAATTCCACTTTGTTATTTGTGGTTGTAAATGTAAATGTGGTTGATTAAGTGCTTCATCAAGGAATTTAAAGTGCAGTTTTTCTTTTTGGATTTTTTTTTTCTTCTATATTGTTTAAAAAACTAAAATGTATTTTTTTTTTTTTGTGTGTGGATTTCCCAATTGGGAAACTAGAGTTGTAATTTTCAGAGAGTTCAATTAAATGTTCAAGTTATATTTTGTTTGTGTTTGTGAGTTAATAAACATGTAACTGGTGTGTACATACTATCGTTATATCGATCACAGGCCCCTAGATGTAATTAAATCATATTGCGTCATTTTTTGAGGTATTGGTAAATATTGTAACGCTGATGGAACCTCCGATTATTTATTGCGCCCCGATAAAAGAGCAAGAAAATTACACTTTACTAATAAGGTCCCATTAGTTAACATTAGTTAAAGCATTAACTAACATTAATTAACATAGATCAATACACTTGTTATATTATTTATTCCTCTTTGTTAATGTCAGTTAATAAAGATACAACTGTTCATTGTTAGTTCATGTAGGTCCACTAAATAATATTAACAGATTCAACTTTTGATTTGAATAATGTATTAGTAAATGTTGAAATTATCACTGATTAAGATTAATAAATGCTTTAGAATTATTGTTCACTGTTAGTTCATGTTAACTAATGTAGTAAAGTGTTACTGTTTAAATTGAGTCATTTTAAAGATGTCATGTGGGGTAAAATGACAACCATTAAATAAAAATAATAACATATTTCCCTTTGACCATGAATATATATATATATATACACTCACCGGCCACTTTATTAGGTACCCCATGCTAGTAACGGGTTGGACCCCCTTTTGCCTTCAGAACTGCCTCAATTCTTCGTGGCATAGATTCAACAAGGTGCTGGAAGCATTCCTCAGGGAGTTTGGTCCATATTGACATGATGGCATCACACAGTTGCCGCAGATTTGTCGGCTGCACATCCATGATGCGAATCTCCCGTTCCACCACATCCCAAAGATGCTCTATTGGGTTGAGATCTGGTGACTGTGGAGGCCATTTTAGTACAGTGAACTCATTGTCATGTTCAAGAAACCAATTTGAAATGATTAGAGCTTTGTGACATGGTGGAAGTAGCCATCAGAGGATGGGTACATGGTGGCCATAAAGGGATGGACATGGTCAGAAACAATGCTCAGGTAGGCCGTGGCATTTAAACGATGCCCAATTGGCACTAAGGGGCCTAAAGTGTGCCAGGAAAACATCCCCCACACCATTACACCACCACCACCAGCCTGCACAGTGGTAACAAGGCATGATGGTTCCATGTTCTCATTCTGTTTACGCCAAATTCTGACTCTAACATCTGAATGTCTCAACAGAAATCGAGACTCATCAGACCAGGCAACATTTTTCCAGTCTTCAACTGTTCAATTTTGGTGAGCTCTTGCAAATTGTAGCCTCTTTTTCCTATTTGTAGTGGAGATGAGTGGTACCCGGTGGAGTCTTCTGCTGTTGTAGCCCATCCGCCTCAAGGTTGTGCGTGTTGTGGCTTCACAAATGCTTTGCTGCATACCTCGGTTGTAACGAGTGGTTATTTCAGTCACTGTTGCCCTTCTATCAGCTCGAACCAGTCTGGCCATTCTCCTCTGACCTCTGGCATCAACAAGGCATTTCCGCCCACAGAACTGCCGCTCACTGGATGTTTTTTCTTTTTCGGACCATTCTCTGTAAACCCTAGAGATGGTTGTGCGTGAAAATCCCAGTAGATTAGCAGTTTCTGAAATACTCAGACCAGCCCTTCTGGCACCAACAATCATGCCACGTTCAAAGTCACTCAAATCACCTTTCTTCCCCATACTGATGCTCGGTTTGAACTGCAGGAGATTGTCTTGACCATGTCTACATGCCTAAATGCACGTAGTTGCCGCCATGTGATTGGCTGCTTAGAAATTAAGTGTTAACGAGCAGTTGGACAGGTGTACCTAATAAAGTGGCCGGTGAGTGTATATATATATATATATATATATATATATGAATATATATCTTAACCCTTGTGTTATGTTGCGGGTCAATTTGACCCGTTTCGATTTTCTAGTTGTTGGAAATACTGGTTAACCTTTGTTTTTTTTCTTGATATTTTGTGACTTTTTCTCATTTATCATGATGAACATGCATGCAAAGTTTCAACATGCTGATGTGTTTTGACATATACAAACAAAATTACTATTACGTTCGTGATGTTCGCGGGTCAATTTGACCCTCATAGGCAGCCATTCAAAAGCAACTGTACAGACACAAAATAAAAACATTTATTTTCTGTATGTAAGGGCACTTCAACTCCAGTTCTAACGTGCAAGTGTATCTAAAAGTGATCTAACCCTAACCAAACACACTTGAAAAAGCTAAAATCACAGTGTTTAGAATTATTTGCAAATTACAGATGAAAATCTTTGTCAGACACAGATAGGAAAATAAGCTCTCATTTCAATATTCAAGATATCTAAAATACCTAGCTTTTAACCAAAACATTTATGTAGGATTTTCAAAGGCAGCTTCACAGAGCCAAAAAATAAATAAAAAACATTTATTGGATGTATGATTTTGTTATGTTTGGTTTCTCACTTCCCTGTGAGTGAATAATGAAACTAGGGAACTAGGTCTTAGGAAACTAGGGAAAGTTAACTTAGGAAAATTAAACATTTTCATTATACAGCAAAATTTTATTGTTCAGTTACGATGTTCAAAGCATAAAAAGTAAAAAAATAAAATAAAATAAAAAAGTAAAAAAAAATGTATTTGCAAAAAAAGTCAGTATACTGTTTATTTTCCAATTTTGTCAAAAATTGGTTTTAAAAATGGTTTAAAAACATTTTTATGAATCATATTTTCAGATATAATGTTTTTGTAATGTTTGACAAATGTTGATATTAAAAGTTTTTGTATCTAAATCTTTGTTGTTTTTCATAGTGTGATTTTTGAGGAATTGTATTGAATCCAATTAGGGTCAATTTGACCCGCTCCATAAAGGGTGTACACAGAATTCGAACAGTGCACAATTAATTATTACTCAATTTATTCATTTGGGAATAATAATAAAACAGTGTATTTTAAATGAAATAATTATGCCAAATAAGGTTTTCTTTTCAAGAAGTTCAATATTTGTTCTTCGTTATATGATATCAGGACAGTTGTACCCTTTAAAAAGTGTTTATATTTGTGCATAAATTGAATTGCATGTTTGATATATTTTTCAATAAATAGATCCAGACCAAAAAGAATCATGTAATCACATGTCTGTGAATGTGTGAAAGAAGGTCTCATCAAGCTGAGCAAAAGCTGCTGATGTTTACTAAAAGTCAAGCGGTGATGCCTCACCTCTAATCCCTCTAAATATAGGGACACCTGTGACATCATCTTAGTCTCTACCATTTTCTCTCTCTCTCTCTCCCTCCCTTTTGCATGTGTAAGGCACATTATCTTATCTCCTCAGTGATGTATCCTCCGGGATTCATCTTTTGAAGTGATGCAATAGCACAGGGATTTAACAGTCTGCTAGTCACGGAGCTATCAGTGCCTGCCATGCAGGGACTCAGGGTTAGTTATTAGCCGCTGACTGCATGAATAAACCTCGGTTTTACCGTTTCTTATTTGTTTCTCAGCATGGGTTCTGATTTGGTAAATTGGTACTGTAAAAAAAGAAAAACCATGAAAATGGGGGGGGGATGAAAAACAATAAATGGGTCCCATGAGGTGTTACGGCATTAAGCTCTACCGGGTTTCAAGATGGCGTGTTGAGAAGACCTTGGCTGAGATTACAAAAACTGCAGTGCTAATAGAATGTCATTAAATAGACCATAAACCTTTCAAAACAAGTGTATAATAAGCTATTACACAATAGCGCAGGACTTGTTAGTTTGACCAGATGGAACTGTTTTTCCATTATAGGCCTTAGGTGGTGCTTCCAGTATACAGGGCCAGGCTTCTGCTAATTTGAGACATGGTTTGAAACGTTTTGAGCGGAAAATATTGGGAGTAAGTGCAGCCGCTCATAAAAACCTCCCAACTAATGTATCAGCAGCACACGCCTCACGGTCCGCTAGAGAGAAAGAAAGGGGGAGGGAAGTAGGAACAACAAAGGCAGATTTTTTTTGCATCTAGAAATAGCTAAAAGCTTTTTTTAACTGTTATATTTAGTGCTGTTTTTATGTGCATATTTACTACAATAAGTTGTAGACAGACCATGTTTTTTTGGGTTTTTTTATACGAATCTTGATGTTCTCTTACGAGAGGTTCTCTCATATTGCGTAAGCTAGCTTACGCTACGGTTAAAGTCATCTTTGCTCGAGATATTGAAGCCAAAAATTATCCTTAATTTTGTTTTTATTGTCAACGCAGTGTAGCAGCTAGTAGACCTTGAGCGGGCATATTGCGTGCTCATTGGTTGCCCTGCGGCAACTGCTGCAACCTACCACTGAGCCTCGCACGTGACGTCACGTCCAATGAGGGCGCTTCGCGCCCTTACGCGTCATAGCCCGCCGAAATGGGGGTGGCTTACCGTATAAAAGGCAGGCTCGTAGGTTGTCTCACTGATTTCATCATCTTATTCTTCAGCGAGCTCTCCGCATCGCTGGACTCTGAGGGAAGTCTTCGCCGTTGAAACCAGCGACTAGCAAGCAGAGGAAAGTGCCTGAAGAAGCCGGCCGTCTTCACCACCTTCAGCCATCCGCGCCTGCTACGCCATCCGGCGTGTATCCTTTTATTGCTGTGTGTGTTCGCCGCTGCGACAAATGCTTCTTTTGCAAAATGCTTCGCCTTTCCTGCGGCTCGTGTAGAGCCCAGCTCAGCGCAGGTGACCGCCATGTGATTTGCGCTCCCTGCCTGGGCCCGGAACACGCAGCATTGTGAAGCGCTTCCACTGTCGACCCTGCGGGCTCGACTCGAAGCCTTCACACAGAACGCTGTCACTCCACCCTCTGGACCGCGCAGGAAGAAGCGCCGTGCTCAGAGGATGCCGGAGTCCGTGGCCACAGTGAAGTGCTCGCCGGAACATCTCCCGCCAGCCTCACTCTCTCCTTCTCCGCACCTCCCGGACGGGCAGCCGCCGGCCTCGCCCCGCGCTGCCGCTGCCTCAGGGGACGAAGCTGAAGGGGGCCACTCACTGGACAGCTGTTCCATCCTGGCGTCGGATAGCGAGGAGTGGTCGAGTTGATGTCACTCCGCCTCCCCTTCCGTCCAGGAATCCAGCAGGACTCGGGCAGGCGTGGACGCCGAGTTAATGCGCCTCCTCTCCAAGGCCGTCGACCAACTCGGGCTCGATTGGTCACCGCCGAAGGAGCCCGCACCCAACAGGCTCGACGGCTGTTTCCTGCACAGCCGCCGCCCCCAGCCCGTTTCCAGATCTGCACCTTTTCTGCCGGAACTGCACGCTGAGCTGTCAAAATCGTGGAACGCACCATTCTCCGCGAGGCTCCACTCTCATGTCTCCTCGCCGCTCTCCCGAGTGGACGGCGCCGCCGAGAAGGGATATACCTCTATCCCCACAGTGGAAGCGGCGGTCGCAGCGCACCTTTGCCCGCCCTCCGCGAGATGGCGCTCAAAGTCTGCCCTCCCGTCCAAAGCCTGCAGAACAACCTCAGCCCTTGTTGGCCGCGCCTTCGCCGCCGTCGGACAAGCCGCTTCCGCCTTGCATTCTATGGCCGTGCTGCAAATCCTTCAGGCTGATCTCCTTCGCCAATGGGACGAGAAAAAGAAAGGATCCGGCCGCCATTACGGATTTGAGGAGCGCGACGGATCTTTCTCTTCGCGCCACAAAATCTGCAGCACAGGCGATGGGCAGATGCATGGCCTTGCTCACCGTCACAGAGCGGCATCTCTGGCTGATGCTGGCGGATATGGGGTAAGCTGAACGGTCCGTGTTTCTCGACGCGCCGCTCTCCCCTACCGGTCTCTTCGACCCAGCGGTTAACGGGATCGTCGACCGCTTCTCCGAAGTGCAAAAGACCACGCAGGCCATGAACCTTTTCCTGCCGCGACGCGCTAGCTCTTCCGCAAGCCGCCCACGTGAGCCGCCTGCCCGTCATGCTAGCCAGCGCCCAGCCCCAGCCGCCGCAGCGTCGACAGGGCGGCCGCCCCAGATCTCGCTCCTCCGGTCGCAGGCCGCCTCCCCCCCGGGGACCACGGCCCAGAGTTGTGCTGAAGCCCGAGCAGGGAAAGCCTTCCTAGCAGCGCTAGTGAAGAAAAGACGCGCTGGTCTCGCCGCGGCCGGACCACCGTCGAAGCTTCTTGTCCTGTCAGTTCCCTCAGTGAAGGCGACTGCAGACATAAATTTAGCAGCCAACGAGTCGGCAACACGGCCCGCTCGCCTGCACACAAACGCCGTTTTTACGGCGACCCAGAGAAATCTCAAAAAGAGTATAAAGTCTGGTTATCCGGCTCACGCCTAGTGTGTTTTATGTGTAGACAAAGTGCCCACAAGTCACTGCTCACCCCTACATGTAAACACTATGCCCCATGTATCTCACATGATCACAGAGCCCACTCTTATAAAGCTGGCAAACGCCGCTCGAGTGATAAATGTAGACAATGTGCCCACAAATCTGTGCTCACATCTACTCGCTGCACGCTCTGTTACACGGCAACAGCCTCACAGCGGCCAGGTTATGAACGTAAGTCACGTGACCACCCACGAGCACTCACGCTTATGGACAAACACTCCGCCCCAGGCTCCGCTCGCTATGAATATCGGCACAAAATGTTCCCCATTCCCAGTAATCGGGTCATATCAAGTGGTTCAGGCAGTTACAGCTGTCGGCGAGCCACCGTTACTGAGATCAGAGAGCGCGCGCACTCCGCCCGCGCCTCCGGTACAGTTTCCCGAGCCCACGCTGCACGGCCAACGGGACCCGGAGCCCATTCTGCCCCTAGCTATACATGTAGAAGCATAGAAGGCTATTCCTGGTGTGACAGATAAGTCAGGGCTATTCACTTCAGTTCGCTCGCCGCCCCCCTCGCTTTCGAGCTCGGACCGAGACGAAAGTGAAAGCGGATGTAGCACACCTACTCCGCTCAGAAATAGCCAAACTGCTGTGCAAAGGGGCCATAGAACCAGTACCTCCTTCTCTGAGCGAGTCAGGCTTCTACAGTCATTACTTCCTCGTACCAAAGAAGGACGGAGCTCTAAGACCTATCTTAGATCTGAGACATTTGAACAAAGCTCTCATGAGACGGCCGTTCAAAATGATTACGACCAGACAAATCCTCGCGCACATTCGCCCGGGAGACTGGTTCGTTTCTCTCGATCTGAAAGATGCATACTTTCAGATTCCGATAGCCCTGCGTCACAGGCCATTCTTGAGATTCGCCTTCGACGGTCGGGCATATCAATACACCGTCCTCCCGTTCGGCCTATCCTTAGCGCCCCGTACATTTACGAAATGCATGGATACGGCTCTCGCCCCCCTGAGAGTGAAAGGGCTGCGAATTTTGAACTATCTGGACGATTGGCTGATTCTAGCACAGTCGGAGATGGAACTGATATCTCACAGAACTGTGCTTCTCAGCCATCTGGAGAGCCTGGGTCTCACGGTCAACTGGACCAAGAGCTCATTACTACCCAGTCAGTCACTTCCCTTTCTAGGAATAGAACTGGACTCGGTGGCTATGACGGCCCGCTTATCGACACAGCGCGCGCGCCGTGTTCGACAGCTAGCCGCGTCTTTCCAGAAAAGCAGCATTATACCTCTGAAGACATTCCAGAGGATGCTGGGCTGTATGGCATCGGCTGCGGCTGTGCTTCAGCTGGGCCTGCTGCGCATGCGCCCGCTACAACGCTGGCTGAACTCCCAAGTGCCTCATCGGGCTTGGGTTTCAGGCCACAGGCGAATCAGAGTGACTCAGAGCAGCGTTTCGGCTCTGCAGCCCTGGTTAGCGGCCGACTGGTACCAGCGGGGAGTGACGATGGGGGCTGTTTCACACCGATTGGTCGTCTCGACGGAAGCCTCCAATCTGGGTTGGGGCGCCGTCTTCGAGGGCAGACCGGCCTTTGGCCTGTGGTCAGACCAGGAGAAACGCTTCCACATCAACTGTCTGCAAATGAAAGCGGTCGAGAACGCACTCAAACGCTTCCTCCCGCTTATACAGGATCACCATGTACTGGTCCAATCGGACAACATGTCAGTGGTATCCTACATAAACCGTCAGGGCGGCGTCAGATCCAGAAACCTCTGCCATCTGACGGAACGCCTGCTTATGTGGTCTCAGGGCCGCCTGCGCTCGTTGAGAGCCGTGCACGTACCAGGCCACCTGAACGACGGTCCAGACACGCTATCCAGGAACCACATCCCCCTGGGGGAATGGTCCTTGCACCCCCAAACAGTCCAGTTACTATGGCGCATTTTCGGCAGAGCGAAAGTCGACCTGTTTGCGTCAAAAGACAACGCTCATTGCCCGCTGTTGTTTTCAAAGAACGAGGATGCGCTGGCCCAAACCTGGCCCAGCCTCCCTCTTTATGCTTTCCCTCCGGTCGCTCTGTTACCACAGGTAATCAAGAGAATCAGGGAAACGCGCCACTCGGTGCTCCTTGTGGCCCCGCGCTGGGAGAATCAGACTTGGTTCCCGGAGCTGATGCGGCTGTCCCACACAGCCCCTTGGCCGATTCCGGTGAGGAGAGACCTCCTCTCTCAAGCCCGCGGCTCAGTCTGGCATCCCCATCCAGAGCGCTGGTCTCTACATGCGTGGGTGATCAATGGATACCCGTTGCTTTGCCAGAGGGAGTGATGAACACGATCACGCAATCCAGAGCCCCCTCTACGAGGCGGCTTTATGCGTCTAAATGGTCGGTGTTTTCCAAATGGTGCGCCGATAGAGATCTAGACCCACGAACGTGCGGGGTCCCGGGTCTGCTTAGCTTCCTTCAGGAGCTGTTGGATAAGGGCAGGTCCCCATCCACGCTTAAAGTCTATGTGGCGGCTGTTGCAGCGTTCGCTGAGTCGACGCCCGGCCAGTCAATAGGAAGGAACGAGCTCGTCATTCGCTTCCTTAGAGGAGCTAGACGAATGAACCCCCCGCGACCCCCTTCGGTTCCCATCTGGGACCTTTCACTGGTCCTAGAGGCCCTAAAAGCTTTGCCCTTTGAACCGCTAGACTCCGTGGACCTAAAGTACCTCTCGCTCAAAACCGTTTTTCTGACGGCTCTGTCATCGGTTAAACGTGTGGGGGATCTACACGTGCTATCTGTTAGTGCTGCGTGTCTTGAGTTCGGGCCAAAGGACTCTAAAGTCGTCCTCAAGCCAAGACATGGTTATGTCCCTAAAATTTTGGGCACCCCATTCAGAGCGCAGGTCATCTCTCTTTTGGCTCTGCCTGCATCCGACAGTGAGGGTGATGTGAATCTCCTCTGCCCCGTCAGGGCTCTCAGGATTTACATTACGCGTTCCGCCTCTTTCAGGCGTTCAGAGCAGCTCTTTGTTTCGTTTGGTGGGCGCACCAAGGGTTTCGTCGCCGCGAAACAGAGCCTGTCCAGATGGATAGTGGAAGCTATCACATCTGCTTACATGTCTAAAGGTCTGCAATGCCCTTTGGGTATCAGGGCGCATTCCACCAGAGGCGTGGCCTCATCGTGGGCGTGGTCCAGCGGAATTTCCATTCATGACATTTGCGAGGCGGCAGGCTGGGCCTCCCCGTCCACATTTGTTAGGTTTTATAACCTGGAAGTTCCCGCCTTGCTCAGTGGTAGGTTGCAGCAGTTGCCGCAGGGCAACCAATGAGCACGCAATATGCCCGCTCAAGGTCCGCTAGCTGCTGCACTGCGTTGACAATAAATACAAAATTAAGGATAATTTTTGGCTTCAATATCTCGAGCAAAGATGACTTTACCCGTAGCGTAAGCTAGCTTACGCAATACTCATTCCCTCTTCTAGAGAGAACCGAGGTTACGTTAGTAACCGAGTATCGTTTTAAAACTTATTTGTGTGATAATGACAGATGCAAACCATAACATACTGTATTTTTAAGCCTGTTAACACAAATTTACTATATAAAAATAAAGTTATTAACAATTATCACTTTTAATTAGGCCCTATATTAGTAAAAAAAAAACATCGTAAGATTCTGTTTTTATCTTGACATGTCGTCTTAAAAATAAAAAAGCAAGATCTTTTGAGTGAAAAAGATACTCAAGAACATGTCTACCTTTGTCATATTGACAAACTCAAATGCGAAATTGATTCTGTAGGCCAGTGATAGACTTGTGGTCAATTATATTGACCTTACACAATACATATATTGACTTCTAAATCGAGTTTTTGTGTAAATGCATTAATTGGCATCCAAATTGTGGTGTTAAACTATATTCATGTGGGAGCATCTTTAGCAAAAGTTAATATATGATTCACTGATTTTTATTATGGCAGTTTCTCCTATCCAAATGTGTCACACATGCATTGATTTCACATATCTGTGTGGTTTCTTATTAATGAAATGTCATTGTGTTTTACAGCTGAAATCTAAAGTAGAATCTGAAATGTTGCTTTTCCTGCCTCCAGCGCTGACACTGTCTATTCTTCTCTTTCCTTTTTTCCTTTAGACACACACACACACACACACACACACACACACACACACACACACACACACACACACACACACACACACACACACACACACACACACACACACACACACACACACCTCTTTCTTTTTGTCTCAGAGTGCTCTGTCTGCCTGTCTCGTTGCCTCAGGATTCAATACCTTTCATGCCTCCCCTTGGATCATTCACACACACACACCTTCCTCTTTTCAGCAGCACTTTTCTACAGGAATGTTACATCAACATCACCACGGCAACGGCTGGCTGAGCAGGATTCCTGTGAATTGAACACAGTGATGATATCAGGCATCCACTGTTTCCAGGTCAGTTAGGGACATGTCCTGCACCTGTACAGCCGAAGTGTACACCCAGTGTACCACACAACACAGAACTGGACAGAACAGTTCAGAACGGAATATTCTAGAGATAAAATGAATAAATGTTATTATTAAAAGTCTGCCAAATAATTATTTTCATAATTATTTTCATGTTAGAGCTGAAAACCGAATACATTTTGGTATATATAAATTAGAAACAAAACCTTTTTTTAAATATTGTTAAATGATGAAAGTGAATTTGGGCATTGCAATATTATAATGTACAGTATAATATAATATGTATTTTGAGATGTGCATTTAAGAATACATTTTTAAAGTTTTAATAAATTATAGTGTTTTTAATCATGAACTTACACTGAGCATAAGATGTCAACACAGGCTAATGTAAAAAGGGAAAATGAGCATGCAGTTACATTTCCCAAACCGTCCAATGACAATTGAGTAAAAAAAAAATCTCTAACAACAACTGATAACCCATGTGATATTGACATTTATATTTATTTATATAAAAAAATAGTTCTATTCCAAATAAATGCGGTTATTTTAAACGTTCTATTTATCAAATAATCCTGAAAAAATATGGTTTCCACTAAAATATTAAGCAGCACATGTTTCTTGAGCACCAAATCATATTAGAATGATTTCTGAAGGATCATGTGACACTGAAGACTGAAGTAATGATGCTGAAAATTCAGCTTTGTCATCACAGGAATAAATTACATTTTAAAATATATTCAAATAGAAAGTGTTATTTAATATTGTAATAATATTTCACAACATTGCTTTTATATATTTGATCAAATGAATGCAGCCTTGGTGAGCGTAAGCAAATTCTTTTATAAACATAAATCATCTTACTTAGTGTAAATTGTGATTTTCTATATGCATAGCACAACACGCATAAAGTCTACATTGGCTGCGTATTGTGTCTGTAATTTGCATTAGCACAATATTTTGTGCTTTGTATATGTTTCCCCTAAGTTTTAACCATAGTCTCACAATCATTATAATATTTTCAAGACAACCATCACATATTTCTTTGTAAAACAAATTGAGTCTTGACTTGACCTGCTTAATTGCTTGTCAGAAATTCACACATTAACAAAGAGGAGAAAAGCGTGTGAAACACAATAGCACAGAAAAATATCATTAATTCCAACATAAATTAAATCTTAAGTTAAATTAAATTAAGTCTGACTTGCAATAACACAGCCGTTTCTTTGCCAATTTGACATCAAATCTCCAAAATCAAAGCCCAGTGTGAATGTAGCTTAAGCTGCTCCAACAGTTTTTTTTTAATCTTTAATATTGTTCAATGAGTTTATTACCCATGGATCTCACTCGCTCTCTCAGATAGGCCTTTTTCACTCTTTAATTGACACTGACACACACAAACTCTGACGGAGCTAGCAGTGATTTTCACTCCTCAGTGTCTCTGAATCTCCGACTAATGCATGCAAATGTGCACCAAGGCTCCTGCATAGCATGTAAACCCATTGTGAATTCAGAGCGTTGCATTGTTCCACTTTCATGGGTCTCTATCAGTCTGCATTAATGCTGCACAAAACGCAGTGTAGGCGACTTGTCTGATTCTTATGCAGATGACAGTTATTAACTCAACTGTGACTTTATGGACACTAGTGTTAGATATAATCAGTTCCAGCTGTTTGTCATTTGTGTGTTGGTTTTCCTGGGTGTGCCCTGTTGAGAAGTGTGTGTGTGTGTGTGTGTGTGTGTGTGTGTGTGTGTGTGTGTGTGTGTGTGTGTGTGTGTGTGTGTGTGTGTGTGTGTGTGTGTGTGTGTGTGTGTGTGTGTGTGTGTGTGTGTGTGTGTGTGTGTGTGTGTGTGTGTGTGTGTGTGTGTGTGTGTGTGTGTGTGTGTGTGTGTGTGTGTGTCTATTTTAGGAGTGTTTTGCACCACCAAACATTTGTGTGTTGGTTTCCAGGTGTGCCCTGTTGAGAAGTGTGTGTGTGTGTGTCTATTTTAGGAGTGTTTTGCACCACCAAACATTTGTGTGTTGGTTTCCAGGTGTGCCCTGTTGAGAAGTGTGTGTGTGTGTGTGTGTGTGTGTTTGTGTGTGTGTTTTGCACCCTACCAAGCAAGGTCTGTCTCAATACACACACATATTCACATAGACTGCCAATCATTCATTTACATATCACCTATAATGGTGTGTTTGTTGCCTCACACGTTCACCCTCCGCTCTTCTCTTTCTTCACAGCAGGTGCACGCATGTACACTCGCATGCACACAGGTGGTATATGTCGGCTGTCTTCCATGCTGGGTTTGAGACTGTTGCAATTCATGCCCTGCATTGACTCCTCTTGCCCTGGGGTTTGGTTTTTATTAATATCTCAGACGCTGTATGTTTTCAGTTTGAGGGCTTGTTTAATTTTAATGAGCCTCTGGCATGTGTCTCTTAGTTATTTATAAAATGTTTTGTGCTCACAGGCATCACAAACAGCACAGAACCCCATTTCGCTTTTCCAGCTTCCTTCTCGCTCCCTCCTTCACTTGCTTTTAAAGAGGAAGGAGATGGAGCATCCCATAGCTTGCAGTTTTTGTTGACTCTTTAGGTTATGAATTATTAAAATTCAGCTAATATTCTTACAAATAAGACAACTAAAGGCAACGAGTGTATATAACAAGTTCATTTGCAATGCAAAAAAAAAGCATTTAGTAACACTTTATTTCGATAGTCTTTAGGCATTCTACTAACTAACTAACTATACAGTAAGTAAGTTTGCAACTATCAACTATCTCTCATTAGAGTATTAGTATACTGTAGGGTTGGGGTTAAGGTTAAGGTTAGTAGAAATAGGTTGACATCAGTGTTGGGTGTGTTACTCTAAAAAAGTAATGATTAGCTGATTACATCTTCAACAGTGTAATAAGATTACTGTACTAATTACTCTCTCTAGAAAGTATTGCATTACTTATTACTAATTACTTTCTACATCTTTGACCAGTTGAACAATACGGGATAGACATGAAACTGCTCTTTTAATTCTTTCAAATTAAACAATATACAATTGCATAAATTATTCTTGAACTGACCAAAGTATTTAAAGGGAGATTAAAACATAGGCTAATATTAGACATTAAATGTTAATGTTAAATCCACAAAAAAATTGACAATTACTTGATAAAATTGCATACGGCAATTATACTTATTTTAGATAATTTATGAAGGGAAAAACTAGATAGATAGACAGACAGACTGACTGATTTTAAACAATGCATTGTAAAATAACCATGTGAGTGGATAAAATAGGAACAACAGGGTAGCAAGGGTAAAAGGAAAAATAGTTTGTTCCAAAGATGTGACAATCATATCAAGGATTATGGACTCGGGGCCAAAGAAACAGGACGGTGAACCCTGGCTTTTTATGAGAACATTCCGTTCTGCTCTGTGCTATATGCTTCGCTGAGACTGCTGATCATATACTAAAGTGATGAATTAAGTGTGATGTTAAAATAATGCCTGTGTGCTTAAAGTATGTTCCATCTCTCTGTCTGCAGGTCTGCGTGGAAGAGATGACTGCACTGTAATATGATCAAATTAGATATAGCTCATGATGGTCAAATAATTGTCTCTGACCCTTCAGCTATCAGTCTCAGATACTTCAGATTTATCACTCATGTCTGATGGATGTACTGTGTATTTTTCTGATAAGGGCATATTCTGTATATATGAATGACATAGGATTGTGGAGATTTATTAATGTTGAAATACCCAATATGGTGAAAGAAAAGTGATATAAAGACCTTAACTTATCTGTCAAATGTCATGAATCAAAAATCCAAATCAAATTGTTTCTCCCTGGTGATGACAAACATTATACCAGTGGTTCTCAACTGGTTTTGCTTTAGACATAGATTTTACATGGGACATCATGACCCAATACAGTACCAAAAGTAAAAAAAAAAAAAAAAAAAAAGTTAATATGATCATAAAAATGTATATGCCCAACAATATGAAAAAGTATTAACATATACATTGAGTGTTGGTTTTCTAAATATTTTAGCAGCCATAATTGATCATTCAAATCATTTATTTCAATATTTGTCTGAATAATTTACCCTGAAATGCATGCCAACAATATGAAAAATTATTAATATATAGTTTTAGTGTTGGGTAAGTGTTTTGGCAGCCAAATATTTATTTGAATAATGTACCATGAAATATGCCTAGCAATAAGCAAAATTGTTTACATATAGTTTGAGTGTTTGGTTTCTAAATGTGCTGGCAGCCATTATCATTACAAATATAATAATTGACCACGAAATGCATATGCCCATCAATATGCAAAATATAGTTTTAATAACAGACCACTGTATTAACAGTTGAGCTACAGTGTTGGGTCCCAACTCTTACCTTTATAGTCTGCTGATCCCAAAATGCAGCTGGAGTTTAATTTGAAGCCATTAAGCTCAAGGGAATTGGCCAGCCAGAGCGTCGTCTCTCAACAATCGCTCTCATAGGTCAAATGTGCAATCACAGAGGCCTTGCCCTTGTCATAACCAAACAGATTGATTTGGGATGTGCACACTGGCCTAAGGGAATCATGGGTAATAGTAGGATATTCATTTTTGTCGTTCATCAGTCCCTCAGTGTCCCACCCTGTTGCACAGTTATGATGCATCTAGAGAAGACGCAAAGAAATGGGTCATGTGACACATAAGGTGACTGCGACATCTCATTTTACCATGACAGCTGAGGAATTTTGTTTTGAAATTAAATTTGTAAGAAAAAAGGAGCTTTATTCCCACAGTTGAGGTTTGATGGATGGGGCAGAGGTGGGCAATCTCTTAACACTAAATGGATCTCCTGTATCAATTTCCCCAGGGTGACACAGTTAACTCATCAGCGTACGCAAGTCTTGATTGCATTTTGGGAGCAGGATTTGCCACAGGGGAAGCACGGGATGGGAACACGTTCTCTGCGGGACCCGGGCGAAGGCCATTATTGCACTACTTGTCATTTCGAGAGCAACAAGTCAGCATGTTGTACTTATGATGAGTTACTCTGGGACTGGCACTATATATGGGAGGTGCAATAAAGAGGAAAGAGACACATGCAGCATGGTCGCCCCATGCACCAAGCAGACATGCCACTGAGTTGAGCAGACAGGATGTATCCTCCTCTGACCTTTCTCTTAATCTCCCCCCTCCATCTTCATGTCTCTCCATCGTACCACCCCTCTCTCCTCTCCCGGCTGATCCACTGTGCTGCTGTGTTTGAAGTCGGACATCAGAAGCCTTGAAAGCATTTCCCATCCTGTATTGTTCATTTATTCATTCTTTTGTTTTTCATTATGCATTCACTCCTGCATGTGTCACCAAAGTGTCCAAACGGCTTTGTGTGAACACACCCCCCACCTTCAATGCAGGGTACACTGTCACAAAAAATTAAGGAGCAACTAACTAACTTTTCCAGTAACAAGCTACTTTATCAGCTTGTAGAGTGCAACCAAACGGTGAACCAAAACGTTTTAAAATCAGAGCTGAAGGAATAATCAAAGATGCTCTAATATTCCTCTCAAATCTGGCCAATTTATTCTATTGCATTGGTTCTTCCTTTCAACTGGCACTGGAATGTCTCGTTCATTCTATTGAATCAGTTAATCCTTGGTCATATAGCTTTAGAAAGTCTGATTCATTTTTGTGAATCCGTTGGTTCTAAACCTTTCTCTTTCATATGTTATGGAATCTCTGATACACTCTAGTGAATCAGTTCATGCTAAATTATCCTCTCTCTCATACTGTAGCAATTGAAAGTCTGATTCATTCTAGTGAATCAGTTCTTTCTAAACAGCTCTCTCTTTCATATGTAGTGATGGAATCTCTGAATCATTCTAGTGAATCAGTTAATGCTAAATTAACCTCTCTCTCAATTCCTCTTTCAGGAATTGAAAGTCTGATTCATTCTAGTGAATCAGTTCTTTCTAAACAGCTCTCTCTTTCATATGTAGTGATGGAATATCTGATTCATTCAAGTGAATCAGTTCATACTAACCTCTCCCTCATGTAGTAATAGAAAGCCTGATTCATTCTAGTAATCAGTTGGTTCTAAACAGCTCTCTTTCGTAAGTTGTGTTTGACATTGATTCATTCTAGTTCGAAATTTCATTTAATAAACAGATTCACAAAAAATGATTCACCACTTTAAGTCCTTATGTGTTTTGTTTTCAACTGTTATGCAAATTTTAAGCTTTAGTTTGATACTGTTACCCTAATGAAGATTCTTTTGAACGAGGAGAATACGGCTCTGATTATTATAATATAAATTATTTAATGGATTAGTTGTTGTTTTTTAAATTAGAACATATTGTTAAGCTATGTTTGAGCTTTATAGCGTAGCTAACTACTTCTTCAAATTATGGTTAGCTTATAAGTTACACTTCCAAAGTAGCTTCCCCAACACTGACTTTAAGATACAAATGAGTTGACAAAGTGCAAAGGTCTTCCGTATTGCCCTAGTAACAAGCTGTTGTACCCCTAACGGTTACCCTTTGCACGTTTTATCTGACAGATGAGACTGAACAGATGTTCTTGCCATCTGGCTATGGTTTCTATTCATCCAAAGGAAGTTTGCAGGAGTCGTAATTCTAGACGCCAAGACTCATATCATCACCTAAACCAAGATAGATGATAAATCATTTATTTTGTCCCTAAACTACTGTCTCGATGGCTCCACGTCCTCCTTGCCCCAGCTGCGCTCAGGACTCGATGCCTAAAATCAATGGGTGTTTTTTGAGGTGTGAAGGTTTTAATTAATTAGATGGAGCTGGTGAAGGGGACGGGCGGCTTTACCTGCTGGGCTGTGAGAGTCCTGTCGTGTGGGTCCGCTGCATTCCAAACACCTGTGTCTCTCTGAAGATAAAATTCGGTAGGAACACTTACAGTAACTGTTTTTCCATTGTTTAAATAGAACACTTGGGACACTCGTCTCTTTCCATCAAAAAGTAAACATCCCCTCGCGCTCTCTAGACAGATGTACAAAACTCCGGCTGTGTTATCAGCATTAGGCCAAAGTATTTGGCTACCGGTGCAAATTAAGAGTGGTCCTTGAAATAATATGGAGATGTGGCCTTGCAGTAGTTTGCACACACATCATGAGTCTTATAACTTGAGTGTTCTTCCACTGCTCCTTGCCAGGCCCCGGAAGGATGATACAAATATGTTTTTTTCCAAATTAGGGCAATCATTTCCTTTTCTTTATAAATTATAGCTGCCTCCGTTTCCTGTTTTTTGGTTTCTTGGACCTTAGGTTCATTTTCTCTCTCTCTCTCTCTCTCTCTCTCTCTCTCTCTCTCTCTCTCTCTCTCTCTCTCTCTCTCTCTCTCTCTCTCTCTCTCTCTCTCTCTCTCTCTCTCTCTCTCTCTCTCTCTCTCTCTCTCTCTCTCTCTCTCTCTCTCTGAAGTTGAGAAGAGAGGAGGCCATAGAGTTTTTCTATCCCACCTTATCCTCAGGTTACTCACCATTCTCATTCATTATTTGTAGACTGTTTTATTATGAATGACCAGGTACAATGCACACGGCTGCTGAAGCCACCGTCAGACCTGCCTCATAGAACTCTGACCCAAATAGAGATGCAAACAATCGGACTCCACATCACAAATGAAGATGACCATTACAGCTTGATTTAAGTGTGTGGACCTTGGTGAAACAGAGTGGACATTTACTCGTTGGCTATACTGTCATTATACACTCACCGGCCACTTTATTAGGTACACCTGTCCAACTGCTCGTTAACACTTAATTTCTAAGCAGCCAATCACATGGCGGCAACTCAGTGCATTTAGGCATGTAGACATGGAGTGTTTCTCAAAACCAAGAATGCAAAGAACGGACTTGTGTTCTTGGGGAGAACGCTCTTGCCAGTTGTTCTTGGAAGAATGAACTCACAAGGTGACGAGCACACAGAACGCTGCTGACAGTTTGAGACGATGTGTTCTTGCACAATAATTCCCCCGCACAGACACCGTCTGCAGTACCCAAACATAACGAGAATTATTGACGATAACAGCCAGGCTGCAATGGTCTCTTGACTGTGGGGAAAAACGAGTCTGTGAGCAAACTGGCCGGTTGGCTCGATAGCTAACGTTACACCCGCAGGCGCTTATGGAGATTCTCTCTTCCGAAAACGTTTGAGCACATTTTCGATTAGCCATACATTTTCGTAAAATGCCAATATTTGAAATCTACACAGTTGATTTCTCGCATCAAAGGTTCTCAGAAGTGAATTTAGTGATGAAATAGTGTACGTAATTGTAGAAAAACGAAATACTGTATTGACCTGCCTCTCCTTCCTCGAATGCCGAATTGAATGCTGGGATATTTCTGCCGTCAAGTTCACACAAGTTACCAGCCGATGCATCCTCGGTAAAATGGGCGTGTCAAGAACACATCCGGGATTTTTAACTGTTCTTGCCAAAATGCAAACTTGTGTATTGGGACAGTACTTGGGCCACAAAAGATGACGTTTCACAAGAACACAAGGACACAAGTACAGACAAGAACACAGATTGAGAAAGGCCCATGGTCAAGACAATCTCCTGCAGTTCAAACCAAGCATCAGTATGGGGAAGAAAGTTGATTTGAGTGACTTTGAACGTGGCATGATTGTTGGTGCCAGAAGGGCTGGTCTGAGTATTTCAGAAACTGCTAATGGGATTTTCACGCACAACCATCTCTAGGGTTTAGAGAGAATGGTCCGAAAAAGAAAAAACATCCAGTGAGCGGCAGTTCTGTGGGCGGAAATGCCTTGTTGATGCCAGAGGTCAGAGGAGAATGGCCAGACTGGTTCGAGCTGATAGAAGGGCAACAGTGACTGAAATAACCACTCGTTACAACCGAGGTATGCAGCAAAGCATTTGTGAAGCCACAACACGCACAACCTTGAGGCGGATGGGCTACAACAGCAGAAGACTCCACCGGGTACCACTCATCTCCACTACGAATAGGAAAAAGAGGCTACAATTTGCAAGAGCTCACCAAAATTGAACAGTTGAAGACTGGAAAAATGTTGCCTGGTCTGATGAGTCTCGATTTCTGTTGAGACATTCAGATGTTAGAGTCAGAATTTGGCGTAAACAGAATGAGAACATGGAACCATCATGCCTTGTTACCACTGTGCAGGCTGGTGGTGGTGGTGTAATGGTGTGGGGGATGTTTTCCCGGCACACTTTAGGCCCCTTAGTGCCAATTGGGCATCGTTTAAATGCCACGGCCTACCTGAGCATTGTTTCTGACCATGTCCATCCCTTTATGGCCACCATGTACCCATCCTCTGATGGCTACTTCCACCATGTCACAAAGCTCTAATCATTTCAAATTGGTTTCTTGAACATGACAATGAGTTCACTGTACTAAAATGGCCTCCACAGTCACCAGATCTCAACCCAATAGAGCATCTTTGGGATGTGGTGGAACGGGAGATTCGCATCATGGATGTGCAGCCGACAAATCTGCAGCAACTTTGTGATGCCATCATGTCAATATGGACCAAACTCCCTGAGGAATGCTTCCAGCACCTTGTTGAATCTATGCCACGAAGAATTGAGGCAGTTCTGAAGGCAAAAGGGGGTCCAACCCGTTACTAGCATGGGGTACCTAATAAAGTGGCCGGTGAGTGTAAATGTGTATAATGAACCTTATCACTTTCCTTATCCTTTATAAGACAATATTTGCTGATTTTACACTGTGTAATGCATAACTGCACATTAAATTATACAATAACTGTACACTTTTAGGGATAGTTCACCCAAAAAATTTTATTCTGTCATCATTGTCTCACCCTCATGTCCAAACCTATATGACTGCCTTTCTTCTGTGAACACAAAAGAAGACATGTTGAAAAATATTAATGTTTTTTTTTTGTCTATACTATAAAAGTCAATTGGGGTTTAAAGGGGTCATGAACTGCATTGTTTTATTATTTTATCATGTTTTCTGAGGTGCAATTATATTGTAGGTAAGATTTTTACATACAAATTTTCATAATTTAGAAATAAAAGGCTATTTTCTACTCTGATTTTACCCCTCTGATTTGAACGCTCTGTTTTAAGGGGTGTGTCTGCTATGAGTCTTTAGTGTAAACGCCCACTGCTGTGATTGGCTAACAGCTTTGCATATGAAATAAGTTTTACATGTGGAACTCTGCCGAAAACTTTTAATGTCTTTACTATTATAGCATTATATTTAGATCTACACCGGTGGCATAATACGTTGCAGCGATGAGCATTGTTAGGCCAATGACATACATGTCTGTTGAGCGAATGAATGTGGTGATTTTGTCATTGCAACTTGATTTCTGCACACTCAAGAATGCTTTCATCATACCTAACAGTGTAAACACTATGTAGATAAGAGATTCATTGTGCAGTGTAGACAGTGTCATTGATTATAACAGGAGTTTTGGTGAGACTCCAGAACTCAGTCACTGATAAACCCGCTCTGTGTGATTGACAGCTCCAGTGATTATAAAGGGGGGTATTATTTAATATTTAAATAATATAAATATTATTTATATCATTTAATCACAATTTAAAATAGCAGATTGTTTTATGCTACTAGAAACAATGTGAAGTTGACTGTTTAGTCACTGGCTTGATTTACTGACGCATAAACGGAAATAAACGATTTTGAGACAAAGAATGTCTGACTGTACATGAATCATTACATATAATACCTAATCTGCGATTTCTGATAAGTAACACTGTTATTCAAATGTTGTGGCAGCATTACAGTTGTGTCCATACCTTAGAGTCAAACTCTGTTTGCAAAGCCTGCACCGAAATTGCGACTGATTTGTTCTGTACAGTGAAATGTACCAAACAAACAATGCTCTACTGAGACATTCACATAGTTGAAAATAAATAACCACTTTTTCCATTATGATCCTTTGGAAGGTAATGCTATTTTTAGTTCAGTGATCCTGTATCTCTCTTCTCATCTCACTAACGTGCCAGTGAGCGGGTCCAAAGATGCGATGGTCGATAAGTATTGATTTTCTTCTGCAGAGATAAGAGACGGGTTTCATCGCACTATTACGTCATAACGAGTTGTTTTCGGAGCTTTGTTTTTAATAAAAGCTGTTTTCCGAATAACGAGGAAGTTTTGAGTTCTGAAACTGATGTTTTTATAGTACAATGATCAAAGATCAAATAAAATGTTATTTCTCAATTCATGACCCCTTTAATGTGTTTTTGACCCAAGTGACTTTCAATGAATTAACAAAAACAGCTGAAAAACAGTTCTTCATAATGTATTATTCGTTTGTGTTCAACAGATGAAACAAAGTCATACAAATTTAGCATGGGCTTACATTTAATGGGATAGTTCACCCATAAAATGAAAATGATGTTACCTTTACTAACCCCTGTAGTAAACAATTACAGGTATGTCATTTTCATCTTTAAATTTAATGTTGAGCATTCCTGCAGTTTAACTAAAACGTGGTGTTAGCAACATTTAAGTTATTTACCCTGATAGTGAGGCAGTTGTTGCCCATTTAATGTTGTTTACTACAGGTTCATCTTTGTATGTGGTAGAACTGAGTGCGTATTAGGGCATCTAATTATATTTCAGGCATCATCCACAGATATTCCTTTAAAATCAATGGGAATGCTTTTTAAGGTATTATGCACCTCCTTATTTTAAACTATATTCACAACCGATGATATGCATATATGTGAATTTTATTTATTAGTATATTCTGACAATTAAATTGGGTGGTCTGCTTTCAATCTGGGCGTCCCAGTGCCACCCTGGCCCTTATGTGTCCTCAGCTTGTATCTTATACACTGTGTTAGATCAGGTGTGACAGCACCATGTGGAGAAAGAACAGGTTTGTCTTCTTTACAACAAACACAGGGAGAACACAGCCATCAAATGCTCCAGATGATTAGCAGCACTCGCCTTTCTTCCAAACATTCGTCAAGATTTCTGCCCTTATTTAGCTGTCTCTTCAGACCGTTTCTCCAGCGAAAGCTCTGGGGAGTGTAGTTTTTGTCGTCTGTCCACTAAGTTTGACAGGCTGGAGGTTCTTGTTTGACAAGAGGATGTAAACGACTGTTAGATTCCAGCTGGCCTGCATCACACAGCCAGACGATCAACAGACTCTGGCATCGGGAGCTAGTTTCGGCCTGCACCGTTTACACTCGCCGTCGCCATGACCAGGCAACATTAAGACTTCTGGGGGTTAGTGATGGAAGAACGTGTCAGCTGGTGTGGTGAAGCACAATTTGTCTTCATCATGTACGCTGCTACTGGGTTGAATGACCTGTTAACATCTGCTTCCAAAATATACAGTTTACTGCTAAGGCTTATTCACATCACTCAAATCTTTCCAGCTTAAATAAAAAAAATTAACATGACCTTTCACTTGCGCATGCAGCAACCAAAATAAGCTTGACTTAGCCTATGGTGTTTTGCAACACCTTACTCCATTGATGCATCAGCGACTACTCAGACATGAACGGAAATACAGAAATAAAGTTCCAGATATTCACTTTCTAAAAAAGTCCCAAAAGGCTGGTTTATTTGAAAGCTGTGGTGATAAATGGATATTAATGGAACATATCTCCAACCCGTAACTTTTCATTCTGATGTTAAACTTAAAATCTTTTCCACTCTCTCACTGAAATGTGTTTAACCTGGTTTAGGGTTTGGCAGTGACTTTCCAAACAGGGATGTGATATTTTTCCTTCACTGTACAGAACAAAGAGTGGCCTGTCTTAATGCTTTTACACCTTCTGTAGGTCTCCCAGGGGGTTTAGGCTTTTGAAGCATCTGGATACAGCCAGCAAACCTACTGGGAGTATTCTTAGAAGAATCAAGTTTTGACTTTTAGATAATATAATATAATATAATATAATATAATATAATATAATATAATATAATATAATATAATATAATATAATATTTGTTTGTTTTATTTATTTATTTAGAGGTATGGGTTGGACTTGTATCAAAAATGTATCAAATTATCAAATATTCAATGGCAATGTCGAATATACTGTATATGTTCTTTTGCCAAAGAGTATTTTTTGCTAAACTTTTTAAACAAGAGGTTAAACTTTGGGGAAATTTGTTATTTATTTTATATATTTATGTATTATAATAATATATTTTGTGTGTATTTTTTTATAGGTTAGACATTAAATGTTAAAATTATATTAATTATGCAGTTTTCTTGTACTTTTATTTTACATCACAAAATGTTTTATGTAAAAAAAGTTTCATTTCTTTTAAAAATCAATGGAGACCATTAGGATTATAACTTCATGAAATTATGACTCTCTTTTTGTGTTTATTCATTAAGGGAGTGGAAACTATAGCTTAACAAGGAAAGATGCCATGTAATGGACAGTGATTTCTCACTCCCCACATGCTGGCCATGCTAAACAAAAGGGCATTTACAGCAGAACCAGTGGGGCGGCTTTAGCAATCACCTCTGGCAGCCTCTGTCTGGTTTGGGGCCATCAGGTTTACCAGAATGAACCATCCTCACAATCCTATTTTCCATTAAAAAATATGCTTTCCAACAATAACTGAACACTGCTCAAATGCTGATTATTAAACATATAACCTCAATCTGAAGATGAAAACACTCATCCACGCTCTACACTACTGCACTTGAACACAGTATAGGCCTACAAACAAAAGTAGAAATAGTTGACAAAAAGAGGGTAGCTCCGCCCACCACGAATTGTCATTGGTCTACAATCATGCTGCACTTAGATACTAAAGGATGACAGTCTGATTGACAGTTTCTTTGTCTGATGTGAATCTACACTGTGTTCTTCATCACAAGAAATCACAATGGCACTGCAGAGTGCTGTGCCGAGGGCTGGCGTGATTATAGTGTGAATTCAGAGAGGGAATAATTCAAGCTCCAGTTGACTGCACTCGCTCCTTTGTAGTAGAATCATTGATCCCTCCTCTGCCTCTGCCTGAGCTTTGACTGGCCCATGAGATCACAAGAGGAAAGAAGCTACAACAATACGCCTTTTGATTCACGATACCAAAATTCAAATATGAATTTAAATTCTGAGAATGAATGAATCAGAGAAAATTATTCAAATCTTTTCAAAGTACAGGCCATCATTTTGCTGCACTAGTAGTCACTTTGCTTGTTCCAGTGGTCAGAGGTAGGAAAATTTTAGCTCTTAAAATGGTTGTGGTCTAGTTTGAGCGCAGCACCATTTTTCATTTCACTTTCCACTTTCTCCCTGCTCTGTTTATGGGTTAACCACACGCTCACTCATTCATTCAGCACAGAACAGATGCTGCTGTAGCCACCGTGTGTGGCATGGGTGTGTGTGGAGCATAAGGTTGCCTACACATTGGAGATAACTGAGTCAAAAACTGCTGCAAATCCATTGATTTCAATGCTTCAAAAAGATGTATGTAACAAAACATACATAGGTGAGGGTGTAACAAAGGAATGATCCCTCATACGACCAGAACACAACAGCCAATCAGAAACTTTTTGATGTTTGATGTAGAGAATTGTGGACCAATGAGATTTCAGAGTGAGCGGGGCTCACAACACTACAGAAATAGAAACTAAATGAGTCTAATTTGGATATCTTTATCTAAAATCTTTATCTAATATCCAATTCAAGTGTATCTTTTCTCTCACCCTCTTTTATCATCTATCTCAATCTTTGTCTCTTCCTCTCCCATATAATGCTCTTAGGTCAGGACCAATACCTGTTACAGATAAGGAGGCATGTGCATGTGTGTTTGTGTTACTGGACTTCAGGATGTGAAGGCCCACTGTATTACCCCGTTTCCTCTTCCTCTCTTCTCCCTCATGGCTCACATCAGGTATATAGTCCATGGGAAAAGGAAGAGAGTGAGACGAAAGGGCGCCTATTTCCCATAAGAGTTGCTCCAATTCTCAACAATCCAGCAGCATAACCAGCTCAGGTCAGTCGAGGGTTTGCTTTATTAATGTTGTGACACTGGAGTAAATGATGGTTGATTGGTCACTTGGTTTGTAGCCAGACGCTCTAATAAATCAAGGTGAAAATGACACATAAATACATCTGTTTCAACCAATTTGGTAGTACAGACACTGCCACCCATATGGCTCTCCATTTGAACACGAATACAGGCTGTAAGGCCTTAATATCAGTATGATAGTAATTGTCACTATTTGGATGTTGATTTAGAGACAAGATGTGTAGTGTTACACACAGTGTTTTTGTGAGCTGCTTTTACATTGTTTTTCCTATGTAAATTTGCACTAAATACACCTTTGAACGTTGGATTCGCTTCTTTTGGAGCATCCCATGACTTAAAATGAGGCGCACAAGTAAAAAGAAGTTAAATTTGTAATCAAAAATCTACATTTTCCTACTACACTGTTCGTCTTACACTTTTTCACACAAAAAAACCCAAACGTGTTCTGTGTGAATTGGAGTATTTACTCCCTTTATGGAGTATTCTGAGTTCAAGAGTTAGGCTAAATCCACATAAATTGTGGCATACCACAGAACACAATTAAGTGTTTTTCAAAGATAGCAAAATCTTGGTTTCAGTGAGGGATTTACAATGGAAATGAATGGGGACAATCAAAAATTTTTACAATAGTATCCACAAAACATAAACAATATGCATGTTAACATTATTTTACTCTACAAATTGGTTCTATTCACTTCCATTGTAAGTGCCTTGGCATAACCCTGTTTGCTCTTTTCAAAGAATGAGAGATGAGAAATTATATTTTGAGCTACAAATTCTGTCGACTAAACTTAACTTGTATTGAACCCGGAATATTCCACCCTCACTGTGTGTAAGTGTCCATGGTGGTTCATTGACCTTCTTGAAGAGAAGGTCTTCTGCTTCCATTACACAACATCCACAAACACACTCAAACATTAAGTGTAAATATCTTTACATGGAAATCATTTGGTTTGGAACTGGAGGATGTTGGGGCGGGAGAGGCACTTCTGTAGCCCTCAGAATGAGGGATGTCCTCTCACACACATGCACATACACACTGGGCACTTGAGGTGAATTATTGTTCGCAAGTGGAAACTTGGCCCCCCGGCCCGGCTGCCGGTCCAGTGCTGACTAAGAGCACTGTCTGTGTTTTTGTCCCCCCCTCTCTCTCTCTCTCTTTCTCTCTCTCTCTCACACACACACACACACATGGAGAGAGAGAGAGTGTACAGCTGCAGTCTTTCTCCACTGGGCCATTCACCTCTGAGCTCCTGCTGTAAATTCCACTGGAAACTGGAAACACAAACATGCCCCTGCCCAAAGCAGACTAACATCTTTCTTGCGGCCTAATTTTTGAATGTTATACTTTAACATATCCCATAACCCCGCCCTGACTGCCGTTACACTCAATGAAGCATCATCAGACTGCATTTTGTATGTTGCGGGACGCACTTTGTGCAAACGCTATTTCTACTCTCTCATGGAAAATAACTGTCGCTCTGACAGTGAGGGGAGTTTATTGTTGACTTAATTAAGGAGTCTTACACCACACAAACCCCATATTCACCCCCATGTAGTATTTCTGAGAAGAGACAATTATTGTAATTACAGCTGTCTGATGACATGTTTGGTATAATGAATGTTTCTCATTAAGTTTCTCTAACCCCAAACAACCTGCCCCAATAGAAACCCATGCCTGTTTCGCACACTACAGCAATCGCATCGTCTGATAGCGGTAACCCCATGTTTATAGGATTTAGAATGTTTGAAATGTAATAGCGCGTCTTGCCACTAAACATTGCTTTTAGGTACATATCTCCTGGTATTTTATTATACAGCGGCCCCAAAAAGTGTTTGGGCACTTACAAATGCATGACTTTTATTTCATTAAATAGCTTATCAAACAGAGTGATGTTTAATATAAATAATAGGAATGATTTTCAAGCAAAAATAACTTTGTAAGATTTTAATAACACAGCAAAACAGTATACTGTTCAATATGCTAATTATGCTTCCCTAATGCTCACCATGGTTGCATTGATTTGATTAAACATACAGCAAAAACAGTAATATTGTGAAATATTATTACAATTTAAATACATTTTTTATTTGAATATGTTTTAAAATGTAATCAACCAGCAACAAATTTTCAGCCACCATTACGCCTTTCTTCGGTGTCACATGGTCCTCCAGAAATCATTGTAATATGCTGATTTGGTACTCAAGAAACTTTTCTTTATTGTTATGAAAAGTTGAAAAAGTTTGTGTGTGTGTAAACCGTGAAACAAATTTTACCGGATTCTTTGATGAATAGAACATTGAAAAGAACAGCATTTATTTAAAACAGAAATTTTATAACAATGTAAATGTCTTTACTTTCACTTTTAAATGCATCCTTGCTGAATAAAAGTATTAAATTAAAAAGAAACCTGAACTTAAACAAAATATCTGGACACTTTCTGGTGTCAAACATATCTGGAACATGTTCACACTTGTGCTTATTCTGATGCATCTGTGTGAAATTGAGGGAAACTAAATCTCACCTCAGGACAGTTAAAAGTATTTAAGTAAAAAATATTACATTTTATTTATTTTAAGTTTGGCTTAAGCATCCAAAAACCTTTTGAGGCCACTATATGTTATTATAATGCTAAATATAGTCTGACTTCTGTCTTTTCTCTCTGCTTTTTCTTTCTTTTTTGTGTCCCAACAGAATGAAGGAAGTTCTGTGCTGACAATGTGGAAAAAGCTGTAGTAAGAGCCAGAATGCCGGAGAAGGGAGATTGATAACCAGAGGAAGTAATAATAGTGTGTGTGTCCTGACTGATAGGGTACTGGACCCTCTTGTGCAAGTCTGCTATAATGAGCCATTTCCACTGTCCTCTTCTTCCACATTGCTTTGAGTCAGCTGACATTCCATGACACCTCGTTTGTCAATTTTTGCAGAGTTTCAGCAGTGACACCTTTAAAGTCTTATGACAACATCATTGCCTGCCCTGAGGAGTTTTTCCTCTCTGAAGTATTTTTGACCCAAGAATGCTTTGTTTTTCATTCTGAACCTCTTGTTAAGCAAACATTCTTATCTTAGATCTTGATATGAAAGCAAGACCGCCACTAACTTCCCTCTTCTGACATCACTGTGCTGCCTGTATGTGTGGCCTAGTGTCCAGCAAGGTCATACATTAAAATGTTTGTTGTATATTCAGTCAATTCACAATACAGTCCATTGTGCATTTTTAAAATGAAATTATATCCTGAAACCCTAAACTTTGACACTGTGGGTTGTAGGTGAATGGTCATATGAATCTGTGTATGAGAATATGATTAAGAAGTCAAAAAGGCGGCTGCACTTGCGGATCTGTACGCTGCTGGGACATCTGCTCAAGGGCCAGGCATCACTGTGTGCCGGCTCCAAATAAAAAGCTCAGAAGTGGAAACTGGATCAAATAAAAATAGGATTCATGTCCTCTCTACTTCAGAGGTTTTGGAAGCCTGAAAGGAAACTTGTTTGTCAGCCTAGCTCTTGTGGCTTAGCAAGGGCTATATGTTACTTTTAGATGAAAATATGGTGCAAACCAAAGTGGTCTGCCCTAATAGATCGACTGGTTACTCCAGAGATTCCTACAGCAAACATATGCATCACATGCTCCACATTTACAAGCTGCTTGCACAAAAGCTGAGCAATCAATGCACTCACTGACACCTCCCCTCCCCACACTATCTGATTGAACATTAGCAAACCTTTGAGCCTTGCTTAACGCAAGTTAAAAGGTCTTACAAAGTTGAAGTTTTGCCATACATCAAAACCCAATGCTCTACAGGATTGAAGATGGTCTTGTGCAGCGTTGTTCTTCTTGTTAATGATAAAACCCATTAGGTGAAAGGATCTTGTCAATGGCACCCAGCACAAACGCTGCTTCCTGTTTCTCATCAACTGTGCTGGTTTTTCCCCCAGGTTGAGCAGAGGTGCTTGTGTTATTGTAAAACCAGAGAATTATTGCTACTGGATGGAAGCACGTCTACAGTATGTTTATATAAATTAGGGTCAAAAAACATCATACCCCATCATAGAGGAATGATCTTCCGAATTAGCAGAGTTGAATACACAACATGAATCATAACATCATAACAATCTACATACTGAGGTAAGTTCTATACTCGTGTATGTATGTATATTTAACATTTTCTAATTTAAATGTATTATAAATATAATAGAAATAGATAGACACGGACATATGTGTGTTGTTCATCATTTGCAAGTCACTTTGAATAAATGGCCACATGTGAAATGTCAGTAGAGCGGTTACAGAAGAAAAAAAAACAGAATGAAGATGCATAATGTGGCTTCTTTTGAGGCCTTCATGGGGAAACCCACAACACATTTCTACTTTTGGCATCATCTTTCAAGTAGACCATGATCAACAAATGTCAACAATGGTTGTCATAACAGCCGAGGTCGTAAAGAAACAACCACAAGAAGTACATGGGGATTTTGTTAGGTGTGGAAAAAAAAAAGTCTTCTGGTAACATTGTTTCTTTTAGGAATAACGTTTTCAAAATAATTTCAGGCTTAGTTTAAGAACATTTGGAAAGAGCTGAGCTTATTTTTTGGGGAAGGCTACTTTTTTATAGTCTGAATCCTTTTACATGTAAGTGACAAAGCATTCATCTGTAAAGAGAGGCGCTGCTTTATAAAAATTAAACATCTTACAATAAGTAGTATTTTATCACAATCTTAATAGATTAGATTTGACTGTTACATTATAAGTCTTGCAGCACTCCACCTTAGGAACAGGAAATGCCATTTATATATGATGAAGAGGAAGCTGTGGTATCTGCTTGTAAAATGAGAAATTGCAGTATTTGTTTAATTTCTTGCTTGATATTTAAGTGTTTTTTTGGTTGTTGTTTTTTTAACCTAACTAAAGATTTCCATTTGCCTCTGGTACAGGTAGTCCCTGACATGAAAACTTGGTATATTTTATAACAAAAGTTTACAAACAGAAATGCTCCAGGGCTTGTACTGCAGTTTTAAAAGAAGATTCTGGCTGCTAAACTAAGTGCTTCAGTGGACGTGAGTTTGATGAAAATGCAGAGAGAAAAAATGCTGGTCATGCAAGTTCACTCTATTAGCATCAGAAAGAAAGAACACAGGATTGCACAATATATATACTATTTTTTTTTTTTTTTTTTTTTTGCACAATCTTTCTGGTTGGTTATCTATTTCAATGAAGGAGACTCAACGTGATCATACAAATTACCAACATTGATATGTTAACCAACTGACAAATGTTTAATGCTTATTCTTGGGAAAGAAGGTGAGCGAGGATCAAGGCTGCAGAATTCATCAATCCGGTTCAGATCAGCGAGAGTAATGAGTTTCTGCGCACTGCGAATCAAACAAGACCAGAATCGTGGAGAGAGAACGGGCGACGTCATGGAAAGAATGACGTCAGGTTTAATTAGCCTCCGGGGAAGTCTCGTCCGTGACAGTGGGCGGGGCTAAACCACGCCAGCACGTGCTGAAGCGTGCCGTTTATTAGGTTAAAATAAACAACAACGCGGAACAAGTTATTTTACATTTAACCGGTCTCAGGAACATCTTTATAAATTATGTTAATGCGCGCGGACGCTGAGCAGAGGGTGCGCCCAATGTGATTGACATCACGTCTCAGCCAATGAGGATCGTCCTGTTTGTCACTGCCCGTCCTCCTGACGTTCATCACATGTCTCAGGCTACGCGAGGCTGTGGGAGGGATTTCTCTGCAGATTGGAAGAGCTAGATAGACGGCAGAGTGAGTCTGAGGGAGACCGAGAGAGTGAGGGGGATCTCTGAGGCACCGTTCGGAGAGCTTTGTGAGTGTAATTTCACCATTTCTCGCATGCATGCTTGTGGTTTTACTGCATTTGAAATGCACCATTTTTTTTGCTTCCTCTTTGCTGATTGTCTACATCCACCGTGCTTTCCGTTAGCCTGCGTTATTATCAGCTAGCCAAATTGGCTAGGCAACTCCTGCTAGTTGGTAGCAGGCAGAGAAAGGGGCAAGAAGGCGACCAGGCTGCTGTGCATTTTTAACCCACGCCTGCCTATTGTCACTGCAGGGGAGGGGGTGTGTGGAAAATCAATGGGGTTTTAATATATCACACCATGTTGAGATGCTGGGCTGATGTGTAGTGCACGCTGGAAAGTTGCTTTTGACGTATGAAGCTTCTGAAATGTGTTCGACTGCGCGCGCCTCGTTTCTATTCTACAGATTCGATCATGCGAAACAGCGTGTATTTTCGAAATACTCCTGTTGAAATATATAATTCGAAGCTTTAACATAATTTAAAATGTACAGATTGGAGATTGTACATTTTGTGTTGGTTTTTTACTCGTTATACTATACCGGGTGACCATGCTATTTTAACCGCAGTCAGTCGTTTAAAAGCCCTCAAATAAAAGACTCGCGTTGTTACCGTTACAGAACCCTTGACTGTCATTCGGTCCATGATATAAGAATACGAGCTCACTAGAAGTACAATCTCTGTGATTTTCTTGCATTTTAAGCGACGATTTCCTATTTTACACGAGCGTTTTGTCGTTTAATGACAGATCGCTGCAATGAAATGCTGTGTCAAACGAGCCAACTTGTTAAGCGACCGTCTCTGTCCGTCGGACGGTCGGTGGCTTGTGACTTTAGCCAGTCGGGTATTTTTAGGGTTTTACTAAAAAAATACCGTTTGAATTGCGACTGAAAGTTGGAGACCCATTCAGTTGCGGGGAAAGATATGATGTTGGTCTGGTTAAAACCGTGCACCCTTTTTGACAGGATGACTTGAGTTGAGACTAGCAGGCTAAAGCCAAATGCGAGGACGCTTCAGCTGTCAACTTGCCTTTCGAACCATTAACGTTACCTGCTTGTCAGTTATCGCATTTCGCTATGTGTTTTACAACAATTTTCGTTTAACCAACGTTAAAATGCCATTTGACTCAAAAATGGCAAATGGGTTATCATTTACTCACCACTATGTTGTTCCAAAGCCGTGTGACTTTCGTGTTAAGAGATGTTAGTCAGAATGACAGCCGCAGCCACCATTCACTTTCATTGTATGGAAACATGTATGGGTCACTGGTTATCGGTTATTTAATTGTGACGAAAGTAAGGTGTGTAACAAACATCATTAGAGTGAGTAAATTATCATTTTTCTTTATTTTTGTGTGAACTGTCCCTTTAAGCTTGGTGCATTCGTGTCAACAGTTGTAGTATACAGTCCTAATTCCTCCTGTCATGTGTGACTGGGCATGGAGACTGGAACAAGCGCTGTGCGACACGTCAAATTTGCTAGGATCGTATTTGAAGGAGCAGATGTGCAAAACACAATGTACCCAATCTAATCGGCTGACTTATTGCGTCTACTGTCTGCCTAATGTGTTGAGATTGAATATGGCACCTAGAATTTCTAGATAGACCCCGGTGTGCGTTTAAATAGCGTGTCAGGTCTCTGTTGCTTCTTAGCGTACATCATTCGCTGCCTTGTTGCTTTTTTGCTTAAGCTTTTGCAGCCCATGATAATGCCTCGCTGAATGACAGCAATGCTGAATTTGACCTTGAGTCTCAGTGTATATTCAGCTTTCTCTAACTCAAATCGTAAGGGTGTATTTGTGCCCTTTTTTTTGGTCTTCTACACAAATTATTTGTGTAGTGTGTACGCTGACCTTTGATATCACTACTTAGGAAATTGATATTTAAATGTGTTTGTGGTGAACATATTAAGTCATTGTAATAACAACAGTTCCTGATGCATAACAGAGACAAATTCGAAGCAAATACTGAGAATTTTGTTGCCATTCAGTATTCTTCAGAGCAAAGTTGTCCATATTGCAACAGCTGTCTTTGTTAAAAAGTGTTTTCTGATTTATTGCAGGATGGAAATATATGATTTGACTTAAGTAATGGTTTCATTTTTTAATGATTTACCCTTAACATAAACTAACCTTTGACTGTCAAGTGAGCTTCAGAGGCCTTTGGACTGTTATGTATGAGCATGGCCCAGTTGTATATTGATTTAATATCTATTTTTTTCTTTACATATATATTAATATGCAATGGAGTATTTTTCCTAAAGCTTTATAGTAGATTTTTTACTTAAGCTCTGTGAGAAGCAGCTTGCATGCAAATGATGATTAGGATTAATCTTAATGTCACGCATATATTATTATTGGCATATTATAATGTTATATATTATATTGATGGAAAACGTGTATTGTGTTTTAATGTAAGCACATGTTCTTAGAGCATTCTAGCAGATTGCACCATGGAATCGAAATGCATATTTTTTACGGAACATTGCATTTTATTATTAAATGATTTGTCTGTGCACATCAATATTTTTTATGAACTTCATGTGCCCTTGTAATCTTTTATCAAAATAACTCCCCCCTCCATCTTGCAACGACATCTCTTCTCCGATGACGTGTTTATCGGCGTGAGGGCGGGACAACCTGCACTCGCATGAGATCATGGCAAATTACATGATCCAATCAATTCCCAAAGGACAAAGTCAAGTCCCGCCCTACATTTTTTTCTTGTTCAAGAAGCCGGATATATGTCACAATAGGGAAGAAAATACTATTGAAACTTCCATTAAATGCCGACTTAGTTAAGAAAGGAGTTTTCCTAATGGATGTTGGAACGATGCATTGCACCGTAGAAGGGGTGTAACGGAGCGTAGTTCATCCATGATCCGTATACGGACCAGGACAGAAATCGGATGTGTATCAGTATATTGGATCGGTGCATTAGCTCTGCAGCGATCTGTGTCACTAATGCTAATCAACCAACAAAACAAAGATTAATGTATATTTAATTTATACAGTGAACACGAAAGTGCTATTTTACAATAACTTTGTTATATTGTTTTTATTTATGCTTGTAATTACATTGTAAACCCTAATGCTCAGAATAATTAATTGGTTTGAGTAGGGCAAGCTTAAACAAATTAGTTAGGAATTAGGACTCTATACTACAACTGTTGACACGAATACGCCAAGCTTAAAGGGACAGTTCACACAAAAATAAAGTTATTTGATTATAGATATTGGTTGTACCTCCAACGAGATCAAACTAAACAGTGTGGTCAAACAAATTGGCCATGGCTTTGTTCAACGCTTGTAGTAAAAGCTGTAACGTTATATTATATTAAGTAAATGTGAATGTGTTCCAGAATGACTAGAATGGAAAAAGGGTATCTTAGCCCCTCTCTCTAGTATTGTTTATGTAAGAGGCCACTGCCTTGGTGTCACATTAATCTGAGGTGACATTCAACCCCTCATAAGCTATTATAAACAGCTAAAAATAGAGGGCTGTGCTATTAAGTACATTTGAATAATGTTGCTATTTAATTACTGTATAGCGTCATGCTTTATGCCTTAATCAAATGTTGATGACAGAGATTAAATGGCCATCTTAGGGGCAAATGTGTTCTCTGTCCTCAGTTTAAATGAGGTCTGTAAATAAGAACAATATTGTATATTTTCTTCTACCTTAAATGACTGGGGTAAATTTGCAACCAGATGTGTTATTTTCAATGCACCCAACTTGATGCTCAGTAAAAACAGTTAGTGAAATCCCGTTTCCCCCCCTCAAAGGAATGTGGAAGCAGTGCTCTTTGACTGGTGCTTACAGGTGCTGTCTTTAAAAAGTGTGCATCTAAATATAAACAGATTGTGTTTGGACAGAAACAGAACCTTTAGTCGTGTCGGTCATGCCCGCATCCATTCACCAAGTGACATTCAATAAGTTAAGCAAATATAAATTCTGAAGCCTCATCATGCCCATCACTTCAAATGGTTCGAGTCATCTCTGATTTACTGTGCAGTGTCAGACATGGAGGCAGGGGTCGGAGCAAATGGATGGCTTGTGTGCTGTGAATGGCACCCATAACAATCAACTTAAAGGTTTCTGTTCTTTAAAATCACTTCTTTAGATATGCTGTTTTAGGCCCTGGTGAGAACACGAAAGCACTGAGCTTTTAAGTACGTAGGCCAGCTGTTTGCATTTTTATAGTTTTCCCACTGTGCTCATCTAACAAAGCAGAAAGAATAATTAGGGCCCTTTTGAAATCGGTTTTATTTATTTACCAAATTCTGTTTTCCATTTTATTAATCCTTGATTAATTATTAAATAATTTATTACAATTTCTTTAACAACAAGAGTGCCATATGGATTGTTTTATTTTCTTCTGGATTGAGCTTTATAATGTAATAAAAATGTTCAGACTTTTTAAAATGGCAATCTATAGTCCTACTTTTGATTTATTCATCCAAATTGTGGCAAATTCCGTGACATTTCGCATTGTACAGTACATTCCATTTTAATGACTGGATTCCATGTTTTCTGCATCACAGAAATCTCTGTGCCCTAGAAATATGAAGCAATTTATTTTTCAGCTTGAAGGATACTTTTTTTGTTGTTTTGGAGGTGTCATTCAGGTTCTTCTTGAGGAGTTGTGCTTTGTGTGGTTGAGTGGGTGGCAGGCTACTGTGAGTTGGCAGGATCAGTGTCTAAGGGTATATTAGAAGTGCCCAGTCTGTGGTGTGAAGTGGCCTTAAGTGCTCTGAACCATGTAGCATGAGTAAGGCGGGGTGTCTGCCATTGTACCCTCCACATAGAAATGGCCTGACCCATTTCAGCAACAGCCAGCAAGGGGGATGGGCTGTCTGAGGCTGCTAAAAATACCCCATTACCGACAGCTCTACTGCAGAGGGATCCCTGGAATCGCTGTTCCTGACTAGCGTGAAGTTGGCTTGTACAGTGTAGGGTCTCCAATTGCCAACCAAGAACGAGAGGGTTTTCCTTAAGTTTTCTTAGGTTTGCAACTTTACATTTTGTCATTAGGGAGCACTTAGATCTCATGCGAACCTGCCTATTTATCCACAGGTGCATAGTGTATAGTTTTTAGGGTGGATAGAATGGTGGCTAAATGCATGAAATTACACAATGCCAGGCATAAATGCCTGTTTCTTTGTGAGGACCATCAGAAATATAATATGAGTATATGATATGATGCTTAAATTATTAGGCTTAAGGCAGTCCACAGGTGCAGGTCCAAAACTGTCCTCTAGCTTTGAATGGCAAGGGTTAACATTACTGTTGCTCAACCATACTGTGCTAGCTGTTGGTTTGAAGATCCAATCACAATGATTTTCCACTGTTGTGACATGTGACCTGCTCTGCAACCTGAAACTGTCACGGCTAAGCAAAGGTTTGGCACTTCCCTCATCGTGGCCGTGCAGTCACACTCATAGATGATAACTGGGAGAAAAAAGAGGTTGACTGTTTAGGACAGAGGTTATCTGCTTGAAACCTGCACGCATTGATATTTACAGTGCCTTTTCTTTCTGCACTGTCAGAATGAACTGTGAAAATGAAATGTGTACCACGAATGCCTGAGATGACAGTCATTTCAGGAAGCTCTGTTTTAACCCATCTTCGGGTTTTCACAGACACATTCTAGGACCAGTTGCTACTTCAAAAGGGAGGAACACAGTTAAGCCGTTGCAGTGCAAAGCTCTGTCTTGGGTGTTTCCCTTTTCACTTCCAGTTTCAATGACAGATAAAACTGAACTTGTTGACTGGCGTACTTTAGACTTTATTTGCTAATGCTCTTTATGTTTTACTGTGTTTATTTTTAGTTGTGCAGGAAGGAACACTTTTTGTCGCAGCTTCATAAAAATGTCAAGTCCAGAGTTTCAGTACCTAAGAGAGTAGTTTTAGCTAAAGATTGGTCTCTTAATTTTTTGTCTGCAGTGTTCATGACATTGGCTGTGAGAGACGTTGATAGCCCAGCTGGTAGCCTGTTACAGAGAAGCATGCTGTTCCACGCTCTGCATGAACTACTGCAAGTAAATCAGTCCTGGAGGGCTACTACACGTTTTACCTCTGCGTACAGAACGAAAGCACTCTCAACAACATCAATCATCATCTTATCCTCATAGTTTGAATTTACTGTCTGGTCCTCCTTAAATCTGTTCAGATCACTCATACTGCTGCTTGGTAATTTCCTTTATTATAATTCTAATAATGTAAGTTAATGAAATCTTCCTGATAAAAGCTAGGGAGAGACATGCTGTATGGTGCTCGGACAGACAATGTCTTGATTGTCTGCGTTTTAGTTAGCCCTATTATCTACTAAAATAGTCCCAAAGAAATTGTTCATTGAAAGTCCAGTGGGTTTCAACTGTAAAGTCTGATAGTGTGTGTTATTTGGTTTGTGGGCATGTTATAGATATGGAGTGTTCTCTTTTGTTTGTGTACATGAAGATATTTGTCCAAGCAGTCTCATTGGGCTTATTTACACTTTGTCACTTCAAGTGCAGTTATTGCATTTACATTTTGTGCATTTTGCAGATGCTTTTATTGCATTCAATCTCAGTGTATACATTTAATCAGTTTGTGAATGTCCATTCCCTGGGAATTGAACCTATGACCTTGACCATTGCTCTCAAACACAGAACTTATTCAGCATTGACTGACTATATAATTAAGTCATTCTGGCAGTGAAATCTGTACATTAACACTTAATAGACTCTTTTCAGTTTTGCTCTATTCCATGAGTTTCCAAATTCAAAGCATTTTCATGGTGCTCGAAAAAGCCATGTCTAATGTTGGGGGAGAAGGTTTTTTTTGTCTCACATAGTTAAGATGGCAGGTCAGTTCCCACGCTACCCACATACTTGTGCCTGTAAAAGTGGGTAGCATGTCACCTTGAAACTCAGCCAATGAGTTCGTTCTTACTAAGTTCAGGCCCAATGGGGAGTTTTCTAAACTTAAGGTGTTTTTTTTTTGTTGACATTTTGTTTTGAAATCATCAAACGCATCTATTATCTAGTTGGGGATTTGCACATTTAGTAAAATGAATATTATTATTATTTATACTCAAACATTCTTTTCTTTTTTTTGCAGGTCCTTGGGCTGATTGTTTAAGGTTTCATTCGCAATGAAAGCAACGCCACGGGCTGAGGAGAATGGCTTGTGAATTATCCCAGTCCTGCCACCTGCAGTCGGGCATCCTCCTCCTCCTCCTCTGAAGGACGTCAGCTGTTTATGGGAACTACTGGCATTGGTCTCCTGAGGATTTAGCTCTCCTTTTGGGACGCCATTTTTCCACCCTTGCTGAGTCGCGGTGTAGCCGGGAGACATGGCTAACAACTCATACAGCGGGGTGAAGAACTCTGTGGCAGAGCCCAATCACGATGGAGAGTTTGGGGTCTCGCTTAATGATCTGCGCTCTCTCATGGAACTGCGAGGGGCTGAAGGATTATACAAAATCCAGGAATCTTTTGCGGACGTTAACGGACTTTGCAGCAGACTGAAAACATCGCCTGTAGATGGTACATAATCATTATTTTGCACTTTCTTTGCTTTGCAAAAAAACAGGTCCAGGAGGTATAGTGGAAGGAACACCCACTCTTTGGATGGTTTTAAACAGCACTGTTGCATTTCACTCTAAACATACAGATGTTAGCAGTTGTGAGCAGGTCCGTTACACTTGAATGGCATCTTGCTGCATTTTAGTGCATCTGCAGTCTATTGGGAGGTTTGCTGCTGTTGTCCCATTGCTGCTGCTCGCTACATGACCCTGGGCTCAGGCAGCACATAGACCGTATGCTAATATCTACACGATGTCTGATTGAGATGAAGATCTTTCTTCCCTACTAAACAGTTAGACTAGACAGAGAGTGTCCTGCATGTCGGTGTGTTTGACATTTCAAATAAAAGTCCTTAATGTCAAACACAAATGCATTTACCATCCCATTCGATATAGCTCGTGAGAATGTGGCTGCAGCAGAAATTTAACAGCTTTTGTAATGGCTAGTTTTAGACCCTTCCTGCTCTCTGTCTTTATTTATCCATTTCTTTATTGATCTCTAGGGGCTACAATTATTTTAATCTCTTTTTATAGGAAAGCTATACAAACGCGCTCTTAGGAGTATTTTAATTTTAACAGCAAAACACCTACTGTTAGGATGCACTCAATTAACTTTTGAGGTTGAAACATTTACCAATAAGATTATTTTAGCAATATAACAGCATGTAAGTAATAAAAAGCACAAGCAATCTGTCGAAGCACCTGACACCCCACATGCAGCCATATGCTCATGACTTTCTTTGAAGCTTTTAATACATAATTCTCCCATAATTTAGGCAACTTTGGTCGTAAACTTGTTCCTCCCAGCAAAAAGTGCAAAGTGACATCATTGACAGAAGTTTCTGTGCCACATGATCACAGACATCCGACTTAATCGACAATAAAATTCGTTACTGATTATTTTTATTATCGATTTTTATTTGATTTATTTTTTTTGGCTGTTGCAGCCCTATTTGTCTTTTTTATATCTCTCACTGTCTCTGCTTACAGTTGCACTTTTTCTTTTACTTTATTTCATTGGAAGAGATGTGTGAGCAGGTATATAGTCTTTAAGGGTAACATATAGAAAAGTGCAGAGTCAGTGTGCAGACCACAGCTGTAGCTCCATTGGTTTATTACCTCTCTGTAGACATTAGGTTTAATCGCTGACCTGACCTTGATTGAACTCTTGGGGGAAGGGATTTTCAGTTTGATCCCAGATTAAAACGGCACCATGTCTATAGCAGTTTTCTGCAGGCTCTTTGAGACACAGTTTTCTCGTGTGTGAACACGCTGCCAATGTCAATTTGGGGCTTTTGGGCAGTGTTTCCATGAGAATACTTCACTTATCTATTTAGCATGCTGGCTTGATCAGCAGTAATGGATTTTTGTTATTTAAAGTCAAAATATAGCACGTTCTTAAAGGAGAGCGACAAAGGGACAATATTAGGGCCTTGACCTTTAATTAGTTTTGCTCCTTCATTGAATAAAATGTTAAAAATAGGGTATGTGTGCTTGCTCAGATGTTCTGGTTGGTGTGGTGATCCCAAGTTTCTTTGATATTCTGATAGATATGGGTCAGGTCCATATTTGGCCCATTTTATAATCCAATCCAGTCAACAAAATAGTTCAGTATGAACAACAATATTAATAGTTATGCTTGAATTAGTATTAATGTTGCTGCTAGGTCTTAATACCTAATATGCATTAAACGTATCTGACACTTGGTATTATGAATAATATGTTTGGCAGAGCAGCAAACCAGGGATGTACCGGCCGATAGCGAAAACTGATAATTCCTTTATATTTGAAAGCTGATAACTGATAGATTGGCAGATAAATCTAAATCAAGTTTTTATGTAATTTTTGAGAGCCTAATTGCAAAAACAAAAGTCTCACCATTAAAATCCATGTCCCAAGCACACAATAATAATATTCTCCTTATAATTTTATGTAGCCTATATGACAGACTTGCGCTGCACACGTTGCACTTAACTAAGTGATTCCAATCATATCTCAAGCAATTCAAAACCATCATGGTGAACAGTGTGCATCTGAAGTGTCTCAGCTGAAGGAAATAATTCATTAACTTTCGGCTTTAATATATCAGCCAAAAAATGTTATCGGGCTGATAACATTAAAAATTTGCATCGGCCGATACCGATATGGTGGCTAATATATCATGCATCCCTACAGCAAACTCCTATCTTTCAGTCTTAATAATGAAGCAATTCTACCTTCTGATATGCATGGCATGCTTGGATGCTTGTATGTAGTGTCACCTGCTGCATCCTACCCTCACAAGGTCTGACTTTTATTAGCAGGCGATGAAATACTGAGTGATTGAAATACTGAGTGATTGAAACAAAGGCTTACTGTGCTGTCTGCAGTCCAGAGCTATACCTTTGTCATGGTGTCAGTGGAAACTATAGCGTCAGTGGAAATGTATATTTCGACTTCATGGCTCAAATAATGGGGTCACACTGATAACATCGATATGACTCCTAAAAATGCGTATTTTGTTTCTTGAATAGACTGTCTGAAATTTGGCCCATGCTGTGCCCCAGCTTTGTATACCGTGTGAATTATGTATTAGTCATAGAAGAATAGTATGAGAATTTCCCCCTCAGTATTCTATTCAGTGCCCAGACTTATAGAGGGCCCTGTCGCTTAGCCAGTCTCTCTACACAGCACAAGGCTAACTGAGATTGGAGCCCCACAGTGATCCGCCGGTTTAGCTCTGCCCGGTTCCCTCCGCTTCACAATAGCACGCTGGCAGGCAGCCCTGCTGTTATGACACGTTTTACAGCTTAATCAGATCACTCAGTTTTGCCATAGGAAATTAAGCAGTCATTCAAGATTACAAGAGCTTTGACAATTGAAAAGGGATTTCTAATTAGTAAGTAGGCCATTTCTCAATTTCGTAGCAAAGCCACCACTAATCTTTCTACTTTTTTGATTTAACTAGTTACTTTTTAAAGCTCTTTTGGCATCACTTTAAATTGTGATGTTCTTTTCATCATATTTATGTGAATATGTATTTATGCTAGCCCATTCGACTACTATTGAAAGGTTCCTCAAATCTAATGTATTACACAATGCGCATGTGTAGACAAGAGGGACTTCTACTGCAATTTAAAGGCAAGGGCCAGAGATTGTTCTTAACGGATTTTTATTTGAAAGGCCTACTAGTATACATGACCCCGTTTCATGGGCCCTCAGGACAATCTTTCTGGGGCAGTAAGAGTTAAAAATGAGTGTTAAATTCGGTATTCCCTAGGGATGCACCGATCTGAAAATTTTGGTCGATACCGATAATTTTTGGTATTTGAAAGCCGATAACCGATATATTGGCCGACAAATCTAAATCCAAATTTTTATATAATTTTTGAGACCCTGACTACAAAAACAAAAGTCTCGCCATTAAAATCCATGTCCCAATCGCACAATTATAATATTTTTATTATAATTTGATGTAGCCTATATGACAGACTTGTGCTGCACATGTTCTTAACTGTATTTTCCTTTTTTGAAGTGATTCCAATCACATTTCAAGCAATTCAAAACCATCATGGTGAGCACCTGAAGCATCTCAGCTGAAGGAAATAATCCATTAATTATCGGCTTTAATATATCGGCCAAATCTTCTCATCAGGCCGATAACGATAACATTAAAAATGAACATATATCGGCCGCTACCGATATGGTGGCCGATATAACGTGCGTCCCTAGTATTCACAGTTCTTTTTAAAAGACTTAACACAAATATTTCTGAAGGATATCTCAGAAAAGACTTGCCTGCTTAAATCAAGTGGGAGGTGATGTTTGTAAGGTTTACATCCAGCCACAAGCTTCATCCAGTACTCTTGATACTAGTATGACCCGGGCTCTGGGACGCTCTTAAGTGTGTTAAAGGTGAAGTGTTGGTTTTCTAGCACTTTCTTCTTTCTCACCTTATACACAAGACACTCGTAGGTTGATTTTCCACGAAAGGTGTATACTTCAAAACATTGCTCTGTTTGTTTGAGCATCCTAACCAGACCGACACAGCAATATTGGCTCAAACAATAGCGGAAGTTGGAGACGGAATTGTCTAGATGCACAGAATAGACACATTTTGCGTTTTAGGTGCAGCTACTGCACCTGTCAGAAATATCCTTCTGTCTTAAGCACTTACTATAGATGTTTATGAATGAGCTTTTAGTAAAACAAACTAAAATCTAACCAGCATGGAGCTCAGTAGATTGTTGTTTGTGAGGTATTCAAAACCATTGCTTATAATTTGCTTTGTTGATGTCTGAATGGGTTGGTTAGCATAGTTATTCATAATTTAATGTTTTCTATTGTCTTGTCTAGCTTGTTAAATATGTTTCTTTCCTGGGTTTTCACATTAGAGATTGTCTGGAGGCCCCTGTTTTTGTGGCTTTCAAGGTCTCAGGTGAAAAGAGGAACTGACGTCCTATGATTTGGTCTCCTTTGTGGAAATTGCAAAAACCTTGGAGTCTTCGCAGCAACTAGTGCAAACGCTAGTTTTAGGTATACAACACCTAAAAGGTATTAGCACTTCCAGCAATCATAGTGCTAATTATGCACTCAGTAGCATGCAAATGAATAGTGAGCTGTCTAAATGGCCTTATTTTTTTCTTCTTCTAGTTTAATCTTCGCTTCAGTGATGCTTTAAACTAGCTGTCTGCTTGATCTTGAGTGAGAGTGGAATTGAGATGTGCACTGCAGCATAAATGCATTTTTGACAGAGGCGTAAGACCTGACTCATCTGCTCCTTAGCCCACACTCTCCAAGCAGGGAGAGAGAGAATGTAATCCTCAGCCTCAATTTCCACACTACACAAACCTGGATTTAATGCACTGGCGTTGAAGCAAGCAGAAGTTTTCAGCAGTTAGGCCTAGCAGCTGTGCTTTCATCAAGAAGTATTGGTTACCAGTGCAAACAAACTCATTTTTGGTTTCCCTTCCTTATTTCAGAATCTATATATATATATATATATATATATATCACTCGCTGAAGTGATGGTCATCTTGTTGCATGACATTGCCTCCAGCAAAATGTAGTTTTTATTAGTCACAAAGATTATAATGTTCAGATTGTGCTGTGAAATAGTTTCCACTAGAATAGAAACTGCTAGATTTTTAAGCAGCAGTGAAGAATTTAGCTTTTTTGTTGTTTATTGTAGTGAATAAAAAATAAATTGCTGTAGGATTTAGTTTGAAATAATTTTCATCACAAAGAAATGGCAAGTAACAAATTGAATTAAACATGAATTAGACTTAAATAGTTGTTTTTTTTGTAACAGTCCAATAATCTTTATTTAGGCCTACAACTTAAAAAAAAATACATTTATGCATTTAATCCATATCGACTTGCATTGCATTCAAGGTATACATTTGAACATTTATGCCTTCTCTGGGAATCAAGCCAATGACCTCTACTGTTTGAGCTCCAGGAATTCCCATGTATACCTCAAATGCTGTGTAAGTTGCTTTGAATAAAATCAACGGTCAAATGAATTAATGGATATGTCGCAGACATTGAAGTTGTCCAAACAAAGAGCTGTTTGGTTGTGTTTGGTCAAAAGTTGAGTGTTATCCAGTAGCAGAAATGTGCTCTTCAACTCAATGGGTGACAGCAAGAGCGGCTCTATGGCTTTGCTGAGTAATGTGGAGGATGTTGTCATGACAATAGGCTCTGCTGACCAGGCTTCTCTCTGGTCTGGCAGGCAAATCATCCTGTTCAGTCACACATACACATTCATTCTGACGCCCAGACACTAGATGCATAAACACACAATCTATTCGTCCGCATGGCTCATTCACATCCTTTCTTTGTTTCTTAACATATGGTGAGTGTGAGTGAACTGAACGCACACCATATCTTCTTTGAATACCTGCTTTGAATGTAGAGAGTTATTCAAATAGGCAAACCAGAGGACTGCTGTTACACCAGTGCATTTGAATGATTCCTGAGAATGACAGTGTACAATGAACCCAGCATTTGTTTTTGGCCTGTCAGTTTTTGGCATTGGTCCTGGATTAACTTAAGTTTTCACACCCAGGAAATTCTCAGGATCTTCTGTCAAAATCCCTCTCGCTCTACTGCTGTACGGCCAGTACTAATGGATTTGCTGTGCTAATAGCTCATAATCGATGAAATACAAAAGAGTGTAGGCCTAAGCTTTTTTGTAAAAAAAAAAATTTTTAACAACGATTTTAGCCTGGACATGTGTTCAAGAGTGTAGACAGTCAAAAGATATTAAATAGAATAATAAAATATAGATGTTCTACTGCCATTCAAAAGAATTGGGTCAGCAAGATTTGAAGTAAATTAATATTTGTATTCAGAAAGGATACATTAAATTGATTAGAACGTTGCAAAAGATTTCTATTTCAAATAAATGCTGTTCTTTTGAACTTTCTATTCATCAACGAATCCTGAAAAAAATTGTAAAACTGTTTCCAAAACAAATTAAGCAGCAACTGTTTTCAACATTGATAATAAGGAATGTTTCTTGAGAAAAGTTTCCACATCAGCGTATTAGAATGATTTCTACATGATCATGTGACGCTGAAAACTGTAATAAATAGTAATAAATCACATTTTAAAATGTATTCAAACAGAAATCTGTTTGATATACTGATATAATATAAACTGATATAAATTGTAAGTTTATATATTACAAGAAGAATATATATATATATATATATATATATATATATATATATATATATATATATATTCTTCTGTGATCTTTTGGTCTTATTCTGAAAGACTTTATCTCTAAGATACTGTCGCTGACCCACAGGTCTTTTCTTCCTCACTAATCCTGACTCTCATAGAAAATCATTAAGTATCGTATGCTGCTATATAAGAAGGGCTGTGTTCTGTGTTTACTTGAGTTATTAATTTTGTTTCTTTCTCACTTTTTTTCTTCCAGGATTAAGTGGGCAGCCCTTAGATATTGACAAAAGAAAAGAAGCATTTGGACAGAACTTTATACCTCCGAAAAAGCCAAAAACCTTTCTTCAGTTAGTATGGGAAGCATTACAAGACGTAACATTGATTATTTTGGAAGTGGCAGCAATAGTTTCTTTAGGCCTTTCTTTTTATAAACCTCCGGATTCAGACAGTAAAAGTAAGTAACCTATTTCTTTCTTTCTGCTTTATTTATAGCTTATCTCAATTTCAGGCTGTTCTGAGCTGAGTTTTATTGTGTGTGTGTGTGTGTGCAGATTGCGGGAATGCAGCGGCTGGAGTAGAGGATGAAGGAGAATCTGAGGCTGGATGGATAGAAGGAGCAGCGATCCTCCTGTCTGTTGTTTGCGTGGTGCTCGTAACAGCATTTAATGACTGGAGCAAGGAGAAACAATTTCGTGGCTTACAGAGCCGCATAGAACAAGAGCAAAAGTTTACGGTGGTTCGGGGAGGGCAAGTCATTCCTATCCCTGTGGCCGAGATTGTCGTCGGGGACATTGCACAAATTAAATATGGTAAGCTGACATTAATTTGCTGAGATTTTTCATTTCCTTTCTAGAGGGATGTCAAAAGTGTCAGTCTAACATTTCACTAGTGTTGAGTGATTATTACCTTTTCCTGTATAGTCACCTTGAAATAAGTTCAAAAACTGCTGACAGAAATGAACATTATTGTGATGGGATACCTTCTTTGTCAGGTGACCTCCTGCCTGCTGATGGCGTTCTCATCCAGGGCAACGACCTCAAAATAGATGAGAGCTCTTTAACCGGAGAGTCTGACCATGTGAAGAAATCGATGGAGAAAGATCCTATGCTGCTGTCAGGTGGGACATGAAGACACAATCCACAGCGACAGCAACCGATCATTAGTGTTGTTAAAAGTTTTTTTTTTTTAACTTTTGTGCATTTTCTGTGGAGTCCTGTATCGCCTCTACCCAAAGTTCAGTCAAACCAAATAAATGTTCAGATGTTGGCTACGTAGGTCCTGCTCCCTCTCAGCAAGGCTATTGCACATCTTCAGCTAATCCCATTTTATGAAAGCAAGTTGATCCTCTGATAAAATGACATTGCTGTGTGCCTTCCCAGAGGAGATGAAGGGGGATTTGTGAGCCTGAGTGGGCACTCCTCCAGCGGAGCTTGCGTTAGCATGCTGAGTCTAGCCTAGCAGAAACCTCTCCCTGACATTTTTTTTTTTTCATAGTCCCCCTCCTCAAGCCTCAATGATGGTAGAGGAAGCCTGAGATGGGAGACATACAAATGGCCAGTCATTTCCATTTTTTTTAAAGCCCAATAAGTAAACGACTAGTGCTCATAGAGCATAATAAAAAAAAAATCAGAAGACCTGCCTGTAGAGTGCTAAAAACTGTTACCTTCTCAAACACAGTTTGGTTCCAAATGAGACTGAGCCCCAAATTTTCAGGACTTACACCCACATTGTGAATACTAAATACTCTACAATTGGATACTCTAGATAACTAGTTATCTGTCATAAAGCTGAGCTGTGTGACATTTGATGGTTCATCACTTTATTTAGTCTTCCACATATTTGTGTTATGGACCATTACCAGAACACAGAACTAAACAGCATATGACCTTTATTCACCTCATCTTCCTCTGTGCAGGTACTCATGTCATGGAGGGTTCTGGAAAAATGGTTGTCACTGCTGTCGGCGTCAATTCCCAAACTGGAATCATCTTCACGTTATTGGGGGCGGGAGAAGATGATGAGGATGAGGAGGAGGAGAAGAAGAAAAAAGAAAAAGAGAAAAAGAAAGAGAGGAAAAGTAAGTTGTCTGTATTATTTGGTGCCTTTTTAGTCTGTCTCAGAAACTAAAATAGACCAACCCGTGGCCTTTTCATTCTGTAGCTACTGTGGCTGCAGAGAAATGAATTGAATAGGCGTGTGTTCCTGTATTCATGAAAGTGTGCTTTTGTCTATCTTGGAAAAGATATATATATATATTTTTTTTTTTTTTTCATTTATCAGTATTTTTCTGAAGTAAAAATAAAATGTCTGAAGGAGTGACTCCTGGAAAAATGTAACGAGTTCTCGTGCACTCCATTAACTAACTGCCATTTAATGCATTACTGGCAGCCCGTGTTGGGGCTCCAAATGAGTGCCTGCAGATACATGAATATTTCAGTACTTTCAGAGGTTGGGCCCCAAGTTGCTGTTCAGTGACTGCGCACCTCTTTACAATTTTGTGCGTTTGGGGTCTAGCCACTGCAGTGGATTTGCAAGCCTCATGAGGTCGTGGCACACATCTGTTCTTAAATATTCGAGAGCCTTTTCTCATTCTGTTAAATCAAAGAGATGATTTGCATAATTGGAAATATGTTCAAATGTGCGCTGCAGAACCATCGCTTGCATAATGGTGAATAATGAATAAATTAGTGAGTGTTTGTTATGTGGCTTCTCTTTCTCTGTCAATACAGATAAAAAGCAGGATGGCTCTGTGGAGAACAGAAAGAAAGGTGAGTTTACCCTATTGACTTAATGACATAATGAACACCATATTGGCTTAGCAGGCCACTCTCTTACAAACTGCAGCCTGCATTAAAACCATCGCCTTAACCCATTAGTGCTATTGGATCTTCATTAAAGCTTATCCACATTAGTGAGGTGAAAAGAAGTGTGTGTGTAGTGTGGAGAGGTTAGATTGGTTTTAAGAGTGTTTTTGGAGCTGGACAGTTCAAAAGTTTGGGCCAGTACGATTTTGAAATAAATAAATACTTTTATTCAGTAAGAACGCGTGTCAAGAAAGTGACAGTAAAAATATTGTACATTATTCGATTTCAAATAAATGCTGTTCTTTTTAACTTTCCATTCAAAGAATCCTACATAAAATTGTACCACTGTTTTCATAAAAATATTAATCAGCATAGCTGATTTCAACATTCATAAGAAATGTTTCTTGAGCACCAAATCAGCATATTAGAATGATTTCTGAAGGACCATGTGACACTGAAGACCGAAGAGCAATGGCTGATTGATCACAGGAATAAATTACAATTTAAAAATATATTAAAATAATCAACAGTTATTTAAATATATGCAGCCTTGGTGAGATTAAGAGACTTCTTTTTAAAAACATTGAAAACATTTTACCGACCTTTGAATTAGCATTGTGTGCAGCTCTTAGTCCAGATAGGTGCACCTGTCTCGCTTGAAACCTTTTATTATCTAAAATCACCTTCCCAAGCAGGGCAGTGTCCACATTCAGGCCACCCTGTGTTCAGAATCAAACTCTACTCTAAAAGTAGACCATGCTTGTTTATTAAAGCCCCGGCTACAGATCGCCCTGCCAAAAGTGAGCTTTAATCCACCAGACTAGCGTTACAGCTCTGTTAGTAGGGCGCAGCAGCACAGCGCGGTAGAATAGCAGTTCCACATCGCCCCTTACCCCCCGCTGATTCAGATGCAGTCGCATTACCTCACATCACACACCCGTTAAATCCTGCACACAAGCCTACTACGTCATGCTTCATCGGCGTTGGATGTAGATATCCTGCTGTCTGCTTGTCTGTATGATTGCACGCATGCTGAGTTCTTTGTTTGTTTGATGTCACCTCACTGGCAGGCTGTACTTTTAGCACGCAGAGCGATGGCCCTGAGATCAGGCTGAGTGTGTGCATGTCGTCTTTTATAGGCGATAGTGATAAGTGATGGGCTGGACATCTCATGGCAATGAGACTTTTATGTCTCCTAGGTGACTTGGTCACATGGGTTTGCATGTGGCTCTTAAATGTGAGGACGATCTCGAGCTCTTTTTTCGAACTGTAAAAAAAAAAAAAGATCATTCATTTATAATCACTATTATAATTAATCTTCTCAATTATCTTTGTCAAGTGGGGGAACCACAATTTAATTAGAAAAGGCTTCCTGTGGTCTGAGCAGTGAATTCCTGTGCCCACTGCATATTCACGGTTTTCTTTCTTTCTCTTCGTAGCTAAAGCCCAGGATGGTGCCGCGATGGAGATGCAGCCTCTAAACAGTGATGAAGCGGCTGAGGGTGAGGAGAAGAGAAAATCCAACATGTCAAAGAAAGAGAAATCGGTCTTGCAAGGAAAGCTGACCAAATTAGCGGTCCAAATCGGCAAAGCAGGTAAGCATGTTCACTTTGAGGGCATCTATATCTGCTAGTGTCTTCCTAAAAGTTGAGAAAACAACACTCTAGGAGGTAGATGCGTTTTAAATCTACATTCTTTCTCTTCTGGGAAAACTAGCCAAATATATTGATGACTCGTCCAGCATTACACAGATTTTTTGTCCAATCAAATGCTATCTACTATGAAAAAAATCCCACCCCCTAATTCCTTCTTCAACCGACTATCAGTAGTTTCATGGCCGTGACGTAACTAAAGCCTGTTGGCTATTTAAAAATGGATGTCTCAACCAACCTCAATAGGAAATATGTCAACACAGAACAGAAAACTGCATTTGTCAGGTGTGAGGTCTCGAAGCCTAAAAGTCAATCTCTCAGTGGTAATGGTTTTTTCGGTGTGCGCATTGGGCTTTAGAGGTGTTAATGTATGTCTCTCTGTGCAGGTCTGGTGATGTCAGCCATCACAGTAATCATCTTGGTGGTGTTGTTCGTGGTGGACACTTTCTGGGTCCAGGATCTTCCCTGGGAAAAAGAATGCACGCCCGTCTACATCCAGTTCTTTGTTAAGTTCTTTATCATCGGTGTGACTGTGCTGGTGGTGGCTGTCCCAGAGGGTCTTCCGCTGGCTGTAACCATCTCGCTGGCTTACTCTGTCAAAGTATGACCCTGCATCTTTTGTTTAAATGTTCATGGTTTTCATGATGTGGACATCTTAGAGGTGTGACGTTAGCCATTTGTTCTGACAATGTGCAGCATATGCTGATCTAATAATCATGATTTGCCATCTCTTTTCACATATCGCTTCACATTTATTTCCCGCCTCTTGTAGCTGTTACAGTAATATTACTTTGCCGGATTTCTGGCATTTAGTTGGGGATTAGTGGACTTTCCTGTTTAATCTTGCGCTCAATCTGTTTATTGTTTATCTGTCAGTTTATCACCTCCCTGCTACCAACCCTTTTTTTCATTGTTTTACTTTGCTGCTGTATTTCAGAAAATGATGAAAGACAATAATTTGGTGAGGCATCTTGATGCCTGTGAAACCATGGGCAATGCCACAGCCATCTGTTCAGATAAGACCGGGACTCTGACTATGAACCGGATGAAAGTTGTTCAGGTCAATATCGCTGACAAGTACTACAAGAAAGTCCCTGAGCCTGATCTCATTCCTGCCAGCATCATGGAGCTGCTCACAGTGGGCATCAGTGTCAACTGCGCTTACACCACCAAAATCATGGTGAGTTATTTTCATTAAATTCATTTAAAAAAAAAAAGAAAAAAGAAAATTTGATTGAGAATTTTTAACTATATATTATCAGTCAATTAGTGACTTGATTTCATCTGAAAATGACAAAAATAAAAAGACATAAACAAATAGCAAAATGGCTAAAACTAAGATTAAAATGAAAAACTGAAAATATACAAATAAAAGTTAATTAAAAATATTATTTCATAATATAATACTATATAAATAGGCAGGAAAAAAGTACTATGGAAGTCAATGGCTATCGTCAACTGTCTGGTTACCAACGTTCTTCAAAATACCTTCTTTTGTGTTCAACAGAAGAAAGAAACTCATACAGGGTTGGAACAACTTGAGGGAGAATAAATGATGAAAGAATGTTCATTTTTGGGTGAACTATCCCTTTAAATAACAGTATATCATAATGCTGTGTCTTTTACTGATATCAATCTGGGCAGTTTAGAACCGGTGGCTGAATTAAAACGCTTTTGCAAGATGTTTTAAAGCATATCTCATATTATAGTTTTTACGATTTTGAACTAGATTATGTTTTCTTCCAGCCCCCTGAGAAGGAGGGAGGCCTGAACCGTCAGGTGGGCAACAAAACTGAATGTGCCTTGCTGGGCTTTGCCATGGACTTGAAAAAAGACTATCAAGCAATCCGCAACGAAATCCCTGAAGAGAAGCTTTACAAAGTCTACACCTTCAACTCCGTCAGGAAATCCATGAGCACCGTGCTGAAGAATGCTGACGGAAGCTTCCGGATGTTCAGCAAAGGAGCCTCTGAGATTCTGCTGAAAAAGTATGTCATGCTTGGTTTGGTCATTGTTAATGGCTTGGCACCATAGGATGCATTTCAAAGGATGAATAAAACATTGTAGTATTCTATCGCTTTTCTTAAAGAGTGTGTGAGAGGTGTGTCAGCAATCTTGATTGGCAGATCAAATGCTTCACCTCCCCCTCCAAAGCCCCTAAGCTGTGTTACTGATAGATTTCCCTGGAGAAATTACTCTGATGGCTCGGTTGCTATGTGCTGCTGGGCATCTGCAATATCTTACCTGCTCTCTCCTCACCCAGGTGTTTTAAAGTCATGACAGCGGCGGGTGAGGCAAAGGTTTTCCGGCCCAGAGACCGAGATGACATGGTGAAGAAAGTGATCGAGCCTATGGCCTCTGAGGGCCTGAGGACCATCTGCCTGGCTTACAGGGACTTCCCTGTTTCTGAAGGAGAACCAGACTGGGAAAACGAGAACGATATCCTCAGCAGGCTCACCTGTTTGTGTGTCGTTGGTATTGAAGACCCAGTCAGACCAGAGGTACAAGCAGTAGCCATTTGTAACAAGTTTTCCTCAGCACATTACTTGCATTTTACAGTTATATCCTTGTGTAGATGTTAGAAAGCCACCCAAGTATTTGCATTTTGCTTAAAGGCTTGTCCTGACAGCGAGCGAGTTGGCACCAGCATGTGAATGCGCAAAAAAGAGACGGAGCACAATATAATAGGAGTGCAATAATTCTGACTAAAATATTAAATTTTCTAAAATATTTCTTGTTTACGTTAAATACATTAAATATAAGGCTCAAATTTGACATGTAACATGAGTAATAAAAAAATTCTTTCATATATTGTTGTTATTTAGTGATTAATTTCTACTTTCAAATGGTAAGCAATCAGTTTAACACCACATAATGTTAAATTGCACATGGCATACTTGGATACATTCAATGATATTTGTTTTCATTGCCTTCAAATTGTACATTGTTTGGAGGACAACATTGGGCAGGATGTGGATGGAATAACAATTTTGTAAATAATAATGGAAATGATACAGTGTTTCCCACAGGATTTTGTAAGTTAAATTCATCAATCTGGTGCACTTTGAAAGTTCCAAATTAAGAGCTCCAACCCATATTCAGTGTGCAAATTTAACAAAGAAAAAATAAATTGTGAATTGACTTGTACATGAGCTTTAAAGAGGGGACTCAACACTTTTTTTTTTAAGTTTTCTTATAAAGTGTCTACATTACATTCACACTGATGTTTTAGGAAGCCAAACAATTAGAATATAATCATAATAATTTTATATTTTTATTATTCTTATCCCTTATGACAGTAATAGTCATATATTGTAAAACAAATGCACTGTAAAATAAATGAAAAAGAATACTTCATAATATTATATTTCTTTACGTTACAATAGGTAAATTACTTTTGTTCTAATTTCTACACTTGCAAGAGAAAAACCCTTGAGCTTTTGAAAATGTGCAACTTCGACTTATTTAGTCACAGCCTTTTGCTATTTAATTCGAGGATAACGCAATATTGCAATAAGACATTTTATGTGAAGTTTAAATATATTTTCGGCTCATTATGAAACTGTGGCGGGACAGATGGGAAACTGAAATAAATATTTTTTCCCCTAATTTATTAAAGAAAGAAATAATCAGTTATCAAAATAATAATTTGTTGCAGCCCTAGTAAAATTCAACCGTAGAAATACCTAACTATTTTCATTTGGAGAAAGAGTCTCTTGCATTAATAACTTCTCGGTCATGCTCACTTGTTCTTTCCTGCTCAGGTCCCTGATGCCATTAGAAAGTGCCAGCGTGCTGGAATCACAGTGCGCATGGTCACCGGGGACAACCTTAACACTGCCCGCGCTATAGCATCTAAATGTGGCATCCTGCAGGCAGGAGATGACTTCCTCTGCTTGGACGGCAAAGAGTTCAACCGCCGGATCCGTAATGAAAAGGGAGAGGTGAAAGGCACAGTCTATTAATGGCAGGACTTTTCACACAAACACAGAAGCTCACAAGCTCATAATATGGTTCCTTCTTTTTTTTCCCCCAGATCGAACAAGAGCGGATTGACAAAATATGGCCTAAACTCCGGGTGCTGGCGAGATCTTCACCGACAGACAAGCATACACTAGTCAAAGGTGCTCAGAGACTCGCTCCTACAGTATGAGCGATTCAAAAAGTGTCTCTGGAATTGCTGTGTGTCTTGACACATGTCTTTTCCTTCAGGTATAATTGACAGCACTGTTTTGGAGAAGAGGCAGGTTGTGGCGGTAACAGGAGACGGCACCAATGATGGCCCTGCCTTAAAAAAGGCCGATGTTGGGTTTGCCATGGTATGTGGCTACAGAAAAAAAGAAAAGGAATTCTATAAGGATTCTGTGCATTTGATTTTGATTTGAATGCCTTTTATATTGTGTGCTTGTTATTTTCAGGGCATTGCTGGCACAGACGTGGCTAAAGAAGCCTCCGATATCATCCTCACCGACGACAACTTCAGCAGCATTGTCAAGGCAGTCATGTGGGGGCGGAATGTGTACGACAGCATTTCAAAATTCCTCCAGTTCCAGCTCACCGTCAATGTGGTGGCTGTGATCGTGGCCTTTACTGGAGCTTGCATCACACAGGTACCATTAAAAAGAAAACTCTCTTCTACCATGAAGCACAATAATGCTGCAGCTGACCTTGCTGTTAAGATAAATAGTTCAGTTCTGCGTCTTAACAGATGAGCCATGGTGGGTGTGATGGAAGCAGCTGATTGCTACCCATCCTGTGTGAAGTGATTGGAAATTGTTAGGCTGAGGCATGAAGACTTGCAGGCTGTCAGCATGGGATCTGGCACTGCTGTCCACAGACAAAGCACCAGTCCGAAATGAGCCAGCTCTCCTCTGTTAAATGGAATGATAGTCGAGCTGATTGCAGTTGAGGTCCTGTATTATTGCATAATGAACGGGAGGATTACATTCGTGCTTTTGCATCGCTGTCAGTAGCCAAGGCTGGACGTGGGCTCAGGCCTCAGGTGTTCTGCTTGTTTCGTATGTAATTGTCCCTGGATATTGTTCATGAGCTGGCCCACTCACTATTTGTGCTCGCAGACTCCGCCACAATTTCAGCACCTCTAATTCATGGAGTTCTGCGCTTTATGTGTTAAATATTTCGTCTAATCGGATCATTTTTCAGCTCGGTATTCACGTTTAAATACGTTATGCAGAATTCCACTGAAAAACTGTGCACAAAATGCAAAAAGTCAGTACTCATGCAAATGCAGAACTGAGAGGGTGTTTGTGAACGTTATGAAGGTGGCAGCAGTGAATGAGGTCAGAACGGTCACCTCCTGTTCTCTCTCTCTCTCTCTCTCTCTCCCAGGACTCTCCGTTGAAAGCTGTACAGATGTTATGGGTAAATCTGATTATGGACACATTTGCCTCTTTGGCCTTGGCCACTGAACCACCCACCGAATCTCTTCTGCTGAGGAAGCCTTACGGCCGTAATAAACCCCTCATCTCCAGGACAATGATGAAGAACATATTGGGTCATGGGGTCTACCAGCTCACCATCATCTTCACTTTGCTCTTTGCTGGTAAGAACTTGCACATGTTCAGGCAACAGAATGATTAAACTAGGGGTGCTCCAATCAGGATTTTTGGGGCCGATCGCCGATTACTGGAAGCTGTATCACCCGATACCGATACATTTTTGTCATTGGTTGTTGCGTTAAATCTTACCCAGATACAATAGTGCTATTTTCTGATTGGCTATTGTGTAGCTCGACGAACAACACCAGAGGAAACGAAACGCGCTTGATTCATGCCGGTTCCACAGTGAGAGCGGCTCGGCCAGAGTTTTGGCCGCTGCGGCATATTAAATATATTACAAATAGTTTTTCAGCGTGAGAAATACAATGTGTGGCGGGAGACCGTGACAAAAGAGTGACCGAAATGAGTGACTGTCACGCTCAATGCTTGACACTTGAGAGCCCTGTTGTAGAATTGCCAGACCGGTGAAGCCATTTTTACCAGGGCGTAAAAAAATTGTCTCGCGAGTTTTGCGTCATCTGATCGGCTTTTCTGGACCGGCCTTTTTAGAGACCGCCGATCACACATCCCAAAGCAATTATCGGCCGATTATGATCAGCGACCGATCAATCGGAGCACCCTTAGATCAAACCAACCGAGTCAAGCACATTATAATAGCATAAAGCAAACCTCCATGAAAAGGGAGGAGCCTGCAGGTTGTGATGAGTTAAAATAATATGAATGATTATTAATAACCAACAGTTGTTAGTTTTAATTGTTTTATAAGCCATTTGACTGCACCCTGTTATTCTGTTATGATGCTACAAAGAGCCTTATTTCTAACACTGCAATGTTTTTACTTTCTGCTCAACTTTCAGGCGAGAAGATATTCAACATTGACAGTGGGCGTAATGCCCCTCTTCACTCTCCCCCTTCTGAGCACTACACCATCGTCTTCAACACATTTGTGTTGATGCAGCTGTTTAATGAAATCAATGCACGAAAGATCCATGGGGAACGAAATGTCTTTGAAGGCATTTTCAACAATTTGATCTTCTGTAGCATCGTCTTTGGGACTTTTGTTATTCAGGTATGCAGCGAGTCCACATGAAGGCCTATAATCAGAGCACATTGACTACTTAAACATAAATAGATATTTCTGAATATGAACTCAATGAACTCAATAAGCGATTGCCGCTTTCCCCCTCAGATTGTGATCGTGCAGTTTGGAGGAAAGCCATTCAGCTGTGTGGGGCTCAATGTTGAACAGTGGCTATGGTGTGTCTTCTTGGGCTTTGGATGTCTACTCTGGGGACAGGTGAGCATCATCTGACTATTCCTCCTTGTATTATATAAATCAGCTTCTTGTAGCCTAGCCAGCCTGTAACTTGCACCAATACAAACTCCTCAATAGTAACAGAGCAGTGCCCCCTAATGGCAGTGAGCTAAATTGCATGACAGAGCATTTCGTTTTTTTTCCTGGCCCACTTGATATCTATTTACGCTCTTTCATTCAGATCATTTCCTCGATCCCCACGAGTCGGCTGAAGTTCCTGAAGACTGCTGGTCACGGCACGCAGAAAGAGGAAATCCCAGATGAGGAGCTGGAGGAGCTGGATGACATGGAGGAGATCGATCATGCTGAGCGAGAGCTCCGCAGGGGGCAGATTCTTTGGTTCAGAGGCCTCAACCGCATTCAGACTCAGGTAACCTCTCGAAAACAGCACAACTCCGCAGTCAGGAGCCCTAATGCCCGCCTTGCTTAATCGATTTCGATTATTATTTCCCCTTTTCTGATTATGATTTGAGTTAATACACCCTCCAATCGATCCACCACTTATGGTGACCTTACACTGGTGGAAGGGGGTTTATTAATGCAGTTTATCAATGCTAAAGGCAAATGTCAGGTCAGGTTCTTTTAATTCAGTGCCTTTTTTTTTTTCTTCTCTTCTCTCAGCTACTCTCTGTCTCTGTCTTCTTTATATGGGTGCCCTTCTTCCTCTATGCCTTCTCTTTTCTCACTTCTTCCTCTGACTCTTTCTTTCTCTCTCCTGTGCGTTCTCTGGGCCTATCACACTCTCTGATTCCTTCCAGATGGATGTAGTGAGTGCGTTCCAGAGCGGAATTTCCTTTCAGGCGGCCGTCAGGCGCCAGCCCTCCAGCACCAGCCAACAGCACGATGTAACCAATGTTTCTAGCCCTACACATGTAGCCTTATCTCCTGCTACTGCCTTCAACACCGCTTCTGCCACTGTCGGGTGTGAGTGCGTGTTTATTAGTGCATGACAATTAACATTTCCTCCTCTCGCCTAACGGTCTTCATTCTTCTCCTAATGTCTCCTTCTCTCTTGTTCGAAACGATTTGTATCTCGAAACATCTTCCACATCGCTTCTCAATGTTAACGGCTGTGTATCTTAAGTGTTAAGGTTGAGGTATCAGTGTCTGTGTTTGATGGCTTTGGCTGGGTTTCACCGATGAAGAGTAGTTGTCTAATACCGTCTGGTGTGTCTGCAGCCCTGCGCGTGCTCTCCAGGCTCATAGTCTTCCGCGTGTAAATGTTTTGAGTATACGCCCATGGTCACACTGATAACCCAGCCAATCGCACCAAATTGGTCTTGTGAATGGGTTTGTGGGACATTTTTAAGGCATTGTTCTGGTAAGTGTTTCAGGTTTCTGTAGGATCGTCTTTTAACAGATAAGCTGGAAGTTGTGCTGTAGTTTAGCCACAAATGAACTTCCTTCCCCCTCTTTCTGTAATCCTGCTGTTCGTCACCTTTCCTGTGGTGTCAGTTTTTGCTCGTTCACTCATTCTTGGCGTTACTGTCCGTACTCGACGCGGTTTCTTCTTTCTCACACTTTCACATACTCCACTCTGTGCCAGTTTTATCATTCTCTTTCTCTCTGTCTGTCTGTCTGTCTTTTTTTATTTTTTTTATGTAACTTTGTTATTTTACAGGGATGACCTGCGACTGGAAGAGAAGCTGGCGAAATCATGTGGTTTCTGTTTGTCTTTCAGCACAATTCTAACCACATCAATATTTCCATCTTTCATCAGGTCCTGGCTGTCCACAAACCCTTTTTCTCTGTTCAGGGCACTTTGTATTTTGTTTGAAACTGTCTCTTTGTTTTTAGTCTTGAAATGGGCTAATAAAATGGATATCGGACTTTGGGAAACTGAGTTTGAAACGCTACGACACTGACTGCCGCATATTCCTTCTTAGATTCTGTGAAATGTGTCATGGGCTATACTCAAAGGTTTACCTCTGTTGAAACACAAGGTAGCGCTGCTCTGCATGGGTCACATCTCTAGACCGTTTGTGAATTTACTTGTGCAGGTTAGCTTAAACATGCTTGGCTGCTTTAAAGTTTTGCGTCTCTAATTCACAACATAATAAGTGACCTATCCCTCCCCACCAATACAAGCATGCCCAAAAATATTAACCTCATGTGTTGAGCTGTGTCCTCTGGGGTTACCGTGTCCTCTCTCTTCTCCTGTCTCCTGTTTTCTTTCTCTCTCTATTTCTCATTTGCATTTTGAATAATTGGCTATATGTGATTTACAACTGAGAAGTTCTTTCCAGTTTGGTACATCTGTGACTTCTCAATCCTGAGAAAAGAGGATTTTCTGTCCCTTGGTCAGAGGATAAGCTCACCGTAACACAAGCATCAGGTTTTCAAGAGTTGGTTTTCTCTCTCTCTCTCTCTATTGCACGACATCTGACCGCTCACACACTCTCTCTCAGATGGTTTTGGTGCGCTAACCTCACTGCTCTCCACTCATCAATTAAAACCAGTCAATTTGGCCTTTGGTTTAACCTTTACTTGAAAAAAAGAAAGAAAAAGAAGTGATGTTTGACTTTGTATGCCTGTTGTACGTGTGTGCGAACGAGCGGCAGATCTCTGCGAGCGGCAAGGCTGACTTTACGTCCCGTTCTCCCACAGATCCGAGTGGTGAATGCATTCCGCAGCTCGCTGTCGCCCTATGAGGGCCTGGAGAAGCCAGAGTCTCGCAGCTCCATCCACAACTTCATGACCCATCCGGAGTTCCGGATAGAGGACTCGGAACCCCACATCCCCCTCATCGATGACACGGATGCAGAGGACGACGCCCCCACTAAGAGAAACGCCACACCCACTCCTCCTCCCCCACCCTCGCCCAATCAGAACAATAACGCCGTAGACAGCGGCATCCACCTCTTCCTGGATCCCAGCAAGTCAGCCACTCCCTCAACTCCCGGGAGCCCCATGCACAGCCTAGAGACGTCCCTTTGATCAGCTCTGCCCCTCGGTACGACGCACAACACCTGCTCGTCTCCCCAGAGACTAAAACCTGGAGAACTCATTGGATGAGAGGGGCGGAGCCAAGGATCTCTCGGGAGCTTAGCTCTTAGCTTTCGCTTCTCTTTATCTGGATGGTGTTGTACATTTGTTCTTTTTGCCCTTTGCTTATTCAAACACTGATTTCTGCATCATTTGGCTGTTAATATTTTGAATTATTTATGTTTTTTGGAAGACACAGGTCTGTTTACAAAGTTTGTAGATACTTTTTTTTTCTTCTGTTTGTTGGTGGAAGAGCTTCCTGATGCAGAGAAATGGGGACAAATGAAATAAGAGAAATATTTCAGATACTGCTGTATTTTCAGGAAAAAAGGGTGTTTCTATGGAAACCGAATTATTTTTGCCTGCAAGTTTTATTTGTTATATATTTGTAGATACATAGAACCTTCTAGCCAAATAGAAAACACTAAGGCTTGTATAGCAGAGAAGGTATTGAGGTCCATGTGATTTTTTTTTCTTTTTTTTTTTCTCATTGGACTGGTGATGGGAGGCAGCCGTAGTCGAGGATCTCTGTCCTTTCATCTCCTCTCATACTTACTATTTCACCCCTTAAAGTGGTTAGTTTTTTTTTGTTTGTTTTTTAAGTTCCAAGATTCCATGTCTCATTCTCATTTGGAAGTTGAATTGTGTGAAATGGCTGGAGTCTTCGCGCTTTTAACGGTGTGATTTTGAAGTGGAGGCCACACCATGTCAGCCTTTAAAGAATGAATGCATCTGTGATTTAACTTATTTGAAATGGTCCACAGTCAGTTCAACAATGACATTTAAGTCCCTGCCAATGTATCATAAGTTTGTTTACTCAGGCTGAAAAAATAAAACTATAGACAATTGAATCGAAAAGGATGCAATGATTTAAAAAGTAAAGAATTTTAACTTAAGATTGTCTTTTAGGTAGTAAATTGTTGTCTCGGTCAAAAGGAAAAATAAAGGAAGGAAAAAGAGTGAATTGTTTTCAAATTTTGTTTCTTTTTTTTCCTGGTTTCTTCGAAAGAAAATATTTCCTCAAGTGTTTTGGTTTGTTGGTCATATGAAAATGACAAAGTTTGTACTTTTTCTTTTTTTTCATATTCCATAAAGATTGCTGTCAGTTAAAAAAATATTGCTGCAATTGTTTGTAGAATATATTTAAGACCTGAAGTACTGGAAACAAAGGAATCAACGTGAAGAATTTTCAAAAAAACATGCGTATAACACTGGTATCACAGCACAGGGTACTTTATTTCAGATTCCCAAGGAACGTTTTGATACAGACCATATAAATAAATTGTATTTTTATGCAGAAATGAGAACATCTCAACCTGCTGAACCAGACCTACAGGGATTTTACATAAATTATATTCATGGGGGGTGGGACACTCTTTAAACAAGGGTCGTGATTGGTTCTCCAAGTAATATAATACTCAGGGTGGCTAATAGCATGAAACTTATGGTCAAAATACATGTTTTGTGTTTTTTGTAATGTTTAGGAGTAGACTTAATTTTTTTGGCAGCGGGTTCCAATTCAGACTGTTTCTTCTCTCCATTAGTTGGTTCATTTAAGGGATAATAAAGGAGAAGAAAGATAGAAAAACAGGAGAAAGGGATTCAGATTTGTTCAGTCATTGCAACTGCACTTTTTTTTTTTAATAAGATATTTTGGGTTTTTTTTTCATGTTTATTAGATAAATTAAAAAAAATGCTTGAGTTTGCTATTTAGAATAGATATATTAAAACAATCCATTACTTTTTTTTTTCCTATAGCGTCTTCCTATAATGGGAATGAATGTTTATCCATCAGTTTTAAGGATCTGTTTTTTTTTTTTTTTTAAATAACGTTTGGAAATAAAAGAACATGTCTGTTTATCTTGCGCAATGTAAATGGATATCGTGATTCAACTTACATTTTAAACTTGTCGAGTATCGTGTATGGTTTTTAAGAATAAAAATTGATATTTAGCGTAACCTGAGGGCCATGTTTTCCTTCATGTTGAGCACACATTAGATTAAATAAGCATAATGCAAGATTTTTCTCATACAAGACTAAAAATGCATACTAAAAGCAGTCCATACGGCTATTAGAATTCTTCAGAAGCCTTACGATAAGCTTTGTGTGATGAACAATTAACTGACTCGATTGAACGACTCGAGCATGATCCGGTTGTCCAGTTCAACTTACTGACTCGATGGGTGCCTCTCAAAAGTAAGGATCCACATATCGGCAATTATAATTATATAACCATCTATATTTAGTTGTAATGATGCTATTCATATTTAAGTTTTGTGGCTTGTAAGACAGTAAGTTATTACCTACAGTTAAGACAACAACAACAGAGTGAAAAAATTTACTGTTGACTGACATTATGGCCTGGTTTCACAGAAAAGGCTTAGATTAAGCTAGGATTAGGCCTTAGTTTACTAGGCCTTGAGACAAAATAATGACGCTGACATTATAAGATATGACATTTTCATATCTGACATTTTCAGCTCAAACATGCATTTTAGTCCAGGGACCCGTACCATGATGGTAGTTGAACAAACTCCGGGTTATAGGATTAGTTTTGAGTTGACAAAACCAAACCAATCCAACCAGGCTTTGTTGGTACCATGATGCTAATCATCAACTTTCTCTGTCAACTAAGGCTTTGATCCTGAGTTTCAGTGTGACATCAGTAGCGAACAGCCAATCAAATGCTGTGAAAGAGTGAAACTGCGATTCATTTCTCACGAGCGAAGTCCATTATACACACTTGTGTTTGTCATTAAACTTAACCTGAATATAAAACTGACCCAGATCAGTAGAAACCATGTATTAAACAATTGTTCATGGGTTCACCAGATGGTCACAAACCCCCTAGTGGCGAACCATCAAAATGTCCAAATGTTTCGAAACAGTATGATGTGAAGAAACCTCGTTTCCTGAAATCACATGACATGTCCAGTTTGATGCTAGCTTTGAAAAGCTGATTCAAAACAAAAGAAAAGAAATGCATAAAAGACCCTAAAACACACTAATACATAAACACATATTGTATGGCTCGGTGGATAAACATCTCTTTCCCACATGCAAGCTTGAGTTCAAATCCCACAATTGCCAAGAGTTTTTCATCATTTAAAACAGATCTCTCAATAAAACACCCCAAATGCCAGCACTCAGTGTGAGACCCATGATGGTGCAGTGGCTAAACACATCAGTTGTGGGCGAGGCTGTGTTAAAGGCTTGGGTTCAAATCCCACTATCGCTTATATTAAATTGCATTAGATCCAACAAACCTTCCTAATATTCAACAAAACACCCCTAATGCCAGCACTCAGTGTGAAAGCCATGATGGTACAGCGGCTAAACACACGTCAGTTGAGAAAGAGGCTGCGATAAAGCCTTGGGTTCAAATCCCACTTGGGCAGCTTGGCTTTCACTGGTTTATTGTAAAATCCCAGCTCACATACAGGTGAATAGTGAAATATAAGTTCCTTCACATGTCCAGACAAGAGATCTGTGGCTCACAGGTAAGAGCGCTGCCTCACGGTTTCAGAGGTTGCTGGTTCAACTCCAGCCAGATCTCTGCGATATGAATGAATGCTGTGGTGTGAGTGAGAAGGTGTGGGGGATCATGGGGTCCCCCCCTGAGCTCCCGCACGATGTCCAGCAGCGGTTATGCTTTTAACTGAATTTTTTTTAAAAAAGGCTATAAAAAAAATGTCATTCACCGTCCCTTCCCCACCTACTTCGGTTACCATCATTTGCTTTTCAAAGGAGTGACCCTTTAAAAAGAAAATGATGGTCACCACTACACATTTACACGCCAACAACACACACTGACATGTTAGAAGCATTAGCCTACCTGTGTCTGAGCAGATGTCCATCAAACTGTGAATGTCTGTCCACACGTCACTGGGTGTAACGGTCCAAACACATCTCTTATTCTGTGGGGCAAACACATAATCAGCAAAGACCTCGCTCTATATTGTATATATAAACGTTACATGTATAACTGCACAAACAATCTTAATTTACACATTTATTTATGCCCCCCAAAAAAATCAACACCTTTTCAGTGTATGCCATTTAAACAGCTTTTATTAAATTATGAATACTAAAATAAATTATATAGACAGAGCTTTACATTTGTGGCACTGGAGGAGTGTAATGACTACTTGGAATGGCTGTGAGTCTTTCATCTTACCGGTTTGTCTGTCTGAAAAACCAAAGCCCAGGAAGTCGAGGGGCAACGACTCTGTTAAAGCGTTGACTCAGAGAATCCCAGATCTACAAAACAAAAGATAAAGATTCAAAAGACTTCATGACCAAATGCTGTGGAATGAAAACCTGAACTGTGTAAATTAGCAAGAACATCAGAGCTTCACAGAACACCAACTAACTCTATTATTAAACATGAATCCAGCAGACTATTAACTACACAGTGACACCACCACAACACCAGCTATACTGCTAATTGTTCTACTTTATAAGCCTTATAGGAATCACCTCCTTAGATTCACATGATAAAGATCATGCAACAGCAGGGTTAAAGTTAGACTTTTAAACAGAGAATGAGTGTCTGTCTGACACAGAAAGAGCAGCATCATCAAAATAATCCAGCAAACACATTAAACCCGTGCTCTGACACATAGGAGAATGATGCATCAACACAAACTTAAATCAAATTCAAATGATGATTGCTAAATAATGTGTGGTAGTGACATTACAAGAGAAAAGCACTTCATGTGGAAAGAGACTTACAGGTGAGTCGCGTGACATTCTTGATTCCTACACTTTATAACAGTGTGTGTCGGTTGTTTTTGCAGATGGGCTGAAAAATGTGTTGTTAAGTGACATTACGAGTCTGTCACTGAGCTGTCATCTGCAGGGTTTGTACTTTAATGGCCTTAAAACTACCAGAACGTGTTGTGGCGACTGTCATCAGGTGTCATGTTGTTGTTGACAGGAATCCAAAGGTGTCATGCTGAACCTGAAGCGCGCTTACGCCGCCTAGAGGAGCGGATGGCAAACTGCACAGTTTCTACCAGACGAATCGTGTAATAATTACCACCAACAGACCGAAAATTACTTCAGGTTGGGTCATTGACTTTAGTTCTTATGCGTCCAGCTTACTTAAAAAATGTCATACTCAAAAAATCCTATTTATTACGTTAAATAATACAAGACAGCTGATCACCAGCTCCCTCCTGTGGCCAATAAGTGCATCAACAGCGTTAATAGATGAAAGGCCAAACTCAAACTGGCCGTCTTTGGTGAGACGACAGAAATGTTTAATTTTCACATATTTTAAAGTAAATCCGTGATTTTGTCAGGATCTGGACCAGCAGATAAAGTTGGAATCTACTAGTTAATTGACTCAGATCAGCTCGACTGAAGGGTAAGAGACAGATCAAACGTCTGATGTGTTGAACTGACAGTCACATATGGCCGAAACACAAATAAAGGAACAAAAGACATTACTAGACTTCTTGAATGGTTTGTTTATGAGTAAAGAAGCTTTTTGAATCTTTGGACTTAACGTGATCTTTGTCTTTTTGTTCACAATTAAACAATGATTTCGAGTCGTTGTTGTGTTGGTATTTGCAGATATACAGCTCCTCCTTGTGGACATGAAGTATATCTGCATTAATAATTGATGACACCAGCAGGATTAAAGAGACGGAAGGAATTTTGAGGAATAAAAGTAAGGGGAGCGCCTGGATAGAGAGCCGTAACTCTAATTATTACACCAAGCAAACTAATAATTGTATTATTAAAACCCATTATAAACATAACAAGTTTAGACGAATCACCATATCCGTGTACATTGGAGCAAGTTAAACAGAAATGATATAGTACATTTCTAAGTATATATATTTATAATCCCACTCTTGCTGTGAATGAGTTGATAAAGCTGAGATACACATGAAGCCTGTGGGATACTTCAGCTGAGGAAAGTGAAACATGCTGGTCAAAATAGTGTCAATGCAACGAGAACAGCCCAAACATGTGCAATGATGACACTGTATATTTCCATTAAAGTGTAATTTATTAAATGCAATTTACAAATCATTAAATACTATTAAATATGAAGTGTATGTACAAACTGTATAATTTAATAAATTCCATCAAACCAAGAACCATCAAAATGTCCAAATGTTTCGAAACAGTATGATGTGAAGAAACCTCGTTTCCTGAAATCACATGACATGTCCAGTTTGATGCTAGCTTTGAAAAGCTGGTTCAAAACAAAAGAAAATAAATGCATAAAAGACCCTAAAACACACTAATACATAAACACATATTGTATGGCTCAGTGGATAAACATCTCTTTCCCACTTGCAAGCTTGGGTTCAAATCCCACAATTGCAAAGAGTTTTTAATCATATAAAACAGATCTCTCAATAAAACACCCCAAATGCCAGCACTCAGTGTGAGACCCATGATGGTGCAGTGGCTAAACACATCAGTTGTGGGTGAGGCTGTGTTAAAGGCTTGGGTTCAAATCCCACTATCGCTTATATTAAATCCCACAAATTGCATTAGATCCAACAAACCTTCCTAATATTCAACAAAACACCCCTAATGCCAGCACTCAGCGTGAGAACCATGATGGTGCAGCGGCTAAACACACGTCAGTTGAGAAAGAGTCTGCGATAAAGGCTTGGGTTCAAATCCCACTTGGCTTTAACTGGTTTATTGTAAAATCCCAGCTCACATACAGGTGAATAGTGAAATATAAGTTCCGTCACATGTCCAGACAAGAGATCTGTGGCTCACAGGTAAGAGCGCTGCCTCACGGTTTCAGAGGTTGCTGGTTCGACTCCAGCCAGATCTCTGCGATATGAATGAATGCTGTGGTGTGAGTGAGAAGGTGTGGGGGATCATGGGGTCCCCCCCTGAGCTCCCGCACGATGTCCAGCAGCGGTTATGCTTTTAACTGAAAAAAATTAAAAAGGCTATGAAAAAAAATGTCATTCACCGTCCCTTCCCCACCTACTTAGGTTACCATCATTTGCTTTTCAAAGGAGTGACCCTTCAAAAAGAAAATGATGGTAACCTACACATTTACACACCAACAACACACACTGACATGTTAGAAGCATTAGCCTACCTGTGTCTGAGCAGATGTCCATCAAACTGTGAATGTCTGTCCACACGTCACTGGGTGTAACGGTCCAAACACATCTCTTATTCTGTGGGGCAAACACATAATCAACAAAGAGCTCGCTCTATATTGTAAATATAAACGTTACATGTTATAACTGCACAAACAATCTTAATTTACACATTTATGCCCCCCCCCCCCAAAAAATAAATCAACACCCTTTCAGTGTATTCCATTTGAACAGCTTTTATTAAATTATGAATACTAAAATAAATTGTATAGACAGAGCTTTGTATTGACTACTTGGAATGGCTGTGAGTCTTTCATCTTACCGGTTTGTCTGAAAAACCAAAGCCCAGGAAGTCTAGGGGCAACGACTCTGTTAAAGTGTTGAGTCAGAGAATGCCAGATCTACAAAACAAAAGATAAAGATTCAAAAGACTTCATGACCAAATGCTGTGCAATGAAAACCTGAACTGTGTAAATTAGCAAGAACATCAGAGCTTCACAGAACACCAACTAACTCTATTATTAAACATGAATCCAGCAGACTATTAACTACACAGTGACACCACCACAACACCAGCTATACTGCTAATTGTTCTACTTTATAAGCCTTATAGGAATCACCTCCTTAGATTCACATGATAAAGATCATGCAACAGCAGGGTTAAAGTTAGACTTTTAAACAGAGAATGAGTGTCTGTCTGACACAGAAAGAGCAGCATCATCAAAATAATCCAGCAAACACATTAAACCCGTGCTCTGACACATAGGAGAATGATGCATCAACACAAACTTAAATCAAATTCAAATGATGATTGCTAAATAATGTGTGGTAGTGACATTACAAGAGAAAAGCACTTCATGTGGAAAGAGACTTACAGGTGAGTCGCGTGACATTCTTGATTCCTACACTTTATAACAGTGTGTGTCGGTTGTTTTTGCAGATGGGCTGAAAAATGTGTTGTTAAGTGACATTACGAGTCTGTCACTGAGCTGTCATCTGCAGGGTTTGTACTTTAATGGCCTTAAAACTACCAGAACGTGTTGTGGCGACTGTCATCAGGTGTCATGTTGTTGTTGACAGGAATCCAAAGGTGTCATGCTGAACCTGAAGCGCGCTTACGCCGCCTAGAGGAGCGGATGGCAAACTGCACAGTTTCTACCAGACGAATCGTGTAATAATTACCACCAACAGACCGAAAATTACTTCAGGTTGGGTCATTGACTTTAGTTCGTATGCGTCCAGCTTACTTAAAAAATGTCATACTCAAAAAATCCTATTTATTACGTTAAATAATACAAGACAGCTGATCACCAGCTCCCTCCTGTGGCCAATAAGTGCATCAACAGCGTTAATAGATGAGAGGCCAAACTCAAACTGGCCGTCTTTGGTGAGACGACAGAAATGTTTAATTTTTACATATTTTAAAGTAAATCCGTGATTTTGTCAAGATCTGGACCAGCAGATAAAGTTGGAATCTACTAGTTAATTGACTCAGATCAGCTCGACTGAAGGGTAAGAGACAGATCAAACGTCTGATGTGTTGAACTGACAGTCACATATGGCCGAAACACAAATAAAGGAACAAAAGACATTACTAGACTTCTTGAATGGTTTGTTTATGAGTAAAGAAGCTTTTTGAATCTTTGGACTTAACGTGATCTTTGTCTTTTTGTTCACAATTAAACAATGATTTCGAGTCGTTGTTGTGTTGGTATTTGCAGATATACAGCTCCTCCTTGTGGACATGAAGTATATCTGCATTAATAATTGATGACACCAGCAGGATTAAAGAGACGGAAGGAATTTTGAGGAGTGAAAGGAAGGGGAGCGCCTGGATAGAGAGCCGTAACTCTAATTATTACACCAAGCAAACTAATAATTGTATTATTAAAACCCAATATAAACATAACAAGTTTAGACGAATCACCATATCCGTGTACATTGGAGCAAGTTAAACAGAAATGATGTAGTACATTTCTAAGTATATATATTTATAATCCCACTCTTGCTGTGAATGAGTTGATAAAGCTGAGATACACATGAAGCCTGTGGGATACTTCAGCTGAGGAAAGTGAAACATGCTGGTCAAAATAGTGTCAATGCAACGAGAACAGCCCAAACATGTGCAATGATGACACTGTATATTTCCATTAAAGTGTAATTTATTAAATTCAATGTACAAATCATTAAATACTATTAAATATGAAGTGTATGTACAAACTGTATAATTTAATAAATTCCATCAAACCAAGAACCATCAAAATGTCCAAATGTTTCGAAACAGTATGATGTGAAGAAACCTCGTTTCCTGAAATCACATGACATGTCCAGTTTGATGCTAGCTTTGAAAAGCTGATTCAAAACAAAAGAAAATAAATGCATAAAAGACCCTAAAACACACTAATACATAAACACATATTGTATGGCTCGGTGGATAAACATCTCTTTCCCACTTGCAAGCTTGGGTTCAAATCCCACAATTGCAAAGAGTTTTTAATCATATAAAACAGATCTCTCAATAAAACACCCCAAATGCCAGCACTCAGTGTGAGACCCATGATGGTGCAGTGGCTAAACACATCAGTTGTGGGTGAGGCTGTGTTAAAGGCTTGGGTTCAAATCCCACTATCGCTTATATTAAATCCCACAAATTGCATTAGATCCAACAAACCTTCCTAATATTCAACAAAACACCCCTAATGCCAGCACTCAGCGTGAGAACCATGATGGTGCAGCGGCTAAACACACGTCAGTTGAGAAAGAGGCTGCGATAAAGGCTTGGGTTCAAATCCCACTTGGGCAGCTTGGCTTTAACTGGTTTATTGTAAAATCCCAGCTCACATACAGGTGAATAGTGAAATATAAGTTCCTTCACATGTCCAGACAAGAGATCTGTGGCTCACAGGTAAGAGCGCTGCCTCACGGTTTCAGAGGTTGCTGGTTCGACTCCAGCCAGATCTCTGCGATATGAATGAATGCTGTGGTGTGAGTGAGAAGGTGTGGGGGATCATGGGGTCCCCCCCTGAGCTCCCGCACGATGTCCAGCAGCGGTTATGCTTTTAACTGAAAAAAATTAAAAAGGCTATGAAAAAAAAATTCACTCACCGTCCCTTCCCCACCTACTTAGGTTACCATCATTTGCTTTTCAAAAGAGTGACCCTTTAAAAAGAAAATGATGGTCACCACTACACATTTACACGCCAACAACACACACTGACATGTTAGAAGCATTAGCCTACCTGTGTCTGAGCAGATGTCCATCAAACTGTGAATGTCTGTCCACACGTCACTGGGTGTAACGGTCCAAACACATCTCTTATTCTGTGGGGCAAACACATAATCAACAAAGAGCTCGCTCTATATTGTAAATATAAACGTTACATGTTATAACTGCACAAACAATCTTAATTTACACATTTATGCCCCCCCCCCACAAAATAAAACCAACACCCTTTCAGTGTATGCCATTTAAAAAGCTTTTAATAAATTATGAATACTAAAATAAATTGTATAGACAGAGCTTTGTATTGACTACTTGGAATGGCTGTGAGTCTTTCATCTTACCGGTTTGTCTGAAAAACCAAAGCCCAGGAAGTCTAGGGGCAACGACTCTGTTAAAGTGTTGAGTCAGAGAATGCCAGATCTACAAAACAAAAGATAAAGATTCAAAAGACTTCATGACCAAATGCTGTGCAATGAAAACCTGAACTGTGTAAATTAGCAAGAACATCAGAGCTTCACAGAACACCAACTAACTCTATTATTAAACATGAATCCAGCAGACTATTAACTACACAGTGACACCACCACAACACCAGCTATACTGCTAATTGTTCTACTTTATAAGCCTTATAGGAATCACCTCCTTAGATTCACATGATAAAGATCATGCAACAGCAGGGTTAAAGTTAGACTTTTAAACAGAGAATGAGTGTCTGTCTGACACAGAAAGAGCAGCATCATCAAAATAATCCAGCAAACACATTAAACCCGTGCTCTGACACATAGGAGAATGATGCATCAACACAAACTTAAATCAAATTCAAATGATGATTGCTAAATAATGTGTGGTAGTGACATTACAAGAGAAAAGCACTTCATGTGGAAAGAGACTTACAGGTGAGTCGCGTGACATTCTTGATTCCTGCACTTTATAACAGTGTGTGTCGGTTGTTTTTGCAGATGGGCTGAAAAATGTGTTGTTAAGTGACATTACGAGTCTGTCACTGAGCTGTCATCTGCAGGGTTTGTACTTTAATGGCCTTAAAACTACCAGAACGTGTTGTGGCGACTGTCATCAGGTGTCATGTTGTTGTTGACAGGAATCCAAAGGTGTCATGCTGAACCTGAAGCGCGCTTACGCCGCCTAGAGGAGCGGATGGCAAACTGCACAGTTTCTACCAGACGAATCGTGTAATAATTACCACCAACAGACCGAAAATTACTTCAGGTTGGGTCATTGACTTTAGTTCTTATGCGTCCAGCTTACTTAAAAAATGTCATACTCAAAAAATCCTATTTATTACGTTAAATAATACAAGACAGCTGATCACCAGCTCCCTCCTGTGGCCAATAAGTGCATCAACAGCGTTAATAGATGAAAGGCCAAACTCAAACTGGCCGTCTTTGGTGAGACGACAGAAATGTTTAATATTTTCACATATTTTAAAGTAAATCCGTGATTTTGTCAGGATCTGGACCAGCAGATAAAGTTGGAATCTACTAGTTAATTGACTCAGATCAGCTCGACTGAAGGGTAAGAGACAGATCAAACGTCTGATGTGTTGAACTGACAGTCACATATGGCCGAAACACAAATAAAGGAACAAAAGACATTACTAGACTTCTTGAATGGTTTGTTTATGAGTAAAGAAGCTTTTTGAATCTTTGGACTTAACGTGATCTTTGTCTTTTTGTTCACAATTAAACAATGATTTCGAGTCGTTGTTGTGTTGGTATTTGCAGATATACAGCTCCTCCTTGTGGACATGAAGTATATCTGCATTAATAATTGATGACACCAGCAGGATTAAAGAGACGGAAGGAATTTTGAGGAATGAAAGTAAGGGGAGCGCCTGGATAGAGAGCCGTAACTCTAATTATTACACCAAGCAAACTAATAATTGTATTATTAAAACCCATTATAAACATAACAAGTTTAGACGAATCACCATATCCGTGTACATTGGAGCAAGTTAAACAGAAATGATATAGTACATTTCTAAGTATATATATTTATAATCCCACTCTTGCTGTGAATGAGTTGATAAAGCTGAGATACACATGAAGCCTATGGGATACTTCAGCTGAGGAAAGTGAAACATGCTGGTCAAAATAGTGTCAATGCAACGAGAACAGCCCAAACATGTGCAATGATGACACTGTATATTTCCATTAAAGTGTAATTTATTAAATGCAATTTACAAATAATTAAATACTATTAAATATGAAGTGTATGTACAAACTGTATAATTTAATAAATTCCATCAAACCAAGAACCATCAAAATGTCCAAATGTTTCGAAACAGTATGATGTGAAGAAACCTCGTTTCCTGAAATCACATGACATGTCCAGTTTGATGCTAGCTTTGAAAAGCTGGTTCAAAACAAAAGAAAATAAATGCATAAAAGACCCTAAAACACACTAATACATAAACACATATTGTATGGCTCGGTGGATAAACATCTCTTTCCCACTTGCAAGCTTGGGTTCAAATCCCACAATTGCAAAGAGTTTTTAATCATATAAAACAGATCTCTCAATAAAACACCCCAAATGCCAGCACTCAGTGTAAGACCCATGATGGTGCAGTGGCTAAACACATCAGTTGTGGGTGAGGCTGTGTTAAAGGCTTGGGTTCAAATCCCACTATCGCTTATATTAAATCCCACAAATTGCATTAGATCCAACAAACCTTCCTAATATTCAACAAAACACCCCTAATGCCAGCACTCAGCGTGAGAACCATGATGGTGCAGCGGCTAAACACACGTCAGTTGAGAAAGAGTCTGCGATAAAGGCTTGGGTTCAAATCCCACTTCGGCAGCTTGGCTTTAACTGGTTTATTGTAAAATCCCAGCTCACATACAGGTGAATAGTGAAATATAAGTTCCTTCACATGTCCAGACAAGAGATCTGTGGCTCACAGGTAAGAGCGCTGCCTCACGGTTTCAGAGGTTGCTGGTTCGACTCCAGCCAGATCTCTGCGATATGAATGAATGCTGTGGTGTGAGTGAGAAGGTGTGGGGGATCATGGGGTCCCCCCCTGAGCTCCCGCACGATGTCCAGCAGTGGTTATGCTTTTAACTGAAAAAAATTAAAAAGGCTATGAAAAAAAATGTCATTCACCGTCCCTTCCCCACCTACTTAGGTTACCATCATTTGCTTTTCAAAGGAGTGACCCTTCAAAAAGAAAATGATGGTAACCTACACATTTACACGCCAACAACACACACTGACATGTTAGAAGCATTAGCCTACCTGTGTCTGAGCAGATGTCCATCAAACTGTGAATGTCTGTCCACACGTCACTGGGTGTAACGGTCCAAACACATCTCTTATTCTGTGGGGCAAACACATAATCAACAAAGAGCTCGCTCTATATTGTAAATATAAACGTTACATGTTATAACTGCACAAACAATCTTAATTTACACATTTATGCCCCCCCCCCCCAAAAAAAAATCAACACCCTTTCAGTGTATGCCATTTGAACAGCTTTTATTAAATTATGAATACTAAAATAAATTGTATAGACAGAGCTTTGTATTGACTACTTGGAATGGCTGTGAGTCTTTCATCTTACCGGTTTGTCTGAAAAACCAAAGCCCAGAAAGTCGAGGGGCAACGACTCTGTTAAAGTGTTGAGTCAGAGAATGCCAGATCTACAAAACAAAAGATAAAGATTCAAAAGACTTCATGACCAAATGCTGTGGAATGAAAACCTGAACTGTGTAAATTAGCAAGAACATCAGAGCTTCACAGAACACCAACTAACTCTATTATTAAACATGAATCCAGCAGACTATTAACTACACAGTGACACCACCACAACACCAGCTATACTGCTAATTGTTCTACTTTATAAGCCTTATAGGAATCACCTCCTTAGATTCACATGATAAAGATCATGCAACAGCAGGGTTAAAGTTAGACTTTTAAACAGAGAATGAGTGTCTGTCTGACACAGAAAGAGCAGCATCATCAAAATAATCCAGCAAACACATTAAACCCGTGCTCTGACACATAGGAGAATGATGCATCAACACAAACTTAAATCAAATTCAAATGATGATTGCTAAATAATGTGTGGTAGTGACATTACAAGAGAAAAGCACTTCATGTGGAAAGAGACTTACAGGTGAGTCGCGTGACATTCTTGATTCCTGCACTTTATAACAGTGTGTGTCGGTTGTTTTTGCAGATGGGCTGAAAAATGTGTTGTTAAGTGACATTACGAGTCTGTCACTGAGCTGTCATCTGCAGGGTTTGTACTTTAATGGCCTTAAAACTACCAGAACGTGTTGTGGCGACTGTCATCAGGTGTCATGTTGTTGTTGACAGGAATCCAAAGGTGTCATGCTGAACCTGAAGCGCGCTTACGCCGCCTAGAGGAGCGGATGGCAAACTGCACAGTTTCTACCAGACGAATCGTGTAATAATTACCACCAACAGACCGAAAATTACTTCAGGTTGGGTCATTGACTTTAGTTCGTATGCGTCCAGCTTACTTAAAAAATGTCATACTCAAAAAATCCTATTTATTACGTTAAATAATACAAGACAGCTGATCACCAGCTCCCTCCTGTGGCCAATAAGTGCATCAACAGCGTTAATAGATGAAAGGCCAAACTCAAACTGGCCGTCTTTGGTGAGACGACAGAAATGTTTAATTTTCACATATTTTAAAGTAAATCCGTGATTTTGTCAGGATCTGGAATCTAAGTTGGAATCTACTAGTTAATTGACTCAGATCAGCTCGACTGAAGGGTAAGAGACAGATCAAACGTCTGATGTGTTGAACTGACAGTCACATATGGCCGAAACACAAATAAAGGAACAAAAGACATTACTAGACTTCTTGAATGGTTTGTTTATGAGTAAAGAAGCTTTTTGAATCTTTGGACTTAACGTGATCTTTGTCTTTTTGTTCACAATTAAACAATGATTTCGAGTCGTTGTTGTGTTGGTATTTGCAGATATACAGCTCCTCCTTGTGGACATGAAGTATATCTGCATTAATAATTGATGACACCAGCAGGATTAAAGAGACGGAAGGAATTTTGAGGAATGAAAGTAAGGGGAGCGCCTGGATAGAGAGCCGTAACTCTAATTATTACACCAAGCAAACTAATAATTGTATTATTAAAACCCATTATAAACATAACAAGTTTAGACGAATCACCATATCCGTGTACATTGGAGCAAGTTAAACAGAAATGATATAGTACATTTCTAAGTATATATATTTATAATCCCACTCTTGCTGTGAATGAGTTGATAAAGCTGAGATACACATGAAGCCTGTGGGATACTTCAGCTGAGGAAAGTGAAACATGCTGGTCAAAATAGTGTCAATGCAACGAGAACAGCCCAAACATGTGCAATGATGACACTGTATATTTCCATTAAAGTGTAATTTATTAAATGCAATTTACAAATAATTAAATACTATTAAATATGAAGTGTATGTACAAACTGTATAATTTAATAAATTCCATCAAACCAAGAACCATCAAAATGTCCAAATGTTTCGAAACAGTATGATGTGAAGAAACCTCGTTTCCTGAAATCACATGACATGTCCAGTTTGATGCTAGCTTTGAAAAGCTGGTTCAAAACAAAAGAAAATAAATGCATAAAAGACCCTAAAACACACTAATACATAAACACATATTGTATGGCTCGGTGGATAAACATCTCTTTCCCACTTGCAAGCTTGGGTTCAAATCCCACAATTGCAAAGAGTTTTTAATCATATAAAACAGATCTCTCAATAAAACACCCCAAATGCCAGCACTCAGTGTAAGACCCATGATGGTGCAGTGGCTAAACACATCAGTTGTGGGTGAGGCTGTGTTAAAGGCTTGGGTTCAAATCCCACTATTGCTTATATTAAATCCCACAAATTGCATTAGATCCAACAAACCTTCCTAATATTCAACAAAACACCCCTGAAGGGTTGGGGTCAGAATCCCTTGCCTCTTCAATTTAACTATATGTATATCCTTTTTTATGATTACATTATTACTATAATAAGCACTAATCAAGTTATATAATCATTCCTATACGCAATAAATGATTCACATATAGTTTTTATTCATACTTCTGTTGAATGCACCTCTTTCCTGAATGTTGGGTGAAGGCCTATCTTTCATGAATGTCTTATGATGTCTGGGACTAATCTTCTGTGGCCCTGAGCAAGAACATTAAATACAGGCTTTTTGTCCGTATGTATACTAATGAGTGTGTTAAACTTAAAGAAAACCCTCATCATATGATCATGTTTCTCTGCTGACCCTATTAATGGGCAGGGGTCAATTTCTGTATGATTCTATGATTTGTTTTACTTCTTTCATACATATATTTCTCAAGAAGTAAAGTAATTGTTATTTCTTCTCTCTGAGGATGGAAGGTTTTATCAGTATGTTGCAGGTCTCATGACATGGGGTGGCTGGTCTCATGACGCTTTTCGATGGGCCCTCCGAGGTCATTACTGGATCTTCGTGACTTGGATGACAGCTATCTTGATTGATGTCAACGTACCCTTCTATCTATGTGTAATTGTTTAGGCTTTATGTCTTCTGAGCCAATCAGAAGTGAATGTTTATGTAATGTATGCCCTTGAAAACAGTATAACTGGTGTACGATTTTCATGTAAGGTAGAGTTAGCTTGCGACCTCCTCGTGAGACTTTGACGCTGACTCTGCCAATTAAACTGCAAACTATTCTTCAGTAAATTTTACTCTTTGATTGAACATCACGACTCCTGGTCTTCTTTCATCATCTCTGGTCCTGGGTCTGAAACTGTTACCCCCCCTAACAGTTTGGTGGAGAAGGCGTGGGCAATCATTCTGAGGTGACACCCCTGGCAAACCAACAAACAAGGTAGGAAGATTTATTATATTATAGGCTATAGGTCTGTCTGAATGGAAGAGATTTGAAGGGGAACGGAAGAGCTTCACTCCGATGAGGAGAGTGAAGATTAATTATACTGAAGGTTAAAGTATAAAAGGAAGTCGCTGATAGCATTGTTTAAAAATTTAACAAGAGCAGACAGCGCAAGCGAAGCGTGCTCTGTGGGGGCCCCACTGGGCATTGTTGATATAGCAACACCCCAGCAGAGTACGTCCCTGGATTGAAGGTCCAGGGCGCCGTGATCCTACTATATCTCTTCCATCTCAGAAAGGGGATCCCCGAATTTAGTGGATTAGGCAGTTAGGGACTGAGAAATTAGTTAGAAAAAATATATATATATATATATAGTAACAGAGACAGGGTTGTTTGCCAGGGATGCATCAAGAACGATCCCCTTAAATAAATTATGACCCAAATTGGCATGGATCAGAATATATGATCGGGAGTCGTGAGTGAAAAATACTTTGTGGTTTCTTTGTGTAGAAGTCCAGACTTGTCATTTAAAACATATTTTTCAATTCGCTGCTAAAACATTTTTGCTGCTAAGAACATTCTCTGTGGTGAGTTTCACCTGTGACCAACAATGACAGATAAAAAGGTTATCTCAATTTGTTCTGACCCAAGTGATGAGGCTGAAGAGAGTGCATGCTGTAAACAGCTCTTCTCTGATGCGCTCAAATCAAAAAAATACGCAGAACTGATTAAGAAAATGGTCAGCCAGGGTTTTGATGCTAATTGGGGAGTCACAGAACAGATTGACTGGCTGCAAAAAAAGAAAGAGGCTGACAGAGTGAAGTTTTTGTCCGTGTTTGCCTATTCATGGATTTGTAAAATGGGTGGAATTCCCTTAACCCCTGAAAAGGCAATCCCGAACATGATTAATGGTTGGAAGAGTTTAATTGCCCAACGTGACAGGATGGCTAAAATCCTTGGGAATGAAATAGGCAGTGATCTGTGTAGTTTGAGCAAAGGGCTTGAGGCATTGTGTGAAATGGCAGAAAAGGCTGTAAAAAAGGAGGAAGTTCCTACTCCCTCCGCCCCCTCTTTCCCTTCTCACTCTGTTCAGGCGGCTGCCGCTTCAGGCTCTGCCAGACAGACTGATAACCAAAATAGTGGGCCCTACGCTGAGGTACGCGGGCTGTTGAATGTGGCTGTTGCAACTCCCCCTCCCTACAGTTCAGAGATTCCTTCTGTGCAAGCAAAACAAACTAAATATAACTCTGGGGTCAAAAATCTTAATCTGACTCCCATGGAGGCATTTAAACCTAATGTTACTGCATCCGCCGCCCCGATTCGACACACGAACTGGGCCGGGTTGAATATTGAAATGGGTGCAGGATGTGAGGATGGTCAATGGGTCAGACTCACACCCACTGAGAAAAACAGTTTGCTTGCAGGGTTGGAACCTTTTAAGTTGTATAACCCAAACAAAAGTCTATGGGACAAGCTAGAGGCTGTTGCTAGGCAACAAAATCTAGGCATTGCTGATATCCAGTCGCTGGTCGAAGGGTTAGTTCCTTCTTCCAAATTAAGGGCTGTCCAGGGTGTGAACTTTTTCCCTCGGGTCCCTGCAAATTGGGGTGAGTTTTGTGTGGCTTATTCTGATTATAAAACAGCTGTGAAAGAATTGCTGGGTCGGGGTTCTTTTCCGTGGAGTAGTGTGACCCAGATTAAACAGAGAACCGGTGAAAGCCCGATAGAATATGTGGACCGGTTCCGTATTGCATATGAGACCTACTGTGCTGCTAATAACAATGATGAAGATTTTGATTCTGCTATAGTAATCGAATCAGCCACAGGCGGTCTGAATAAGCAATACAAAGATATGTTGATGAACAGTGCTGTTGATATCCAAATGTGGGCAGATTTGCTCCGTTGGTGCTCTGTGAGCTGGAGCCGTATGCAAGCATGCGATGCTGATACTGTGAGCACTGTGAAAGCGGCTGCTGTTTCAGTTGAAGGGGAGGCCCCTCCCCGCAATGATGTGACATGCTATAACTGTGATGAGTTAGGCCACACTTCCCGAACCTGTCCCAAGTCAGTTGCTAAATGTAGAAATTGTGGAAGGGAAGGTCACATTGCGAAACATTGCCGTAGACCCAAGAATAAAGGAAACGGGAAAAAGGGAGGTAACAAAAATAATGCTTCAAATGATAAAAAAGAAGCTTCCCCATCTGTCACTCTGTCTCAAGCTGATCTTGCAAAGCTGAAACAGCTGATAGGTGGGGACTAGGGGTCAGCGGCCTCCGGTAATAGTAATTATGCTGACACCCGTCCATTCATAAACGCGTTGTTAGGAGGCCGGCAATGCATTGCTTTAATTGACACGGGTGCTACAGTATCGATTACTGATCTCGATCTTGAGATCACTTCTGAAACTTTGTATATAGAAGGCCTAAATGGCAAAAAGGTGTTTCACAAATCTGTTTCTGTTCCTCTAACCCTTTCTGATTCTGACAAAGTGTTCTGGACTGAGTTTTGGGTGGGGAAGAATACTGTGGGGACTATTATCGGTGTTGACATTCTAAAAGAACTCGAAGCTGATGTTTTGCTTTCAAAAGATAAGCTCGTGCTCGGCTGCAATGAAACAATTCGCTTATCTCACTCTGGCCCCCACCATGAGAGATGTGCAGTGGCTGAACCTGTTGGTTTCACTGAAACTCGTCCTGAGTGGAAGTTCATAATTTCAAAATTCCCAAAGGTATGGGCCAAAGACAAATATGATTGTGGTCTTGCACAGATCCAGCCACTGAGCATCCCAGGTCCTATGCATGTAGCCAAACGACAATATCCTTTGAAAAATGAAGCTAGGGAAGGAGCTGACATTGTTGTGGATGAGTTAAGTGAGCGGGGAATAATCATTCCATGTTCCTCTCCCACTAATTCTCCAATGTGGCCTGTCAGAAAAGCGGACGGATCTTGGCGTTTGACGATTGACTATACTTCTTTAAATTCAATTTCTGAGAAAGTACACCCTCTGGTGGCCAACCCCGCAACTATCCTTCATGAAATAGGAGCTGAACATTGTTATTTTACTGCTCTTGATATTTCTAACGGTTTTTGGACTTGTCCCTTAGCCAAGGAGGACCAAGGGAAATTTGCTTTTACCAGCAGGGGTCGCCAATGGACCTGGAGTCGGCTTCCACAAGGCTTCTGCAACAGCCCCACCTTGTTTCATCAGGTACTAGCATCCTTCATCGATCCGGTAAGAAAACAAATTGAAAATGACGGATCGGTTGTCCTGCAATATGTGGATGACATACTGATTGCTAGTCCAACTAAGTTCAAACATTTGACTGCTGTCCAAACTGTTTTGAATGCCCTCCAAAACGGGGGATTCAAAGTGAATTTGAAGAAAGCACAGCTAGCTTTGCCTGAAGTGACTTATCTTGGACAGATTGTTGGGGTGCATGGCAGACGCATCACCCCTGAACGAGTTAAAGCTATCATTGAACTTCCAAAGCCACATACTGTCACTGGTCTAAGGCAAGTAATGGGTCTTTTGAATTACTGCCGCCAGTATGTCTGTGAATACACTGAACTTTCTAAACCACTCACAGAGGCACTGAAAGGAGGAAAACCTGGAGCAGATCTGATCGAGTGGACCGAGGAGATGGAGGAGGCTTTTGTGAGTATCAAAGAAACTCTTGCTTCCTCCCCAGCACTGCGACATGCTGATGCAACCAGACCGTTCCATCTGTGGACCTGGGTGGGAAACAGATCCTACTCTGCTGCCCTGGGTCAAAAGGTTCCAGGAAGAAGTTCGTATGGAATGGTAGGCTACTATTCTACTCCTATTCCTGTTTCCATGGCAGGACAACATCCATGTCTGCTGATATGTGATTGTGCCGAGTGGGCAGTGAAAACCACAGAGAACATTGTGACACATCAAAAGGTGATTCTGCACACCAGACACCAGATTTTGAAACTGCTAACAAACACTCGTTTAGGATCTATTTCTAACCAAAGAAGAGCTAAATGGGAAGCCACTCTTTTGAGTAAAAATGTGGAGATACAAATTGACATTGAGACTGCTATAAACCCTGCCTCCTTGCTTCCAGACGAAGGAACTGTCCATAACTGCGCACGGCTGATTGACACAGACAGCCAAAGCCCACTCCAGTCTGAGCCCCTTTCCGATGCCATGAGTTTGTTTGTGGATGGTTCCAGCTTTCATGAACAGGGGAAACGATTCACAGGCTGGGCTGTCGTAAATGAACATGGTGAAACTGTTGACTGTGGTTCTCTTTCAGGGGGAGGGGCTCAAGTGGCAGAGCTGGTTGCTTTAACCCGAGCATTACAGCACAGCAAAGGGAGACGCGTCAATATCTACACGGACAGTCGTTATGCCTTCGGTACGGTTCATGACTTCGGCCCGGTTTGGAGACGCAGGGGATTTCTAACCACGGCTGGTCTCCCCATCTCTCATCAGCACCAGGTAAAAGAATTGATGGCTGCATGTGATCTCCCTGCAGCAGGAGCTGTTATCAAAATCACGGGACACTCCACTGACAGTTCTCCAGAGGCCAAAGGGAATCAAGCGGCTGATACTGCTGCCAGAGAGGCTGCAAAATTGACTGAGACATGCGTGAGTGTGCTGGCTTTTGCTCCCCAGGAGAGTGAACCCTCTAGAGACATTTTTGAACTTTATTCAGAGGATGACCCTGAAGAGATAGAGCAATGGACAAAATTAGGTGCAAAGAAAAATACAGAAGGATTATGGAAATTCAATGACCGTTTTGTTTGTCCTGTTTCTGCTCGAACTGAACTAATGTCTCTGTATCATGGTTTGGCACATGCTGGTCCTGAGAATTTACATGCAATGATTTCAAAAACCTGGTGGTGGCCAAAGCTGAGAGCTTCTTGCAATGACTTTTGTAAAAGATGCTTAGTATGTCTTAAAGTGAATTCCCCAGCAAAGCTAAAGATTCCTTTAGGACATGCCCCTCGACCTCAGGGGCCATGGACCCACCTTCAAATTGATTTCATAGGTCCCCTGCCCCCTAGTGGAGGCTTTTCATACATTCTGATGATTGTTGATTTGTTTTCCAGATGGGTGGAGGCGTTTCCTCTGAAAAACTGCACCGCAGACGCAACTGCAAAAATTCTGTTGAATGAAGTTTTCCCCAGATGGGGTTTACCATTGCACATTGACTCAGATCAGGGCACACACTTCACGGGGAAGGTAATGAAGAATGTGATGAAATTGATGGGAGTGAAACAACACTTCCACATACCGTTTCGTCCTCAGTCTAGTGGTTCTGTCGAGCGTTCTAATCGGACGATTAAAACTTCATTGAGAAAGAGATTGTTGGAGTGGGGGAAGGGATGGCACTCTGCTATCCCAACCATTCTTTTAAGTATGAGAGCCAGCCCGAACAAAACTACTCAGATCAGTCCCTTTGAGATAATGACAGGTCGCTACATGCGACTGCCCTGGGACGCTCCTCTGCAACATGAGGGACCGTCAGGGCCTTTGAAAGATGCTCTGCAAAATTATCTGAAGGCTTTGGATAACTGTTTAAAAGACACCAGGGTTAGTGTCAGTATCCGACAAGCAGAGAAAGATAACACTGAGCAAAAAGACATGCCTGCGTTGCCTGAGATAGGTGACAGTGTAATGTTGCAAAGGGAGATAATCTCTCCTCTGGGTCCGAAATTTGATGGACCTTACCAAGTTCTGTTGACTACTAATACATCTGTTTTACTCGACAGAGGTGTGTTGGGTACAGTATGGAGACATTGGTCACAGGTGAAACCACTTGAGAGGTGTTGCAACCAGAATACCACCACATAATAACATGATAAATCGTACCTCTTCAATATCTGTCGTATATGATTTTTCTAAATTCTGGCATTACTGTTTTATCATTTACAGATGGCTGAGCCAGACGACTTATTGAAGCTGCTAATTCTGCAAGAAGAAGTGCGTAATGAGAAGCGACGGAAAATGAGACGGGCTTTTGTTAGATTAGTACTCCCGCTCTCTTTTGTATGTTTAATCCTAATCGCTTTGTCATTTCTACTGTGGATACAGATTTCCATTTGGACCGGTCGATTCCATGCTTTTGCGACTAATTGGGATTGTGAAGAAACTGACAACCGTCCATCCTGGGTACAATACCCATGCCTAAATTCAACTGAGGGTCTAAATTTGATTTCGACTATGTATCAGAAGGTAAACGATAGATGCTATCGGTTGGACGGAAATGAGTCAGTGACCTATTGGCTTGGTCACTCCCCAAATTATCCCGGTAATACCCTCATTATGCAAAAAGGTCGTTGGGTGAGAGATGGAGGTGTTTATGTTTATGAACCGCATTTTAGCTCCATGAGTTGGATTCCAGACAGCATAGCCCATGAAAACCACACTGCCTGCTCCAAACGGATGAATATGGCTAATAGTTATCTGTTGAAACCCATGAAGAATGAGAATAGAGCAGGGCGGAAGAAGCGTCAGACCGTAGCATTAGGGGATTCCCACATGATTTTAGGAGGGAAACCAGTGAAACTTCCCCTTTATCCTAGTGCACCTGACCCTCGACACATAATGTCATATTACCTGCCCAAAGCTAAAGCTGAATTAGGTTCTAATCAGGTTGTCAAAGATGTGGTCCAAAGTTACATACATAGCAACATTGTTGTGAGAGAAGAACCAGGTTCAGACTTGTATCAACAGATCCTGAAGGATAAGGATTCGATGAGATGGAAAGTGTTAGTTCCCACGAGGGTTCACATGGTCCGATGGGACGTAGACAGGTCTTATGGTGCTGTTTGTGATCGATTCGGACGAATCGATAAGACTGATAAAAAGAATTTCGACCTTAATGGCAGTAAAAATGGTTTGCCTTTTGTCAATGCTTTTTCTCTCTCTTGGCCCAAGTATACTAGGTTTGATGATCCGTGGAAGGAGACAGTACAGGTGGAACGTTGTTTAGGTGAAAACATTCAACAATGGTTTGTTAAAACCTTTCCTCCAGGTGATGTTAAGAAATGTAAAACGATGTCGGAAAAACTCACAGGTGTAAAGGTGATGGAAGTGCCTATGGAAGTATGTAATTCCTCTTTTGTTAAGACAGGATACACTTGGACTAGTTTGTATGACGTGTTGCATCAGTACGAGCTCGTTAGGAGCTTTGCTAATAAAACGGCTCTTAAAATGGATCAATTGCATGATTATTTAGAAGGGAAATGTTACAGCCCTACCTCCATGGCTTATAATGTGACTGCCTGGATGCACCTTCATGTGCTTAAATTGACGATTGAATTGATGTATACTAGAATAAAGACTCGTCTGGTACCAGTGAAATATGAGGAGTTATTGTGGGATAATTATCAACCATTCCAGGAAAGGATGTAGCCATAGGGGATGAGTGGTTTGATAGGGAAAAACAATTTCGGCAGTTTTTGGGTCCGATCCAGTTGCATGACGAGTATAACATTTCTCCCAAGAACTGTGCTAGACATAGGTGGACGCATCCCTTGGGTCCCACGTGGCGTCCAGTGGATCAGAGTCAAGATGGTAATGGAGCGGAGGGTTCCCTTTGTGTTACTGAATTGAAGCAAGAAACTGAATATTTTCCCCAGGTAAAGGCCCAGGAAGCTCAGCAGAAATACATTACAGCTTTCCTTGAGCAGGTAAAGACGACTGATCCATTTGCAGGTTATGAGTATTTGAATTCTGCCTGGTTTAAGTCCAAGGGAACTTCTCTTATGTCGGACTCTGAAGCACCATCTGCTATTGCGGTGGCTTTTGTTTTGGCTTTTTCGGTTGGTGCTATATTCACAGATATGGCAGAAACTGTAGAAGAATATGTGGAAGAAGCTTGGGATGATTTGGTGACAGCATCGGAAGATATAGTCATGGGATTTGTGCACTACGTGCTGTATGCTGTGGGAGCCCTTGTGGGGGTGATGTTCCTCTGTTTGTGTATTTGGTTGTGTGTTCGTTTTTGTTTCTCCTATCTGTGCAGGACTGCATGCAGAAATCTGAATCCTGCTGAGGAGGAAAAGAGACTGCTGATGCTCACGACCCACCTGAGGGACAAATTGGATCAAAACAACATTGAAGCCCTGATGTGAGTGGAAGGTGGGAGAGCCTCTTAACGGGGACTGGACTTTTTAGTATCCAGCATGTCCGTGACGAGGTGAAGAGACAAGTGTGACCCGTCAGGGAAGCATGCGTCACCACTCCCCCTCTCCGTAGTGGCCTCACTTGATAGACCAGACGTGGCGGTATTGGACCACACATCGGTCTAAAACGGGGGACTGAAGGGTTGGGGTCAGAATCCCTTGCCTCTTCAATTTAACTATATGTATATCCTTTTTTATGATTACATTATTACTATAATAAGCACTAATCAAGTTATATAATCATTCCTATACGCAATAAATGATTCACATATAGTTTTTATTCATACTTCTGTTGAATGCACCTCTTTCCTGAATGTTGGGTGAAGGCCTATCTTTCATGAATGTCTTATGATGTCTGGGACTAATCTTCTGTGGCCCTGAGCAAGAACATTAAATACAGGCTTTTTGTCCGTATGTATACTAATGAGTGTGTTAAACTTAAAGAAAACCCTCATCATATGATCATGTTTCTCTGCTGACCCTATTAATGGGCAGGGGTCAATTTCTGTATGATTCTATGATTTGTTTTACTTCTTTCATACATATATTTCTCAAGAAGTAAAGTAATTGTTATTTCTTCTCTCTGAGGATGGAAGGTTTTATCAGTATGTTGCAGGTCTCATGACATGGGGTGGCTGGTCTCATGACGCTTTTCGATGGGCCCTCCGAGGTCATTACTGGATCTTCGTGACTTGGATGACAGCTATCTTGATTGATGTCAACGTACCCTTCTATCTATGTGTAATTGTTTAGGCTTTATGTCTTCTGAGCCAATCAGAAGTGAATGTTTATGTAATGTATGCCCTTGAAAACAGTATAACTGGTGTACGATTTTCATGTAAGGTAGAGTTAGCTTGCGACCTCCTCGTGAGACTTTGACGCTGACTCTGCCAATTAAACTGCAAACTATTCTTCAGTAAATTTTACTCTTTGATTGAACCTCACGACTCCTGGTCTTCTTTCATCATCTCTGGTCCTGGGTCTGATACTGTTACCCCCCCTAACACCCCTAATGCCAGCACTCAGCGTGAGAACCATGATGGTGCAGCGGCTAAACACACGTCAGTTGAGAAAGAGTCTGCGATAAAGGCTTGGGTTCAAATCCCACTTCGGCAGCTTGGCTTTAACTGGTTTATTGTAAAATCCCAGCTCACATACAGGTGAATAGTGAAATATAAGTTCCTTCACATGTCCAGACAAGAGATCTGTGGCTCACAGGTAAGAGCGCTGCCTCACGGTTTCAGAGGTTGCTGGTTCGACTCCAGCCAGATCTCTGCGATATGAATGAATGCTGTGGTGTGAGTGAGAAGGTGTGGGGGATCATGGGGTCCCCCCCTGAGCTCCCGCACGATGTCCAGCAGCGGTTATGCTTTTAACTGAAAAAAATTAAAAAGGCTATGAAAAAAAATGTCATTCACCGTCCCTTCCCCACCTACTTAGGTTACCATCATTTGCTTTTCAAAGGAGTGACCCTTCAAAAAGAAAATGATGGTAACCTACACATTTACACGCCAACAACACACACTGACATGTTAGAAGCATTAGCCTACCTGTGTCTGAGCAGATGTCCATCAAACTGTGAATGTCTGTCCACACGTCACTGGGTGTAACGGTCCAAACACATCTCTTATTCTGTGGGGCAAACACATAATCAACAAAGAGCTCGCTCTATATTGTAAATATAAACGTTACATGTTATAACTGCACAAACAATCTTAATTTACACATTTATGCCCCCCCCCCCCAAAAAAAAATCAACACCCTTTCAGTGTATGCCATTTGAACAGCTTTTATTAAATTATGAATACTAATATAAATTGTATAGACAGAGCTTTGTATTGACTACTTGGAATGGCTGTGAGTCTTTCATCTTACCGGTTTGTCTGAAAAACCAAAGCCCAGAAAGTCGAGGGGCAACGACTCTGTTAAAGTGTTGAGTCAGAGAATGCCAGATCTACAAAACAAAAGATAAAGATTCAAAAGACTTCATGACCAAATGCTGTGGAATGAAAACCTGAACTGTGTAAATTAGCAAGAACATCAGAGCTTCACAGAACACCAACTAACTCTATTATTAAACATGAATCCAGCAGACTATTAACTACACAGTGACACCACCACAACACCAGCTATACTGCTAATTGTTCTACTTTATAAGCCTTATAGGAATCACCTCCTTAGATTCACATGATAAAGATCATGCAACAGCAGGGTTAAAGTTAGACTTTTAAACAGAGAATGAGTGTCTGTCTGACACAGAAAGAGCAGCATCATCAAAATAATCCAGCAAACACATTAAACCAGTGCTCTGACACATAGGAGAATGATGCATCAACACAAACTTAAATCAAATTCAAATGATGATTGCTAAATAATGTGTGGTAGTGACATTACAAGAGAAAAGCACTTCATGTGGAAAGAGACTTACAGGTGAGTCGCGTGACATTCTTGATTCCTACACTTTATAACAGTGTGTGTCGGTTGTTTTTGCAGATGGGCTGAAAAATGTGTTGTTAAGTGACATTACGAGTCTGTCACTGAGCTGTCATCTGCAGGGTTTGTACTTTAATGGCCTTAAAACTACCAGAACGTGTTGTGGCGACTGTCATCAGGTGTCATGTTGTTGTTGACAGGAATCCAAAGGTGTCATGCTGAACCTGAAGCGCGCTTACGCCGCCTAGAGGAGCGGATGGCAAACTGCACAGTTTCTACCAGACGAATCGTGTAATAATTACCACCAACAGACCGAAAATTACTTCAGGTTGGGTCATTGACTTTAGTTCGTATGCGTCCAGCTTACTTAAAAAATGTCATACTCAAAAAATCCTATTTATTACGTTAAATAATACAAGACAGCTGATCAACAGCTCCCTCCTGTGGCCAATAAGTGCATCAACAGCGTTAATAGATGAAAGGCCAAACTCAAACTGGCCGTCTTTGGTGAGACGACAGAAATGTTTAATTTTTTACATATTTTAAAGTAAATCCGTGATTTTGTCAGGATCTGGACCAGCAGATAAAGTTGGAATCTACTAGTTAATTGACTCAGATCAGCTCGACTGAAGGGTAAGAGACAGATCAAACGTCTGATGTGTTGAACTGACAGTCACATATGGCCGAAACACAAATAAAGGAACAAAAGACATTACTAGACTTCTTGAATGGTTTGTTTATGAGTAAAGAAGCTTTTTGAATCTTTGGACTTAACGTGATCTTTGTCTTTTTGTTCACAATTAAACAATGATTTCGAGTCGTTGTTGTGTTGGTATTTGCAGATATACAGCTCCTCCTTGTGGACATGAAGTATATCTGCATTAATAATTGATGACACCAGCAGGATTAAAGAGACGGAAGGAATTTTGAGGAGTGAAAGGAAGGGGAGCGCCTGGATAGTGAGCCGTAACTCTAATTATTACACCAAGCAAACTAATACTTGTATTATTAAAACCCATTATAAACATAACAAGTTTAGACGAATCACCATATCCGTGTACATTGGAGCAAGTTAAACAGAAATGATGTAGTACATTTCTAAGTATATATATTTATAATCCCACTCTTGCTGTGAATGAGTTGATAAAGCTGAGATACACATGAAGCCTGTGGGATACTTCAGCTGAGGAAAGTGAAACATGCTGGTCAAAATAGTGTCAATGCAACGAGAACAGCCCAAACATGTGCAATGATGACACTGTATATTTCCATTAAAGTGTAATTTATTAAATGCAATTTACAAATAATTAAATACTATTAAATATGAAGTATATGTACAAACAGTATAATTGTATAAATTTGTAGTATGTGGTTTTAGGAGGTTTTTGACTAATCAGGCCAATGAAAGACAGTTAGCTCTATCAGTCTCAATTTTTCCATTATACACACTTGTGTTTGTCATTAAACTTAACCTGAATATAAAACTGACCCAATCAGTAGAAACCATGTATTAAACAATTGTTCATGGGTTCACCAGATGGTCAAAAAAAACCCTAGTGGCGAACCATCAAAATGTCCAAATGTTTCGAAACAGTATGATGTGAAGAAACCTCGTTCCCTGAAATCACATGACATGTCCAGTTTGATGCTAGCTTTGAAAAGCTGGTTCAAAACAAAAGAAAATAAATGCATAAAAGACCCTAAAACACACTAATACATAAACACATATTGTATGGCTCAGTGGATAAACATCTCTTTCCCACTTGCAAGCTTGGGTTCAAATCCCACAATTGCCAAGAGTTTTTAATCATATAAAACAGATCTCTCAATAAAACACCCCAAATGCCAGCACTCAGTGTGAGATCCATGATGGTGCAGTGGCTAAACACATCAGCTGTGGGTGAGGCTGTGATAAAGGTTTGGGTTCAAATCCCACTATTGATTATATTAAATTGCATTAGATCCAACAAACCTTCCTAATATTCAACAAAACACCCCAAAATGCCAGCACTCAGTGTGAAAGCCATGATGGTGCAGCGGCTAAACACACGTCAGTTGAGAAAGAGGCTGCGATAAAGGCTTGGGTTCAAATCCCACTTGGGCAGCTTGGCTTTAACTGGTTTATTGTAAAATCCCAGCTCACATACAGGTGAATAGTGAAATATAAGTTCCTTCACATGTCCAGACAAGAGATCTGTGGCTCACAGGTAAGAGCGCTGCCTCACGGTTTCAGAGGTTGCTGGTTCGACTCCAGCCAGATCTCTGCGATATGAATGAATGCAGTGGTGTGAGTGAGAAGGTGTGGGGGATCATGGGGTCCCCCCCTGAGCTCCCGCACGATGTCCAGCAGCGGTTATGCTTTTAACTGAAATTTTTTTTAAAAAAGGCTATAAAAAATTTCATTCACCGTCCCTTCCCCACCTACTTCGGTTACCATCATTTGCTTTTCAAAGGAGTGACCCTTCAAAAAGAAAATGATGGTCACCACTACACATTTACACGCCAACAACACACACTGACATGTTAGAAGCATTAGCCTACCTGTGTCTGAGCAGATGTCCATCAAACTGTGAATGTCACTCTGTCCACACGTCACTGGGTGTAACGGTCCAAACACATCTCTTATTCTGTGGGGCAAACACATAATCAGCAAAGAGGTTACTCCATACTGATATTAATTAACAAAGACGTCGCTCTATATTGTATCATAACATTTTATAATACCACAAACAATCTTCATTTACACATGTATTGCCCCAAAAGACATGAAGATATTGCACCATTTGTATACCTAAAATAATTTAAAAGTTAGTCTAAATAATGTTTAATAAATGTAAATTGACTACAAAACTTGAAATATTAAAGCTGTGCAGTGTCAAATTACAGATTATATTAAACCTCAGTAATACTGTAATAATTCAGTATACTCTTCATCCTAGTTTAGTTCTGATGATGCTATTAAAATACTTTAATACATTATGCTACAACACTATAACAGGATACTGGACAAAACAAATTCAGTTCAATATTTACACTATTTAACCTGTAATGTTAAGATCAGGTTTTAAGTCACCATAAACAGCATTAATTATAAAAAGAAAAGTTTCATTCAGGTTTTTTATCATTAAAGTGAACATCAGATCAACGCAACAACTAAAATACCGATTCATTAGTTTTTCTAAAATGAAGAGTCTGCATGAAACCTGTCATTAAATTTAAAGACCCCATCAAAAGTTTGTGGCTTTCAGTTTACGATGCCTTGAAGTGTCCACGAATAAACATAATGCAACAGCAATGCTATATTATTAGAGTTACTTACAGGTGAGTCGCGTGACACTCGATTCTTTCACTTTATCGCAGTGTTCATCAGTTTTATTAGTTTATGGGCTCGAATATGCGCTGTTCAGTGATATAAATGCTGTCACAGAGCTGTCATCTGCTAGCCTGGTTCTACCAGACTCTCGTACATTTCATTTGTACAGAGAGTCTGGCCTCGCTCCATTGAGAAACGTTTACTTCCTTGTAGGCGGGTTCTCTGTTAAAGTTCAAAACTATTGGATCTGCCCAGCGTCACTCAGGATCTGCCATAGCCAATCGCTAACGTGTGGTCGTGACGTATGTCATGCGCCGAAACCGGCTGGAAAGAACAAGTCCGAATTCCATATTCATAAATCTAAATATCTAAATGCTAAACCTCTCTTTCTTATATTTGTGAAAGAATTTTAAAAATACCTCTTTTCAATTAAGTTGTCTGAGAACAAAAAAAGCCTTAAAAACATTATCTGTTTGTAATTATTTTCCTTTTTTCAGTGTCATGTAATTCTCTTAACTTGTTCATGTTTATTTTATATTATCCCCCTACTGTTTTATTTTTGTTTTGTTTTTATTATTATTTTTTGTTTGTTTTTGTATTATGTTTTCTGTTATTACTTGTGTATTGTTTTAAGCAATAAAAAAAAACAAGTCCGAATGATCAGAGGATTATGTTTAGAATAAGATGTCTGTCAACGAGAGCTGCATGTTTTGTTCATCGAATTTAAGAGTTCAAGGAACAATTCTAAATTCTAAATGTATATTTGACACTAATGACAGTGATGTATTCAATCAACTGTCGAAGCTGGGTGTAATCATTAACAATACGCCGCTGCGGTCGTTTCGGATCTGCCGCAAATGCTGTAACGTTACAGTGATCATCGTGCACGCCGAGCTGCCCAGCACCAACTCCTAACCTTTCTGCCTCCCTCACTTGGTCCTCCATTAGTGCAACAAGAAGAGACGACAACAACTATCGGCTTTGCATCCTATCGTTCGCCTTAGCTAACTCATTCACCACTAGCGGAGTGAGCTGGAAAATTAAACTTTTCCCGAATCATGGCCACCAACAACACTTAGCAAACATTGATCTTGCTCGGGCTTTAACTTCTGGATATTCGGCAGTTTTGCAACAACGGACCGAATAGATTTTCTCACGTCTTTCTCCGCTGCCATTACTGAACTCCAACTCAAACTGACGCGCTACATCAACGTCATCGTTCTCAGCCACTCCCTCTGTTCGCTGATTGGACCGGTAAAAAAATTATTTCTGGAAACCAAAGTCTACAGCACAATCCCAGACGTAGTACTGAAGGAAAATAAAATTGAGCGGAAGTGCGTAGGAGGGCGGAGCCAGGCTAGTCATCTGCAGGATATGTACTCAAAACAGTTTGCACGTGTTGTTGCAACAAGCGACGTGTTGTCAATGTTGTCAAGAATCCTGTCAGACTTAACCTGAAGCCCGCTTACGTCACCTAGTGGAGAGGATGGAAAACTGCACAGTTTCCGCCAAGCTAACCAGTGTTTGGGAAAGTTACTTTTAAATGTGTTTACTTTTTAGTTACTTTTTAGTTTACTTTTTAGTAACGCAATATTCTAATTGCGTTACTTAGTTTTATGGAAAGTAATGAGTCACGTTACTTTTTCTCTCCTGGACTGTGCTTGCTTATCCCTCTGGGGTCCTTCGGCCCAAATGGACCCGAAGCATTTAAATATATATTTTTTTTAAATCATTGCTTTATCGGAATGGTCCGAAATTTGGTGACTTTGTTGGTACTTGGCATATGAACACCCCAAGAAATTGGGGACAGGATTTGAATAGTCTAAGTGGTTGTAAAAAAAATAGTCACACTCAGGACCTTCGGGTCCAAATGGACCCGCATAGGAAATGAATGGGAAATTGGCAAAAATGTGAAAATACAGAGTTATTTTGTGCGTACAAACTACAAATCAGCCACGATCCAGAAAAAAAGCACACAACAGTGAAGGGGTGAATCTATAAAACATCAAGAGTGCAAAACAGATACATCCGCGCACACACACACACACACAAACACACTTTTATACACATACACACTAATAAATTCAGATTACATATGGGTTTTGAATTTTTAAAATGCTCAGTTTGTCCACCAGATGGCATCCATCTCATTTCAAAAATTGCTTTCATGAGGCCTAGGCTTGACTCTAAAATGAAATACAGCTTTAAAAAAAATAAAAAATATTTTTTTTTTTTTTTTTTTAAATTTCTATTATATTCAATGGGGAAAAAATGGGTCATAATTATTGCATTAATATTAATTATAAATCATTTTTATTTTTGAAATTATCTCAAAACACCAAAAAAGAAAAGAAAAAATATTATAAAAAACAAGTAAAAAAAAAAAAAAGATGATTTTTTTTTAATAAATATTAATCCCACCCTTCCGGCCCATTTGGACCCGAAGGTCCTGAGTGTGACTCTGAAATGAAGGACCCCAGAGGGTTATAACATGAAAATAAGAGTTTTATTTTTGACAAACATAAAGGCCTTTTCACACAAAAAGTGAAATGAATAAGCCTCAAACTGAAGATTCAAGCCGCTTTTATTATAAACTAAATGAATTGTCATCATTTACTCATCCTTATGTTGTTCCAAACCTATAAGTCTTTCTTTCTTCTGTTGAACACAAAAGAAGATATTTTAAAGAATGTTGGTTATCAAACAGTTGACGGTAGCCATTGGCTTGAACCATAGTAGGAAAAAAATAGCCAACTATGGAAGTCAATGGCTACCGTCAATTGCCTGGTTACCAAATTGCCTAAATATAGGCAAATTAATGAAAAAACAAAACAAAAAAACAAATCATCATAAAACACTTGGTTTTGAAATTGGGTGGGTTATTCTGGTGTTTCATCTTTGTCAAAAAAATACCCTAAATTAGTTAGTATCTCTGATATTTTTTAAAAAAAACTCTGATATTGTAAGGATCTTAACCAGCAGATAAACTTAGAATCTACGAGTTAATTGACTCATATCAGCTCTCATCTGGGGTAAGACAGATTAAAATGTCCAATGTGTTGAACTGAAATTCATACAATAGAAAAACTAATAAAATATGGATTTTAATTTCTTTTAATTTAAAGTGATCTTTATGTAGTTCACAATTAAACAGTGGTTTTATGTTGTTGTGTTTGTAATAAAGCTTATAGACCTTAGTCAGGGTTGCAACATGTTTATACTTTTTGACAGAATATAATGCTGTGAGGGATACACGCGTGTTCAATGGATTGCACTGTAGCTAAACAACATGCCAATGTTCTTTCCAAAACCATTTTAGTAGACAAACAATGTTTGAGTTTTAAAAATTATATGTAATCTAGGACCTTTAAAGAGTGCATGCAATAATAAAGAGTTACATTCAATATGACGTCTACCCTGACTAAGGTCAATTTAATTACATATTTTCTATCTATAGGCTGGTGGTGCGTTTGACATGATATTTGTGTAGACGTCTATGTTTTAGCCAATAAGCGATTGATGAGCCAAAACATAATGACCACCAGCTGCCTAATATGCTGTTGGTCCTCTGAATGCTGCCAAAACAATGCTGACCCACCGAGGCATGGACTCTACAAGACCCCTGAAGGTGTTGCCATGGATTGAACTTGTTGGTTCAGCACATCCCACTGGGGAATTTGGAACCCGGGTGCAATACATTTATGTCCACATGAATGGCCGGACTCAGGGCTTGCCAGCAGAACATCGCCCAGAGCATGTGTGTGTGTGTGTGTGTGTTTGTGTGTACGGTGATTCAGCTTATGCCTCTTTAATCCTGTCAAGTACTGTGTATGGTTAAAAATAAAAATGAATATTTGGCATAATCTGAGGACCATTTTTTCCATACTCAGCACACATTAGATGTGATAATTAGAGGCCTGCAGGTTTAAAAAAAAAAATACTAGGACAATTAGATAACAGTGTGCGATTAGTGTTCTCATTGATACTGTAGATCGATATAATGTCCACAAGGGAGAACTGTTAAATGTGCCCATTCCTGTTGAAGTTACCATTATGCAGACCATGACACAATTTAAATGTTTTCTATCAGCAATCAGTTCTAGATTAAGCTAGAATATATGAATAGTATATATATCTGTCTTACCCCATCAGTTAAGAACTGATCTGACAGTGAGACAATTACCTGGTAGATTCCATGTTGATCTCTTGGTCAAGAACCGATTAATATCATAGTTTATATTAATATCATAGTATATAGCTATATATATATATATATATATATATATATATATATATATATATATATATAGCTATATAGATTTAATATTATTATTTAATATTATTATTACTGTGATACACTTATCGACCAAAGGAGGGAGCTAGTGATCACTTATTTTTGTCCAACATTTAATTTAAAAGGAATTTTCGTTTGAGTAACCGTTTGCCATCCGCTCCACGAGGGGCGTAAGCGAGCTCTACTTTCAGCCTGAGACCTTTGGATCCTTGGCAACATGACGCTTGATAACAGTCGCGACAGACCGTTTTAAGGCCATGCAAGTACGGATTCCGCAGATGACAGCTCAGTGACAGACTCTTAATGTCACTCAACAGCACATATTTCAGCCCACCTGCAAAAACAGCCGACACACACTGCGATAAAGTGCAGGGATCGAGAATGTCACAAGACTCACCTGTAAGTAACTAGCACGAATTATTGGGCAGTTCTTATTTAGCTTAAAGTTTGAATTGAATCGTCAAATAAAGGCTGCATTGTCAGTTCATTTAAATCCGTATTGTGACGCTGCTTTGACGCGCTCCCCTATGTCTGTCTATCTGCCTCTACTTCTAATACAAGGTCCAAGGAATCTTAATACAAAGACAACTGCAATATACATCACAAAATAAAGTACAGTAAAATAAAAACGTACCCTGTCTCTCTGCAGCAGAACGAAAGTGAGTGCGGGCCGGGCCGTCGCGTGAGCAGGGAGTGGTGGCTTCACGTGAGTCTGTTGTGCATTCCTCTGCTCGCGGTGTATCTGCACATCCCTCCTCCACAGCTCTCACCTGCGCTCAACACCTGGCGCGCTTCCGGACACTTCTTCACATTCAGAGGAAATAACATCTTTTACAAAGGTTACACAAGCTTTGTTTACACGCTATACATATACACGAGATATACTCTGTTGATGTTGTAGTCTTATTGTAATTGTATTCTGTTTGTTAATAGAGTCAGTTGGTGTTGTGGGAAGCTCTGATGTCCTCCTGCTGCTTCATGGTTTTCCTACTTCTAGCTATGACTGGTATAAGGTATAAGCACAGAGCCATTTTAAAGTCATTTGCCAGTGTAAAACTGCATCAACGTTTCAGAAAAGCTACTGTAAACTCAATTTAATGCAACTTGGAAGCAATTCACTAACAGTGACTTGATACTTTGCTTCTGCTTTGCACTTGGTGTTCATTGTGCAGCATTTGCTCTTGATGTTTCTTGAATCTCGTTGTCGTTTTGTAGATCTGGGATTCTCTCACTCAACGCTTTAATAGAGTCGTCGCCCTCGACTTCCTGGGCTTTGGTTTTTCGGACAAACCGGTGAGATGAAAGACATGCAGTCACTACAACTACGGTCTTTTATTATTCATAATTTGAATCATTATTTCTATCACACAAACGTCCCACCTCATGATGACACTCCAGCGACCACACCGTTACTCCATCTTCGAGCAGGCCAGTGTGGTGGAGGCCCTGATCGCTCATTTGGGGCTTTCAGAGCAGAGGATTAACCTCCTGTCACATGACTATGGAGACACTGTAGCTCTCGAGTTACTGTTCAGGTGAGCTGGAAGGATCCTTCAAGCTCTCTTGTCATAGTTCAGCTTAATGTTCCTGTCAATATGATCTGGCTGGTTCTCACATGCAGTTAAACACACAGGAGTGACCATAACAGGAGTGGACACGTCACCATAAACAGCCTCTGCCTCTCAAATGGAGGTACATTAAATTTGTATTCATTCTTCATGAAAATTATATATATATATATATATATATATTCTTTCAGATAACAAAAGTCGGATTAGAGATCCTTAACATTATGAAAAAACTGAAAATGTTTTCTTTTTTGTTTTCAATCTTTAAAGGTATATTCCCTGAGACTCATTATCCAAGATTCCTTCAGAAAGTGAGTGTGACACTTTAAAATACACATTTGTTTTCATTTGTGAACTGAGAGAAGTGCATTTTTCTAATCTTTTGTCATCTACAGGTGCTGAAGGACTCCGGCTTCATTTCACCTGTACTCACTCGCCTAGTAAACTACCAGCTTTTCTCTAGAGGGTGAGTGGAGCGTCTGGAAGGGGTGTGGTGTATAGCTTTATGCTTTCTAGTACACAGTTCAAACTATTTGTTGTACTTTACACAGTCATAAATCATTGTTTATAGGTTGTGGCCTAACACCTTCAACTGCTAATATTATATGTATTCACCCTACAGAATAAGGGATGTGTTTGGACCGTACACCCAGCCAACAGAAGCAGAGTTCTGGGACATGTGGACAGGCATTCGCTTTAACGATGGAAATCTAGTCATGGACAGGTGTCCAAGCTTTTCCATGTGTTGCATCTGCAGTGCTTTGCTTGTAATGACAACCGTCGCAAACAATCCTTTGTTGTGTCTCGCCCAGTGTCCTGCAGTACATTAACCAGAGGATGAAACACAGAGAGAGATGGGTGGGGGCTCTAACCTCGTCTTCAACACCATGTGAGTACACACACCATTCATTCAGTGGTATAAAGTGCTGGAGTAGCTGTCATGCTACCAGACTGAAGTGATTCACTGTGGGCAGTGCTATTGAGGCTAAGTAGTTTAATCCATTGAAAAGCACTGCAGAAGCTGCTTAGCCCGTCTGCACCCCAGGCAATATGCGTTTGAGGTGTCAGCATATATTAAGTGAACATTCACGTAGTTAAATGCAGTTAAAGCTGCAGTCCGTATCTTTTCCTCTTTGTCGCCATCTCTCTGTTCGAAATCTGTAACTGCAGTGATTCGCGGAATTATCATCTTTACGTGGGTTGTAAATCGGCATGAAACAGCGCGGATGAACACAGTGCTTTGAGGCGAGTGCTGCTGTCAGTCACCGCGCTGTGTGGATACTGTCATACAGAATCACAGATTCACTTTTTGAAAGTTTGACCAACATAAGAATTTTCATAAGAAAATACCTTCTGAACAAGTAAGTAAAATCCATTTTTGTTCTGACCAACTAAGGGGGAAAAAGCATTCGACATGATAAGCTTCGTTAGATTTAATCAACGCGATTTACAGCAACCGTGCAAATTATAGCCTACTTTGTTCTCAAATTGTTCATGTTAACAACATCAGCATTGCGTGACTAATGTTAAATTTAATGTGTTTTATGGTTAGCAGCTACCTGCGTAGTTCAGAATTCATATTCTCCATAATAGCAAAACGAGAAAGGCACAACAAAGGAAACTCCATAACTGTGTGAATTAAGAAAACGTACTGTTACACGATTGAACTATTGAAATGTCTTACTTGTTCAGCAGAAAAAGGCCGTCTCTTCTTCCGTTTTGAACCCCTTCAAAACACGGAGTTCACGCACTTTTCAAAAGCCCCGCCGATGTTTAAATCCTTGTGTTCGCATAAGACGGTTTCTTTCTCTTTCTCTAGCCACCTTAAATCCGAAGTACGAAGTCTTTTGGGTTTTATAACTGCTGAATCTCCAGTTGACACTGATGATTGTTGTTTGGATCTTTCTGGATGCCATAAGTTTAATTATGTAAAGTGCTGCGAGAAAAGCCTATACATCTAAACATCTCGTCACGCGCAGTATAGCCGGCTAGCCGAAACTCCTTCTTTATGTGTACGGGTGTGACGTCATGACGCAAAGACATGCTCGAATTTCCCGCGGAAACCCACCAGTACCACTGGAATTAAAATCATTATAACAAGCTAACCGTTTTGAATCTAGCTATGGCAAGCAGATAGTTTTGACCACTGGCAGAATAAGTTTTTTTTTAATATAATTATTTTGGATTATTTTTAACTTAAAAAAGTTACGGACTGGAGCTTTAAATGTGTAATATTACAATATATTATACATGCAATGTAGCAGGATAAGCATTTTAACACTCATACTATAGGATGGGAGAGTTGGTTCTTATTTCTATTAAGAGTTAGAAATAGTTTTGTGCTTTGGAAGATTAGTTGATAAATCACTTCAGGCTGTTTAATGTGGCCGTACAAAATTATGAACGTGTTTCTTTGTAAATATCGCTGATTTATAAAAAATTTACTTTGTAGTGCACATGATTTATGGACCCCTAGATCCAGTTAATCCACATCCCCAGTTTATCCTGCTCTACCAGTGAGTATATATGTCAGTTTATATTTATTATCTCTATTTAAACTAACTAAATTATGATTTGTATAATTACTAAATGAGAAATATGTCTAGACTTTTTTTTTTAACATGCATAGGTTTTTTTTCTCCCTTAACTTTTGTGAAAAACATGGTTAGAGCTCATGGCACAAAAACTTTTCCCAATGAGTCCTTGGTTCAAATCCAGGGTGGTGAATGGACCAGAATTCACCACTTGGATGAAAGGTCCGAATTTCATTTGGATGAAAACTATTTTTAAAACATTTGCTGTACCTCATTGAGGTGGGATTTGAACCCAAGCCTCTATCACAGCCTTAACTGCAACTAATGTGTGTTTTGCCATTGAGCCATCATGTCTTTCACAATGATTGTGGCATTTTGGGTGGGGGGTTGTTGTATATAATGAATTATATTATTTTAATGTAAGTAACTGTGGGATTTGAACTCAGGACTCCAAGATTAAAACAGAACCTGAGCCACTGAATCTGAATCTGTTTTATAGCCTTAAAAAAATGTGGGATTTAAACTCAGGATTCTGGGTATAAAAACACAGAGCTTTATCTTTTGAACCACTGAGATTGGACTAATTATTGTCCGTTTTGAAAAAAGAAATTATGGGATTCAAACCAAGACTTTCATGTACAAAAGAATAAATATTTTTAGCACTTGTAATTGTGAAAGAACATTTTCTTCTTTATATAATTTCAAAATATGACATTCAAAAGGTTACTAATGCATTTGCTCTCGACTGAACCTTAATCCTTTAAGTTGAAAGCACATTAATTACCTACCACACCAGTGTCTCCCAACCAACAGTACACATTTTCTATGTCCCCCTTTACCTGATCCATCCATTTCAGGTCTTGGAATATCTACTAACTAGCTGATGAGTTGAATCAGGTGTGTATAATTAGGAAGTTTAAAATGTGTACTGTTGGTGTGCCTCCGGAAACACTATTGGTGAATGTAGAGGGTTAGTTCTTTATTATTGGTAAAGACTTCAAGTGGGAACTTAGCATATAAGCCAAGATAAAACTGCTATGCTGTGACAAACAGAAAAGACAGATCAAGCTGTCTCTTTAGAAAAGTGGGCACTATAACATAGAAATGTTTTATAATCACTTTTACCCTCTCTATTCCTCATCTACAGGAAACTAGTTCAAAGATCCACAGTATCGGTTCTAGATGAGCATGTGAGTCATTATCCACAGCTGGAGGATCCCACAGGCTTCATTAATGCCTACCTTAGCTTTATCAACTCATTCTGAGCAAGAGAGTGATGTGATCATTCTGAAATGAGTGGAATATTGCTCCTATGAAGATGTTGTTAGAAAATATTCCAACACATTTATTAACAAACCGTAAAGTATGCCAGTCACGTTTCTAAATGCATGAAACAAAGTATTGCACCAAATAATCTTTACAATTGTCAATAAGAGTTTGCTGAAATACAATATGCCATTACTTGTAAATACATTTGTGTTCAAAGCATAAATGATTTTATTCAAATAAAAAAGTCTTTGTATGAATTGTCATGTTTTGTGTAGGAAAAAAACAAGTCTTGTACTCTTCCATACTTTTTATTATTGATAAATGATAGGTTTGTTTTAAAGGACAATTTCCCCTGAGCCATGACACAAGGTCAAAACAGCTCAAATACCAGAGAAACAACAATGATTAGATCTCTTCCACATTAATTTAAGTGGCACAATATTTTTGAAATCTCAGAACAGATCAAATTCAGGAACAGGATGTTATAGAGGATTCATGTTAAGCCACAAAGATGGTTGTGTGAAACACAGAGCTACTATATAGATGCATATAAAAGGACATTGACCCAGATTGATTGGCATGTGACCAGGTCACTCACATCGCTCGTTTATCCGACAGACGCCAGGATGACGTCGACCACACTCTCGTCTGTGCTCCTTACAGTCACCTGCATAGTGACCCCATCAGCCAGCGCCAGACGTGCCCTCACCAACACGTCATGACCTCCCCTAAACACACCTTCAGAAACACGATCATTAATCATCAGTCAGGTTAGAAATAGAGAAAATTAATATCTTATACACATTTCAAGACCTGAAACTCACAGAACTAAAAAAACTGGATTGATGAAATCAGTACAAACCTGCTAAGACCAGAACATGGGAGTTCTTGTTTTCAGGAACTTTGTCTGAGCGTTCACAAGGCTGCATGCCCAAGAAGCTGATGATGTTATTTACCGCCTCTGTGACGATAAATACAAATCAAGAGAGGATTATTTCTACAGCCACAAAACTCTTATCAAACATACATTTATTTTACATTCTTATACATGGTCATTAGGATATTAAAGTGGATTTTAATCAAACTGACCATCTAGAGTTCTGACTGTGGCCAAAGCAAACGTCTCTTCCTTCTCAAACTCGTCTCCGATCTCCTCCCACGCTGCGCCGAAGTTCGGCTTTAACACCTTCTGTATGTGGTCAGCGACTGTTACCTCTAAATCTTCCAGCTAGGATGAAAATGCGAGATTGAGTGAGGAATGATCGCTGATAATCTGCCTGGTTTTTTTTTATACCATGAATTGATTTTGAAAATTCACATACCACATATTCATCATCATAACCGTCATCATCAGGCTCTCCCGTGTTGGGATCACAATCCCGGACTAGATATTTCATTGTACAGCTGAACGTGCAAGAGACTAAGACAAATGCAAACAATTAAAAACATGTCAAATTTCGTAAGTACTTTAAATACATCTAAGCAAGCAGTTTAGTCTGTAATGAACCATTCACACAGAATGCGTTTAAAAATGTGAGACGAGGGGTAGCAAAATGAAAAAAAGAGCTAAGTGTAGAAAGGTTGAACTTCTTTCAACTTGAGCACTACAGTTTTAGAATGCTGTTTTCATGTGCAAGCCGCTGAAAAAGATGTGTGTTACATAGAAAAAACAACCGCAAAGTGGAAAGCAAAAATACATTCTGTGTGACATACCTGCTGTGGGGTCATCCTCCGGTAACCGGACCAGACTGTAGCAGGAGCCAGGCTGGCTGTAGGGGAGGTTAGGTGCAGGTACGTAATGTAGTACCTCGTAAGCCTCTGACGGCTCCATCTGGACCATAACCCGCTGCAGCAGCTGGTCGTTCAGCGTGTTGGTGCAGTCGAACTGGAATATCATGTGATTTGCAAAAGTGTGTTTGATGCAGCGCACTACATATTCCGTCTCTGCTTCTGTTAACTGAACCGGCTCTGATGACTTGAACAGGGGACCCAGGCCCTTGAATTCTGGGATGGCTGCAAGTTGATCTGAGAGAAAATAAATAAGGGAGGAAAAATGTGGCACAGTTTGCTTCAAACTCTAGTTTAACGGTGCCGCTCACATTGCTTTGCTGATTAGCTAATCGTCTTACCTTGGTAAATGTCTTGGCGTGAAGGTGCAAGCTTTTCAGGTAGTTTGCTTGTTGCAACGGGTGCGATTTCTGGCATGAAGGAGAAAAATAAAGTGAACTTGTGCAATTTGAGAAAGCTTTGCAATTTAGCCGAAAAAAGGTTAAAGACATAGGAAGATTAGCATCCAAATCAGATGCCAAACAATGGTATACAGTAAACTATTTTTTTTTTCTTTATGAGCATACGTAATTATGGATTATATTGAGTAATAGTCCAGTTATTGGACTCTGGTTCATAAGTAGTGTTGAAATCTATTCACACCTGTTTTCTGTTCGGTGATCGGTGCGGTAGCCAAGGGAACGGTCTTCATGTCAAATGGTTTCTCAGAGGGCTCTAGTGTGTACTGGTGGAGGGATTTCTCCAGTCCAGGAACAGATACGGACAGACCTGCGAACAAACGGTTCAACGACCATTATTCAACCATGACAACTTTAATGCAGAATAAATAAAATTCACACCACAACCACAAACGTTTATCACTCATATTCAGCATATCAGATACACAATAAGAATCTTAACTATGCAGAACAATGGAAACCCACACAAAACTACCACTGCAACACAAACCCTCACCATTGAAGATGTATGCGGCATTCAAGGCCTTCTGCTTCTGCTGAAGGACATTCATGTAGAATGTGGCTCTGTCTCTCACCTCATCATCACTGTCCATCATACACCTATCAGACACACACACACGCTTTAGCAAATTGCATATTAACGCATTTCGGTATGGATGGGCGATAAGCAACATTATGATAAAAATACTCTTATTTTAGTAGACAAACATATGGAAAAATGATTTTAAAAAAAATTATGAAAAGGTCAGCAATGGATAGTTCACCCAAAATGTTTAATTCTGTCATTAATTACATGTCATTCCAAACCAGCTACACAACTTACACTTTGACGCTTCAAAAAGAGATCTTAAAACTAATCCATATGAATTGAGTGGTTTAGTCCAATTTTTTTCTGAAGAGACACAATCACTATATATGATGAACAGATTTAATTTAGGCTTTTATTCACATTTAAACGTTCATCAACTCGCACATCAGTTGTGGTAAAAGGAAGCTCAAGCATGTTCACTTGACGTGCAAGAACCAATGGGGTTCATTCTCGTCTGTTACGCAGCTCGTTTGAGCTTCAGCAAGAGGTTTGTTCTCGCGAGTCAAGCAGGTTCGGTTGAGCTTCGGTTTATGTTCGCTGCTCAATGTTTATATGATCTCTTTATGAACTTTTCAGTTGCGTAGCTGTCAATGGAGGGACAGAAAGCTCTCGGATTTCATCAAAAAGATCTTAATCTGTGTTCCGAATATGAATGAAAGTCTTGCGGGTTTGAAACGACAAGAGGGTGAGTAATGAAATTTTGGGTGAAGTAACCCTTTAAAGACCCACTCCGATGAAAATAATGTTTTTCTAGGTGTTAACATGTTCTTGTGGCATTTTTCTTATGTTAGATGACATATCCCAAAAACCGGGTTGCCCATTTAAAACGATAACATATAAATGTAATATGCAGAAACCATGGTTTACTAAAGGAATTATAAAGTCCTGCAAGAAGAAAAATTTATTATACAGGAAATTTATACATTCAAGAACTCAAGATGCTGAAAGCAAATATAAAACATATAAGAATAAACTAGTTAATATAATTAGAAATAGTAAGAAAGATTATTACACAAAATTGTTGGCACAACATAGACAAAACATTCAGGGAACATGGAAGGTACTTAATGATTTAATACATAAAAAACACAGCAATACGGATAGTGTTAATTACTTTAATAAAGACAACTATACGATACGTTGCACAGAGGAAATAGTTAAAGAGTTTAATGATTATTTTGTAAATATAGGCAATAATTTAGCAAAGAAAATTGTACCCATTCCAAACAATGGAATGGAAATTGGGGTTACATATGAAAGTCCAAATTCATTATTTTTAAACCCAACTAATAAAGATGAAATATTGAAAATAGTGAAAGACTGCAAGAATAAAAAGTCAATTGATAATGATGGGTTTGATATGTTTATGGTTAAAAATATTATTGAAAATGTTATTTATCCATTTACATATATTTGCAATCAATCTTTTAAAACTGGTATATTCCCAACTCAAATGAAAATATCAAAAGTTCTCCCATTGTATAAAGGTGGCGACAAACATTTGTTTTGTAATTATCGACCTATTTCTCTGTTGTCACAATTTTCAAAAATATTAGAGAAATTATTTGTTAAAAGATTAGATAGCTATGTTGAAGTGAACAATATCATGAATGAATATCAGTTTGGTTTCAGAGCTCATAGGTCAACAACAATGGCAGTTGTTAAAATGGTAGAAAATATATCACAATCAGTAGATAAAAAATTACATACAATCGGAGTTTTTTTAGATTTACAGAAAGCTTTTGATACCATCGATCACAGAATATTATTATATAAACTGGAAAAATATGGATTTAGGGGAAATGTATATTCTTGGTTAGAAAATTATTTAACAGACCGTTTTCAATATGTTAATTTAAATGGAGTTGCATCATGCTTTGAGAGAATTAATTGTGGCGTTCCGCAAGGCTCCGTTTTGGGCCCTAAGTTATTTTTGTTATATATAAATGATATTTGTAAAGTGTCGGATATTTTTAATTTTATTCTTTTCGCGGATGATACAACAATTTATTGTTCTGGCCCAAATCTTACAGAGCTTGTGTCGGTGGTAGAGAAAGAATTATATAAATTTAAGAATTGGTTTGATTTGAATAAATTGTCACTAAATTTAAATAAAACGAAATTTATGGTATTTAGTAATAAAGAGATAAATAATGAGATCAGGATTACTATTAATGAAAATGAATTAGAAAGAGTAAATCATATAAAATTTCTTGGAGTAATTATTGATTGTAAAATGACATGGAAACCGCATATTTTAAACGTTCAGAAGAAAGTATCAAAAACGATTGCAATTTTGTATAAGTTGCAATGTATTTTGAACAAAAATGCATTACATTTACTTTATAGTTCACTTGTCACACCATACTTAACGTATGGTATTGAAATATGGGGAAATACATACAAAACTAGAACTAATCCAATTTCCTTATTACAAAAGAAGGTTATCAGATTAATTAATTATGCACCTTACAATTCACCAAGTAATTTACTGTTTCATCAATCAAAAATTTTGAAGTTTTATGATTTAGTTGATTTGTACACGGTAAAGTTTATTTACCAAGTCAAACATAATAAAATGCCTAAATGTTTACAATTATTATTTACCCAGCGAGAAAGTAAATATAATCTCAGAGGACTATGTATATTTAATCAACCACAAGTATATTCTACATTAAGAGAACATTGTTTATCAAATAAAGGAGTTAAATTATGGAATAATTGCTGTAATGAGTTAAAACAAGCCACGTCTATTTTTCAGTTTAAAAATATTTATAAGAGGATAACATTGGAAAAATATTCAATAGAATGAATATTAATTAAATAGGCTTGCTTCTGGTGTGGACAATGGTCCACCAATGTGTTAATGTTAATTTTATGATCAGATGTTGTCACTAATGTGTTGCATTTATGATTCTAAAGTTAAGGGCAGGCACAATAAGCTTTAGCTTCTGCCTGCACCTGGTCATCTATTGTGTTTATGTTTCGAATGATTGATTGAATGATTTGTAAATGACCAAACCGAAATAAAAAAATAAAAAAAAAAAATAAAAAAAATCTTGAGAAAAATAAGCTCAAAGTTGTATTTCTGAGTATTTCTACATTCAAATGGCTGTGAATCAGTAGCAGACGCTAAAATGCCGTTTAAAATAGACTGGAGTTGTGACGTAGTAACTCCACTGGGCGAGGCCACAAGCTTGTTAAAATTAATCGAAAGTGCCCCTCTCAAACAAATATCAATGATAATATTGTTTTCAATAAAACAAAATGCATTTGATTATAATTAACATGACAATGTGACAAAATTCACGTTTACTTGTATGTTTCTGTCGGTTTGAGCTGTCGTTGCCATGACTCGTTGCTATGGGTTGCGTCACTTGCGTGTCTTGCATCGGACTCGACTGAAGGGGTCAGTCTCCGTTTTCGAGGCCGAGGGTCAGTAATGTGGACGGCAGGAGCGCATAATCGTTGCAAAAGTTATGCGTTTTAAAACGAAAACGCACTGTACGGCTGGATAGCTCCAATATTGCTCTCAATTTTTGTTGCACCGGTAATGACAGGTTGGGGGTGTAAGCTAGCGGGAGAGACAGAGCTCTCAGCAACGGGGAGGGGGAGGGTCATCTCCGTGCCAACGGCTCCGCCCACAACGCAGAGGCGAATTGCTAATGAGCTACTGCCGCTCTGCTGAAGCAAAGTCCCAGAAAACGGCACAGGTTTTGTGAGTTTGGCTAAAAATGGCATAATCATAATTTAAAGACCACTGGGAATGTTTACAAATAGCTCAAAATATGATCGGAGTGGGACTTTAATGAGCAAAAATAAATGAGTAAAAAAATGTCGCATTTAAATCATTTTTAATCCAATGACGAGTTTCTTTTTTTAGGTAAAATATTGTTTTATTTTCTGTTTTGCATCGCTTCTTTTTAATCCAATCAAAATGCGGATGTTCTCTTTTTAGTTTAACAAACATCTGCACTGATTTCTCAACACACATTTATTTGGTCATTTCCTAACTCCAATACTCAAATTACCAATATAAACCACCCACTCCCCCCACACACACACACTTTCTGCCAGTGAAGGCCTACCTCTGCATCAGGACCAAGACGCTTGGCAGCAGGTCATCATTTTGAGCCCCAAACTTGGCCAGCGCACTGACCGCAGCTTTGAACAAAAACGTGAGAGGAGAGTCAGAGCAGAAGAATGCTTAAATGTCCTAAAGCTCAGTCTCTAAAGCTGATTAATTACAGATTATCCGGCATGCTTAAACTTACTCCAACTTGCAGTCGGACAGCAGTTAATTATTTGGACACGTGTGTCGCTCAAACAAAAAAACCTGTACTACTGCATCGCAAACACACACATCCTGAGATCTCAAGGTGGCACGAGCAGGTTTTATAAGCTCATTGCAAGGAGGTTAACGCACAGGTCAAAGGTCATACGAGATTACTCACCTGCCCGCACCGCCTCACTCTCTAGCACCACACGGTTGAAGATGAAACGGATGTATTTGGAGGGGGTGGGGGTACGTGGCCCCTCTTTCCCCAGCAGGTGGAGGATCTTAGTGGCCAGGACGGTGTGCTCACAGTCCTCGATAAACTCACACAGGTGAGCCAGACCTGTCTCCTTACTCTCTGGGTTTTCCTCTATGATGCTGATGATACAGTCCACGATGGCTCTCTTGTAATCAAAGCCACCCTGCAAAAGAAAAGAAATTAAATCTGAAGCTTCTAATATAAAAATATTTTTTTACAGCAAGATCTATGTTCAAAACTGTTGGTGCTGATTAAGGAAAATACAGATACAAAGTAAAACAGATATTAAGAATATCAGTATAAATCTGGTCGTGTGGTTTGGCACAAGAAAAACAAAGACTAAGAGAGATTACAAGACTCCATCTTAACAACAGAAGAACAAATGTTCTTGAATGAACTTACATCATCTCTAAGCATGTTTGAAAGGAAGTTCATCATCACGCTGTGTTTTCTGGGATACTTCTGGCACAGAGCACTGATGGCCTGGACCACAACCACCTGGAAAACAAACACACCATTTAGTTATGAAAACACATTGTTTACTGGAACATTATTACATAGACCAATTATTTAAAAGGTACAATGTGTGCAAGTTATTAAAATATTAAACTCCCAAATATGCATCTAAAACATATGTTTGCTCTCTATTTCGCTGTCTCTGTGATGAAGTCACCTTGAACTCATCCGAGATCTCGGAGACGAAGGAGGAGATCTGTTTCATGAGACGGTCCACGCTGCTCTCGCTGCCAGTCTTCAGCAGGGTGGTGATGGCCAGGGTGGCGATGCTGCGGTTGGAGTCGGTGATCAGGTTCTCCAGGTCCAGGTTGCATGCGGTCACTGCTGACGGATGCTTCATTGCCACCTGTTAGAACATTTGTTGTTCAAAAACATTTGTTATTTGAAATAAAATAAGATATAAAAAAACTTGGCATGGCTACATGTCCTAATTTTAGTTTAGTTTAACAAACTAAAATAAAACATGTAAGACATGTAAATATAAAATAAAAATCTAATTCAAATCTTTAATGAAATATATTGGTATTTCATTGATACTAAAATAACACTAGTGTCAAAAAGAGCAAATTTGTGCACAATTTCTGTGATAAAAGGGTGATATCAAACTGTCTTTGAACATTAAAATGTGTAATTTGGTGTCTCCATGTGGTAGTTGTTGATAATGCAATGGTTTACAGATGAAATCCTATTCAAACAGACAGGAAAAACTAACCTTATTAAGGGTCCGTACAGCTGCATATCGCAGGGCTGCTTTGGGAGAGCTGCAAAACAGCTGGAGAACTATGGAAAGAAAGAGAGAGAGAGAGAAACAAAATGATTTGAACATCTAGTGTCATCTGTCTTGTGCGCTGGTTAGAAAGCAAAAAGGTAGCAGCAAGATGTAAAATGCACAAGACTAACCGGACACAGCAGGAGCCAGCTCACGAGCGGTACAGTTGGGCATGTGGACGATGGCGGAGGCCGCTTCATAAACCACCATCTCATGTTTATTCCTCAAGCAGCTCTCAATGAAGTCAAACAGAGGACTATCGTGCCTGTTAAAACAACATATGTAGACAGACTAAGGGCCGGGTTTACTAAACAAGGCAAATTAGCGTGAGAACACAATTCCAAAAAAGCACCGATGGGAGTGGAAAGTTCTACGTGAGATCGGTCAGAGCCGGATCATTTCCATAATGATCAACGGAATCTACCAAGAGCAGCGCAAATTGGCGTCTGGTTTAAGACGTGCTTTTTTTGGGCGGTAAATAATGGCGCAAATACCGGTAAATTGACAAGCGCAAACCTTAATAAATCCCCTTGCATGATTTATTTAAATACTCTCCTCCTATAAATTTTGCGTCTGAAAGGGAAACTCCTACAAAAGCATATGCAATATAAGGTCAGACGCAATAATAACCCTGTCCACGCCTTTTCAGAACTAATTTTTCAATGCGTGTCTTTAGTCAATCCTGACAGTCATTTTATTATACCAAAAGAGGGTTTGCTCTGGCGCAAGCTGTTAGCAAATATGAACCTATTAAGGTTACATTATTAGCAACTGCATGATGTTAATAACGCCTAAAAGAGCCTTTAAAAAAAAGCTAATGTGCAACACACATACCCTCCATCCGTCTCCTCCAGCAGCTTACTAGCAATGCGAATCATCATGCAGTAAGCAAATGGAGACTTGAGGCCAGATTTGGTGAATTTGTTGAGCATCTTGGTCACAGCCAGACGGTCATTCTTCCTCAAGTGGTACAGAAGACCCAGAGCATGGTACTGTGCAGAGAGATCCCAATTTATTAAAGAGAGACAGGCCCCCAACTCATTAGACAATGGATGCAAACATCTCACTAACCTGCACCATGATGTTATCACTTGAAGCCGCCTCCTGAGCTTCATTGACCCAGCGTTTTACCACATCAAAACTCATCTTCACCATGTGCTGTAAAACAAATACAGAAACAAACAGGATAGCTACATTATCCAGGACTAAGTGTAATAAACAGTAAGGTGAAAACAGACTAGTGATTGGCTAATACTATTCAGTTTAGCGCCATTTTAAAATATTAACAAATACTATAATTGTGCATAAATAATACTAAAATAACACTGGGCTCTAGGTTGTGATCTTACCAGTGAGGAGACGAGAGCAGAGCTGGACACGCTGGGCACTTTGTCCACGATGGCCTGTTTCATGTATCGTTCAATAGCCTGCAGCATGGTGGTCTAGTGGACAAGATGGAAGAAGCACAATTGAAAGGATCATTTACATCAGTGCCATTGTAGTTTATTTCTCACTGATAGAAAATAAAGTCTGTTACACAGAGGCAAATGAGTTTTCAAACAGTTGAGACTCACATCAGTGATCCTGCAGAGAGCTCTGATTGCCGGGCCTCTGTAAACATCCTCTTTACCAGTCATGTCCTTTGTCAAGCTGAGACACACAAAAAACATTAATCAGCGTTTTTCAGGTAATATCGGCGACATGTGCAAAGATTTCCATTCCTCATTAAATAACAATGTTTACACACTACTACACATATTATAAAAAGTATATAGGTTTCTTTAAATAAGTACAGCGTTTTTTTTACTCAAGAAACACTATTTAAAACTTATAACCCGTAAGTTGAGGAAGAGGTTTCGCTGATGTAGAAATACACTGCTATGGCAAAATGAACTGCTCACCTGCTTGTAACTATGATCACATCCTCTGAGATGTTGGCCATCTCCTTAATGGTCAGGTAACACATTCTTCTCAGGGTTTGCTAAAACATGAGGCAAAAGCAAAATAAATTTCCACAGCACATTATTTGCAATAAATTATTAATTGCTGCAACTCAATAACTAAAATAAGTATTTATCAGAGAAAATTTATATTATTACTATTATAGTTTTTATTCATATTTTTGATTTATTTATTTTGTGTTATTTTTCCAGTTTTGATTTTAACTTTAGTTTTTAGTCATTTTGTTCTTTGCTTCTTTGCTCACAATATTGTACAGATTATTACCATCGTATATCAGGCCAGCAGACATTAGTATGTTTAGGGTATATTTATACTATTAAATGTATAAAAACTATACTTGAGTATATTTCTATTGTAAGTTACTAAAACATACTCAATTATACCGGAATTTACCATTCTTCTTTACCATTCCTATTTAGGGTTAATCTTTTATTGAAAGTTTTAGTTGAAGTTAATTTTTAGTTTTTATTTACTTCAACAAAGTTATTTCAATTAGTTGACAAGGCTAATTCTAATTGACATTTTGTTTAAGTTTTCATCTAATATTTAATTTTGTTTTATTACTTTATTTCAATTAACAAAATGTTTTTAAATAGTTTTATTTAACAATAACATGGTAGTGATGCACAGATTTGTCTGTCTGCTTGGCTGATTAACAAAAGTGTTAAGCACCCCCTTTTGTCAAGTTCAAAAACATAATAACATTTTGTTCATTTTGTGTAAAAAAATAATAATAAAATAAAATAAATTATAATGTTATTGCTGTCATTAATGATATTAAAATTATATTTACTGACATTTATTATATGATTACATAATGCAACATGTATGTACTGGCTTCCATTATATGTTTAGCCTTTAAAAAAATGATGGCTGTCTAGTAACACACTAGTTAAAACCAATAAAAAGGGCTGTAAATAAAGTGTCTTACATCATTAGACTGGAACAGCCTAGTCATGGCAAAGAAAGCTTCAGTGGCTTCTGTGGTTCCAAAGTGCTCACCCTGAAAAATGAAGGAGTAGAGATGAATCAGTCCATAGAGAAAGAGAGTTGCAGTAGTGTAAAACTACTGAAAAAGTAAGATATAATCACATACCTGGTTGAGCAGGTAGATGATCTTCGTCAGGATGTGCAGACATCTTCTCGGATTGATGGGTGTCTCGTTGAATATCCGAGCCTTTGAAACAAACATGCAATGTATAATGATATATATGTGTGAGTGTATAAACACACACACACACACACACACACACACATGTACAGTGCTAAAGAGAAGTTCAGATCATTTTAAGATTCAAATGCATCAAACTCACCTCCTGTAGTACAGCGCTTTTCTCCAGATGCTGAAAGGGGTTTGAGCCACTTCCTAAATGCATAAGAACATCTGTCAATCAACTAAAGGTCTGTGCCTTCATTCAGATACAATATTAGGTAATAGTTTAAGTTAAGGTAATAACCTTTAAGTTATGAATCATATAATGCCATTTCTTCAAGAAAAGTGCTCATAGAATAAGTGATGAGAGAACGAATAGCATCTACTGTATATGTGGCTCTTGGCCACTGCAAAACAGCAATATTAGTTATATTTATTAAAACAATTATTAACCATTTAGTAAACCAAAACCAAAGATTTGGATCTTCTGAATCTGAACTGTCAAAAGATGATAGTGCCCTATAAATAAAAGACAAGAGAGAATAGCATCTATTTGTAGCCCCTTTGCAGCCCTTTAATCAACTTCAATCAGAAATTCCCTTTTAACATACGGAATACAAAGCTTATGGTGAAAAACCACGAAGCAAATGTTAGATCTCTTTCGTTTACAAGCTTGCAAAATGAATATATAATTTAAATAAAGGCTACTGTGCTAGCACATTAGCTTACTCAATAAAGATTAATTCAACTCATACTGTAGGATACAGCAAAAATAACTTAGCTGCTGATACTAGTTAATCGACCACTCAAATTAAGCATACAACTGAAACATGTACATAAATCGTTAGTGATAAACAAGTGTAATTTTTTTTTTTTCAGCTGCAGATGTGCTGTGGCCTGCAGAGACGCTCTTCCTTAGCAAAACAACCGACATAATTTCGGCCACTGAAATAAGCTGTTTCTCATATGATAAAGATTTTATCATGTGTCAGCATTAAATTAATAATGCTCTTACCAGACTCCTCGTCCTTCTTGTCGAATTTCTTGATCATTTTGCTGAATGTTTAAGAGCAGTAAACGAGATGATCAGACAGTCATTCACGCTCTTTTCCTCCACGTCAACCAGAGTGACGTGTATTGTGAGCTGGCGGAGATGGAGCCCACTGAGTTCACACTTCAAAATAAAGGTCTATGCTTAAAAGTCGAGATGACGATGAAGAGGTTGGTTTTCTTCGTACGTTCCAGATAAATATATATATATAAAATACATATAAAATAAATATAAATATGTACATTTATATATATACATTTAAAATATGACAATATGTTACAAATACATATTATAATTCACAAACACATAGTCTTTTAATGGTGTGTATAGCCTAAATTAAATATAAATATAAATATAAATGATAACTGATATATGTGTGTGTGTGTGTGTGTGTGTGTGTGTGTGTGTGTGTGTGTGTGTGTGTGTGTGTGTGTGTGTGTGTGTGTGTGTGTGTGTGTGTGTGTGTGTGTGTGTGTGTGTGTGTGTGTGTGTGTGTGTGTGTGTGTGTGTGTGTGTGTGTGTGTGTGTGTGTGTGTGTGTGTGTGTGTGTGTGTGTGTGTGTGTGTGTGTGTGTGTGTGTGTGTGTGTGTGTGTGTGTGTGTGTGTGTGTGTGTGCATATATATATATATAGCTTATAAATATAAATGATAAATGATATATATGTGTGAGTGTATACACACACACACACACACACACACACACACACACACACATATCATTTATCATTTATATGTAATTTACACACCATTAAAAGACTGTGTTTGTGAATTATAATGTGTATTTGTAATATATTGTCATATTTTAAATATTTATATTTTTTTAATATAATATTAACCTTTATCATTTGTTCTGAGACCAGACTTTGGAAAATGAATCTCAAAATTTTGTCTTCACCTAAATGTAGACTTAAATCTTACAAAAGTGATCAAATTGATATTTTTAATTCAAAACTGTTGGCCTGTAACAGCTTATTGTGTTGAGTTTGGAATGATGTTAAAAAAAGTTGTGAATGTGGTGCGATGATTTAAAAATAAATGTGCTACAGTAGCTAAGTGTATCAAGTTTCTATTATTATTTTATTTTCATTGACCTTGACTTAAAAACATCTACATTGACTTTGCTTTATGTATAGTTTTTTTTGTTTGTTTTTTGTTTTGTTTTTTGTAAAAACAACAAATAACCTGGCCATCGGTATTAGCCTTATATTAGCCTATCATAAACTGACTTTATTGATTATCTATATGTTTTCTGCGTGTCCCTGGATCAATAACTTTGGGCCTGAATTAAACCTGTGAAAACAGACTAATGAAAGATGCGTAACAGAGAAAATCCCCATCGAAATAATACGCTTCCAGTGGACGCTTTGTTTTCATTTGCATTTATTTTTTTATTTAACGAAAAAAATAATTATTATTTTCAGTACAAAAATATTCCACTGTCGGTTTTATCAACCCACTTTATATGTAGCCTATCTTCCTATAGAGCGCTATTTTCAATAACAATCAGTTCACCTTTCATTGATTTGTACAGATAAATTGTGTGAAAGAGGATTGGCAAAATATGTCGTACTTCCCTCTGAGACGGAATATGATACTCCAAACATGTCTCTTTTAAGCTTGAGCATAATTTGACCTACCAAACAGTTGTTTTGATTACAAATGTCATACGAGTCTCACTGCTATAGTAAGCCAATTTTAAACACTTACTGTACATAAGAAGAGTGACCAGTCTAACAAGTGTAGTGGGTAGGCTAATAATTCAAAACCCTTTAAAAGACATTTATATCACCTGCTAATAAATTCCATTAATTTTCAGTATTGCTATTTTTTATGCAACTGAAAGAAAAAAACTTTTATTACAATATTAAATTAGATATAACATGCCTCAGTTGGTTACAAAAACAAATGTTAAAGTCAGGAATAAGAGTTCATTTCCTCTTTCCAATCTGCGCCAGCAGGCGCGCGTTGTCATCCGCCTTTGCGCGCAGGTTTTTGGCTTTGGCAATGTTGAAGAGGATGTTCATAATGTTGGTGGGCACGTCGAGGGAAAGAGTGACCTGGTTGCGTCGGTCGCTCTTCGCACTGTTGCGGTACAGTTTACTCCTGAGCTGCGTCTGGCTCAAGTATCTGTATTTGGACGCGGGCACAGTCCTCCTCTCGCGCGGCTCCTCAGAGGAAAGCGCGTGCGCTGGTTTGTATAGGAGGTTTACACTGTCGAGCAGGGAATTCGACGGTTTCCCGTTATCATTCGCGTCGGAGAACATCTCGTTGTTGCAAAGAAAGTTGGACTCTGGGTTGTACGTTGGTAAGCAGAGGCTGGAAACCGGTGCGCAAAGAAGTGCTAGAGCGAGGAGGGTCCGCGCGAACCACATCGTTTTGCCCTGTTGAACGGAGGTGCGTGAGAATATGAGGCACTATCAGATTGCATTTGGATTTACATTTCTTGCGTACTGATTATTTAAAACTTCCAGAAAGAAACTTTGCATAAAAAGTGTCACATGGCATTGCGCCTATAGGAACAGTTCAACAAAAAACTGTCATTATTTACTCACCCTCATCTTGTTCCAAACCGGTATGAACTTCTTTCTTCTGTGGAACAAAAGCTGTCGCTGGACAGAATGACAGCTCGTCACCATTAATTGTCATTGAATAAAAAGATGCACTGAAGACTGAAGCTGTCACCCTTTAATATTTTGTGTTCCAGAAAGTCATACAGGTTTGGAACAACCTTTGGGTAAATTATGGAAGAATTTTGTCCCTTTTAAATGAACGATTCCCTTGAATCTCACACAGGACTGCAAAAGTACTTACCTGCACTGTTTGGATGAGAAGAGTCTTCTGAAGTGAAGCACTGTTTGTCAAGCAGAACTTTTGGATCGTAAATCCAAAGTGTTATTAAAAAGGTAAGCAAGTCAACAACTCAACGTCAACTTAAATAAGAGTGATTTTGTGGGTTTGATATCTCCCTGGCTGCTGATAATATCCGTTTGGACTGTTTGCCCATTGGATGTGCATTCATTTAGCCCATTTACGCTGCAGTCGTACGCCAGCAATAACGTCATTTATTGGGACCCTCCCAGTAAAATGAGGCGGTTGTGCACCAAAGGCGCTTTTACCGTCACCATATAAAACAGATAACCGACCGTGTGTGCTTAATATTTGATAAACGCGACGAGATATGTACAGACATCCTGTAGGCTAATTATAGCAACAACAACAAAAAAATCAGATTATGGGTGCGTCTCAATCTGCTCTCTACTTCAGTAGTCAGGACACTGATCAGGGAGTCGGCCATTTGAAGGGCTGTCTCAATCGCAAAGTCATACTAGTGCACTGAAACGTTCGCTCCCTAAAGTCCCATAATGCAACGTGAAAACCAGGGTGCATTGGTGCTCACAATGGCTGCATCCGAAAACTTAGGCAGCTGATTTGTTGCCTCTCTGCTTTATCAGGTAATGACTTTGTAGGCTTTCTGATGCCATCTTTATTTTTACCTCAACTGTCACAGAATGGAAACCACAGGATTGTGGGATATCAAAGGCAGCGGCGGATTGGATACATATATGTTGCCTTCAAAAATCGTCAGATGCAGTGTGTCTGAAATCGCGTACTGTCTCAGTTGGTACTATATTTAAATTTGAACTTACTTCGCCACCGTTTAAAAAAGTTATTTCTTTATAGTATGAATGTGTGTTGTATGAATGTAATCTGGACGTACTACATCCGCCATGTTGTATGTGACCTAGCTGTGTTGCTTCACCTCCATTCATAAATCCTCTCCCATGGCCTCATGGGATAGTAATGTGTCCATCGAATGCGCACTTCAGAATCCCGCCGGAAGTAGTAGGTCATCCAGGGACTTTTTGCCTACTGTTTTTCGAATACTAGTATTTGGACATACCTACTACTCTATTGGCGTACTGTTTTTCACATACTATATAGCCTAGTAGGGACGTATTCGATTTTGGACGCAGCGATGAAGGTATTTCAGGATACAAGAAGTGAAGCTAACTTTGGATTCGGACATGCCTTCATGCCTTCCTACCTTGGAATGCATCCTTTGAAAGCAGCATTTTTAATCATTTGAACTATGGAAGAATTTGGAAGAATTCAGAACTTGACGAAAGTTCTGAAGCGCGAAACATAAATTATGTGAGCCAACTCAACACGTGACATGCAATAGTTTATTTTTATTTTTAAACAAACTAATATTTAATTATATTTAAGCATAAACATAAATGATTCGACGAATTTATACATTATAATTTATAATTAATAACATAATTTTTCATTTATTTACAGGTGAATTATTTACTTTACTTTTACTTTAAGAACTTTATTTGATTGACTATTTTAGTTTATTAGATTAACGATGTCATGAGAAAAATGTTTTACGAAGTGGCGATTTTTGCCATGAATGCGTACGATGCGATTTGTGCGAAAACATACGATTTTTAGGAAAAAGGGTTAGCACTAAGCTTTTTTTACTTAACTGTGGTTAACTAATATATTTAGCTACAAAGTTTTTTATTTATTTTTTTCTTTCAGTTCATTGCGATGTGCAACAGTTTTTTAAATTTTTTAATTTACAATTCATTTGTCATTATGCAAAATAAAATAACCTACCACTCAATGTCATGACTGGCTGGACATAATTATCCTTAAAACTTTGGAATAAAGTGGTTATAAGGCTTATAATTAAGATGGCACACCAACTCATCTAAAGGCATTCAGCACCATGGATAGCGCAGTAATTTACTTACTCTGCATGTGTATTGAGCCATTTATAAAACAGGAATTTCTGGGTCTGTTTTATTGTTTCCTTAGTTGTCAGGGTCAATAACTATAACATGTTTGTGTTCCTTTTTAGACGTCCCTGTGAGTTAATTGCTGTGCAGTTCATGCTCATTAGTTTAATTCGTTTTCTTCCCACCTCCCTTTAAAGATTGATTGCTTTGCTATCAAGGGCTCTAAAGTTTGGAAGCTTCATTAATGATTACATTTAAACGCTGTAAACATTGTGCATTGGACTGGATGATAATACTTTTATTCCACATGAAGTTAAAGGAAGCTCATTAAACCTTAAAAACTACATTTTAAAGCAGGTGTAAAGGGCATCTGTGCTAGCGTGCTCAATGAAGTTCACTCAGGGATCCCCTTAGACACACTGTAAAGGGCGTCCTGTCTTCTGACTTGTACCACAGTCTTCTCAATGTGCTCTAAATTGGACTACAGCCTGCTACACGCCCCCCTGCTACTGGGACATATGTAAAAAGCTAGAAACCTAGGGATGGAACAGGGAGCAGCTTAGTTGGGAGATTATACAAGACAGAACAGAGTCAATGTCAGCGGAAGGTAAAGCTTTAAAGACGTGAAAAAGATATGGAGGGGTAAAAATAATGAGGAAGGAAACATACAAATACATGCACAAATGTACAAATACCGTGTAAGCCACCCACAAATGCAGCTAGTCCATTTGCTTCAAATGCGCACACACTTTCTCTGCCTGCCCCCAGGAGACACCGTCCAGACACGACTCGACAAACATTGCTGAAGAAAAGCCAATATGGCAGCATTTATACACAACACAGGGCCAAGCTCAGAGAACACTGTCCAAAATCAGAGGTCACGATGTAAAAATGTTCTCACGCACACACCCACCCACCTACAGTGAACCCCTACGACTATATAGCTCATTCAAAAATATATACAGTTCATTGTTTTATTGTCTCGCATAACATTTTAAAAGCAGTCAGAGTAAGAACATTTTACAAACAGAACCATTAGTGCAAAATGGAGAACCTTATGGTAAACAGGTCATAAACACAGTTGATTATATTAATAGTGCATTTACTCTTAGAATCATGACCTCCGTTAATAAACATCAAACTAGGTTTTAAATAAGAACGTGGTATATTGGTAAGACATTCGTAGGTAAGCATGTATCACTATAACAGTGCAACAATGTGTGAGGCTATAGAAACGCAAACATGATGTAGATTAAACAAGTTATGAACACTTTTTTTTCTCTAACATATACAGCTGTGATAAACTAATATACATATGGGATGACAAAAATGTACAAAACTAGTATTTTTTTGTGAGATAAAAATAGCTAAATGTTCTTCCTCAGGATCCAGAATCTGTAAAACAGGAAAAGGGGACAAGAAAAGTTCACTAAAAATTATGCTAAATTACTTCTGACAAAAATCGCACGTCTTTCAAATAATCATCTATAATCATTGGAACCTGAGGTTTGAGTCCCGATTGCCTCTTTACCTTTCCTTCCCAGAATGCATTTACTCTGACAATCCTGTTTGGAGCTGAAGCGGTTTCTATTTCCTCCGCAGCCACCGTACACAAAAGGACGGCATTTCCCTGAGATGGCGTAGTAGTACCAGAGCAGGACGTATTCAGTGCAGTGGCCCTCAGACATGGGTTCAAGGCACATATCAGCGTCCGGGTCTGCATTCAGTGGAGGTAGCATTACATAATCAGTTTCAATTAAATAAATAATGCATTCACACTGTTTTAATGAAAATATTTGAAAATTAAAATTATGAAAAAAATAAAAATAAATAAATGTTTGAAATGAAATGTATTAAACTATGAATATCATGAAACAACAATTTTATTTATGCTATTTTTTTATTTATTTTTATATATTTTAATATAATACGAAATCATGGATCTAAGCTGTCTATATATCACTGCAAGGATACACGAAGCAATAAATGGTTAATCTAAAAATAGTTCCACTTTTTATAAATGTGTCATCTTGTATTTCTCTGTCAAATGTTCTATCTTCTCTCTCACATATATGCAATTGTAAACACGCAAATATACACTTGTGGAGAGATGATTTGAGTGTTACTTTTATCATTGGATTAATTATTGTCTTATATGTCTGTTTCTGCTCCCTGTGTCTCATATTGCACTGTGGATGTGATAGAAAAAAGACGGATAAAATAATCTTGGCTATGTGCAATGCCTTGCACTTTTGGTGCCAGGACCATTAATGTGTACTTCTTCGGACTACTATCCTGGATATAAACCCAACATTACCACTGCAAATCCTTTTAATTCGAGGACCAGGTTTAATTTGTGCAGGAAATCAGACTATATTGCTTATGTAAGCTGTTTTTTTAGATGTATTAATTGGTTGAAAGCACTTGGAGCAGCAGTCAGCAGAGGACGATGTTCTCCTCTTTTACTCTACACACACCTGAGTGGAGTTTGAGTGCACGTCTCTTTTCTCTCTGCTCTCCATCTCTCTCAGTACTGGCTCCTGAGTGCAACAGAAAAGCTTTTATTATATCCACATTTTTCAGTTAACACCATGTATGCAGAGTCATTACACAAATATAATCACATAGATTTGTGTATTATGGGACAACATCTGTAAATCATTAGGATAACATTGTAAAATAAATCACCCTCATTTTTCCGATATTACATGACTATTTAGTATTTACTATAAATAAATGTAGGTCATGAATGAAACATTGTTTTTGAACGAATCAGTTGAATTAATGATTCAATGACTCACTCATAGAAATAGACACTTTTGAAGAAAGAGCCACTAAAAATCTCTACCACTAATGGACAGATTGACAGTCTGGAATGCGCAAACACTGATAAAACAATAAAGAAGTCTGTATATTAGTTCTTATTTTGATCATTGAAGGTCACCTCAAGCAATTAATATATGGTTGGTCCAATGCAGATTTTGTACTGTGTGACTTAGTTGCTTAAAATAAACAAAGAAGTAGACCATGCAGAACTTTTGTGTATGACTTCCATATATCTATACCCTGTAACCATTTCCTGTTTTCCTTCTGGTAAAGAAGAACTAAATGGTGTTTATGGATGAATGAACACATCTACAAAGATGCCCGATCTCAACACCAGCTCATTAGGATTGGCTTCCTGGACTAATGTTCATAAGACACTGCAGAAGACCAAAATTTACAGTTAATCAACACTCAAATATAAAACTGATTATATAATATGAATTATATATTCTGAATATGAGTAATTAGTTCCCCCATCCAAACGCTTCCAGGCCCAAGGACAAAATATAGGCATGATATCATAAGAGAGAAGCCATGTTCTAACATATTGGTTCAAAGCAGGAATATACCTACTTGTAATGTTGCCATATGCTAATGTTGGCTCAGACTCTGAAACAGCAGGACGAACTGTAGTGGTCTCGTCCTCCACCTCTTCATCCCACACTTTGGGGTGGGTGAGCAAGAACCGAGAGGCAGAATCCGCTCTTCTGTCTTCTCTTAGGATACTCCCATCATCTGGATCATTGGTGTTCACCATCAGGAGTATTTCCTTTCCTTTGGTTAAGAAAGTGACCATGCTTTGTGCAACTTTCATTAGGCATCAACATCATTAATTAATTTAATTTCACACAAATGGAAAGTAATTCAATCTTTTTTTTTTAAACCAGAGAAGTCATTACTTCAATAAAATTCTGAAACAGTTCCAGTTTTTTGTTAATTTGGTTTTCACATTAATGAATGACTTCTGAACATGGAGTTCTTCATAGTTTTTCTTCAGTACGAGAGCCCACTAGAACACAACAGATGGTGGAACCCATGGGGTCCAGAGGTCTCCACAACAGGGGCTTCCAAACACATATACTGAGAGACACAAACTCACACAAATACACAAAATCACACACTCCTAAGCACCAACAAATAAATGTGTTAACGAAGCTCTGTTATTCAGATCAATTTCACTTGAATGGACATTGCACAACTGAATAGATTTTAATGTGGGTAGACGGCATATTTAATTAAACATGAATAGACAAGTCTACTCAGCGGGTTGTACTGTTCTATATCGTGGCGGTAATTGTATAGCCGATAAAATACTTAAAAAACATAATTTCAAAACATTTCCAGTGGACAAAAACATCTAGAAACACGTTGATGTATACATTAGAGGTGATCTGATACATTAATATTGTATGCACTAATGATTTGCTTAAATGCATAAATGATTTTCTTACTCAGTATTTTTGTCTTGTTTCCTGGACAAACATCTTAACATTCTTAAACTGAGATGCATTTACTTGAGAAGCAAAATGACTTAAGATATTTAAGTCCTGTTTTCTGAAAAATGATATTAAGTGAGTTTATGCTTTATGCTTTTGTTTTTTTGGTTGGTCACTGACAGATCTTTTACAAGCATTAACTTAAAATCTTAAGTAATTTTCCTTCTCGAATAGCCTAAATGTATCTTGATTTAAAAGTTGTTAGATATCTGTAATGGAAAACAAGACAAAAATACCAAGAAAACCATTTTCATGTCTATATCCTCACAGTTTAACATGAAGTCCCCACTAAGATCCACTGTGTGTTTAAGAATACAAATGAGCATACACACATACTCACCACACTTCTCAACCACCTCCTTTGACACTAGATCCTTCACTTCCTCCACCTGAACAAAAGGACAATTTTAATAAGTTTCTTATCATACAGAAAAAGTATCTGTAATCCATAATGATAAATATATCAAAGGCGTTGTCAACATACACTGAGTCCTGGCTCCCCTTTTTCTCCTTTCATGCCCAAGCTTCCCACCTCCCCCTGCATAGAAGATATACATAACTTTAGACTGAACATGTTTGTGAATGGACAAAGTCCTAATAGAGTGGAGGATACAGTTATTTGTGTGCAGATTCCTCATTACATCCAGGCCTGTGAGGCCAGGAATTCCAGGGGGTCCCCGTTGACAGGCTTTTCCTCTGCCTCTCCTCCCCTTCTCTCCCTGAAACGATACAGTAATACAGTAAAACATAAATACATAAAAGCCTCACGTCAGCACAAAACAGCCACTAACCCTGGACCAATCTTTGAGCTTAATGCTACACATAACCAAACCAATGGATTTCCTACTTTATTTTCAACTGACATTAGTCTATGAGTAAAAAAAACGGAAAAACACCAGGAGTAGCACTTTACAATAATGTGTAATTCATAAACATTACTACAGGACTGTCACAGGTACATCCACAGTATTTGTTAATTTTGGTGAACATTAAAGTCTTTTTAAATAAAAAAAAATAAAAAAACAAGTTATGTGGAATTCACATTACTTAATTTTACTTAATTTTAAGGCAACAGGTTTCCTCACTTTTTTAAGTTAAGTTAACTGATCACTTTTTACAGTGATGTTGGGTCAGACACATGCAGATGCATATTTTTATTATGAACTATGTGCTCGACTAAACTGTTTTGGAAATTATATGGGTTTTCGATGTGTATGTCATATTGTACTGTTTTATTGCTTTGATCCTGTTTGATGTACTTATGTTGCTTTGAGCGAAAAGTGTTATAAAATATATATTTATATAATCATAATAATAATAATAACATAATAATTATTATTTTTGTTGTTCTTGTTCTTATAAATAATATAAATATTTTGTTACATTTACAAATTTACATTAGTTAATGTATTATGAATGAACATTAATTTATTTATACAGTTAGAGTTTAGGGATAAAACGGTAATAGTATTTTATAATTATTATTAATAGCCATATGATTATTATTCATATTAACAACAACAACAACAACACACTGCAACTACCAACACAAGGTAGGACAATTAAGGATTTCGGATATTTCCATCTTTGTGGGGACATTTTGTCCTCATAACGGTAGGGTTTCCCTATTACTGTTGAAACTTGTCAAATATAAAACTATTGAGAAACCTTGACCGATTCAGCAACCTTTATCTAACTCACAGCATCCTCATGTTTTAACCAAGTCTGCTGAAGTACATTTCACCTTTACCAAAGAGACTCTGTCCGTGAGAGCAGCTTGCCGAACCCTCTCCATTCCTATCAACATCAAGAGATGCTTAATTGTGGCTAAAGGCGGCCTTAGTGCAGTGTTTGGTTTGATAGCTCAAATCTTCATCCCAGCAGAAATAGCTCCTACGCCCCCCCCCCCCCCCCCCCCCCCATCTATCTCTCTCATCCTCTCCTTCTTGTGAGTTAATTAGGGACTTGTCCTCCTACACGGTTCCTCCACATGAGATTGAGTGAGGTATGAAGATGACCATAATTACAATGGTTTGACTATTTATCCATCTGTCTGTAAGGTCTGATGAATCACACACATAATGAATTCAGCTATATTATTGTTTTTGGTCGTACCTTCGGCCCCACTTCCCCTTTGGGTCCAACTGGACCAGGCCGACCTGAAGCCCCATTAGTTCCTGGTGTACCAGCAGATCCCTTAAAACCTGAGAAACCTGGGAAACCAGTTGTTCCCTGCAGGAGAATGGGGTAAATAAATGAAAATTTGAAAATGAACATATTGGCTTTGGCTAAAAGGACAGAGAAAAAGATTGCTCATATTAAAATTTGACACAATGATGGTTTTTGTATGTCTAGTAACTGATCGTGACATGATAGCAGTGTTATTTTAGTACTATTTATAGACTATTATTTCTAATTAACATTTTGAATGAGCTTTTTTTAGTTTAGTTAAATAATAACATACATTTCGTTCCTCACACAAATTTATCATATCACCTCAGAAGGCTTTGAATATAGCGCATGAGTCATATGGTCTAATTGTAAGATACATTTATGGTGCTTTTTAGTCTGTTTTGAAGCTTGACAGCTCTTGATTGCAATATGCTTTCATTATATGAAAAAATATTTAAAACATCTCTATTTGTGTTCCAGTCAAACAGTTTTAGAAAGATGTGAAGATGAGTAAATGGCGACAGAATTTTTTTTTTTGGGGGGGTGGGTGTACTATTCCTTTAATAAAAAGATAAAATTATTATAATTATAATTATTATTATTTCAATTAACAGTGGTGCTGTAATTTTTACAGTGTCTGTATACCTTCTCTCCTTTCTGTCCAGGAGCTCCATCAAGACCATTCAATCCACTATCACCCTTTTCACCCTAAGCATTAACAAAAACAATAAATCTTATACTTAACTTTACATGATGATGATATCTGTTTGTGTAGTAACTCACCTTTCGTCCCGGGATACCGTTTAGACCTGGAATGCCATGCCTGCCAGGGTCCCCAGAATCACCCTGTGTTTTACAGTCAAAAGAAATGTTATTAGTGGTTTATTTAATCCAGTTTTTTATTTAAGATGAAATGTAGACAAAAACACCTGTTCTCCATCCAGTCCTGGGTTCCCTATTCGACCAGGGAAACCTCTGAAGCCCTGCAGGAGAACAACGGTTACAGACAGGTGAGAACACAAAAACTAAATCAATAAGTTCAGATTGACACTTCTTACCTTCTCTCCTTTAATTCCTGTATCTCCAGGTAAACCAGGCTCACCTGTCTCACCCTGAACACAAAAAGCATTGTGCTTGCAGTCTATATCCCTTAATAAAGTGTGTGATCTTTTAAACAACAAACTAAAAGGACTACCTACTTAAATATTGAATCATCCCTCTCTAAATAATGTAGTTAGTAAGAAAGGTTAAGGCACAGTGTTCTCCCTCTCTGTTACTCTGAGGATTTTCTTCATAATTAATATTTTATTCAGATGGTTCATATTCTCACCTGATCCCCCTTTTTGCCCTGCAGGCCCATGTCTCCCTTATCACCTTTTTCACCATCCAATCCATGTTCTCCATTTCGGCCCTGTAACAAATCTCAGCCAATCAGTATGTTTTATAGAAGTATAATCCTTAAAAGCAAACATCTCAAACTTGGTTTATGAAACAACCACAACCACAACCACTCGTACTACCTTTTCTCCATTGGCGCCGGACTCCCCTGGATCTCCCTAAGGAAAAATGTTTACTTTCCACAGAAACATTTAACAAAACAATATAACCCATACTAAAAATGCAGTTTTATATAGCAATATAGTGCAAAAACTTTCACTATATTCTGACCTTTTGTCCTACTGGACCACGTGCGCCAAAAGTCCCCATGCCTCCTTTGGTACCAGCCTCACCCTTCAGTCCCTGAAATTATATCAAACAAGCATTGGAAATTCACTTTATATGGTCCACATGAATCTCTACAGGTATCATCCATTACTGTTCAGAAGTTTAGGATTTCTATGATTTGTAATGTTTTTAAAAGAAGTCTTATGCTCCCCAAGGATTCACTTATTTTAATACAGTAAAACAGTAATACTGTGAAATATTACAATTTAAAAATAACCGTTTCCTATTTTAATATATTTTAAAATGTAATTTATTCCTCTGATGGCAAAGCTGAATTTTTCAGCAGCTATTACTCCAGTCACATGATCCTTCAGAAATCATTGAAAAGTAATGTATATTTCACTCAGTACGGTGTGTAAAATACCTTCGCACCAGGTGGACCATCTTCACCCTTCTCTCCTTTATCTCCGTCAAATCCTGGAAGCCCACGTTCACCCTGCCATGTAAAATTCAGACATACTGACGTTGACGTACATATTACGTACATATACATTGACCTGTATTTGTCCTTTCTACTTCAAAAAGGTAACAGTTTACATTAAAGTCTAATTTTTTAACATTAGCTAATGAACATAAACTAACAATGAACAATACATTTGTACAGATTTGATTAACCTTTGTTAATTAATAAAATGTTAATGTTCATGTTAGTTCACTGTGCATAGTATTAACAGATACATATATTGACTTTAAAAAATGTCTTAAATGTTGAGTTAAACATAAGCTAAGATAAATAAATTCTGTAGTAAAGTATTATTCATTGTTAGTTCATGTTTCTTATTGAAGAAAAAAAAAATCAAATGGCTCACAAGTGTTGTGAAGTGTTTGCACAGTCAATTATGATTCAAGTATCCTTTGTAGGAAACATTAGTGAACTTATACATAAATACAGAAATCTTACCGTCTCTCCTTTTAGACCCTTATATCCTCTGGGTCCTGGCGTGGAGAGAGGGCTACCCTACAAAAACAGGAAAACAATAAGGTAGTTGGTAAATAAATCTAAATAAACGCCATCCAGGTATGCTTATATGCTGTCCTTACCTTGTCTCCTCTGTGACCAGTCACACCTTTGTCACCCTGTCAGTCAAAAAGTTTTGTCTTTGTTAATTTTGTCTGGTTTATATTCTAAACAATTGAGTTTAAAATGGTACGTCATATGGACTGTTAAAGGTTTCTACAAACACTGTTGTAAATTTGAACCTGTCATACGCTGAAGTAAATAAATCCGGTTTTATTCACAACTGACGCAGATTGTGACGTTGGAGTGAGTGTGTATGTCTGTGAGAAGAAAGTGCTGTTCACAGCAGTTTCAAACATACAAAGATTGGCTTGAGCAGAGAAAGAGTTGAAGAGAAGGCACTGGCAAGTCAATACAGAGAGAAGAGAGGCTCTGTGAGCACAGTAGTGCTGTCAAAGCTGCCTATAAATCTTTGAGCTACAGAGAATGACCCTGGCAGAGTTGGCTTGGCTATTAACATTTAAAGCCCTTCAATGCTTGGCCATAACCACCATAGACATTGAGGGGGACAAGTCCTCCCCAATAGTTAGAATTGGAATAGAATATTCTTGATGCTGCTCTGCTGCAGTCCATTATATTGTACTTTGTTTGAACGGTGATCGTCAATGTCAAAATGACTGAGTTGGCCATTCAAATCAAAGGAGGCGGGCCTTGCTGTTCACAGAAAACAAGTGCGAATTCCAACGCAACACTTTAGTTTTAAAGGCCCACTGAAGTGCCTTGAAACGCACAGCATTATTCAATGTGCTGACGTAATTTCCACTGAAACAGGAAGACAGGGCGGGACATATCAAACAGCTCCGTCCCTTTTTTAAAAACAGCCAATAGAGTTTAGTTTATATCACAGCTCGGCCAGAGCCGTTGAGTTCGGCAAAGCCGCAGTTTCCTCCTAATCTACTCAATATCGCTTTAAAATATAGCATTCTGTGTAAAATTCAAACGGGTCCAATATGTTTTCTGGTATACGCCGATTCGTAGCCTACATGTGATCTGCTCAGTGCTATCGTGTCTTTTGGACCGGAGCAGACTGTGTGCTCGCTGAATAAAAATATGTTATAGTTTACATGAATCGTGTAATTCATAAATGAATGTGACGAGACAAGAAACGTTTTGCGTTCACCCCCCCAAACAAAAAACTTTGGTCACCCCCAATGTTCAAGACATGGTAACAGCCTTGATTCAATGTTGTAAACTTAGAATTTAAACCAAGATGGGTTAAAAATGGAAACTCACCTTTTCTCCTTTCACACCAGTCAGGCCTTTGGGACCCTTAATTAAAGAGAAAGGTCACAAGAACTTAACACATTGTACAGACAGCTGCGGCACTTCGATCATTTCAAGCTTTGCCATGTATTGTGTATCAAAATATTTATTTTGGGGCATTTTTTCAGATAGTACAGTTGAAGAGAGGACAGGACTACAACGAGATATTGGTGAGAAGTGTTATTTTTCCCATGACAGTGAGAGAAGATGCAAAGAAACAGAGATGTGAGAGTGTGATTTTGGTTTAGCTTTGATAAACATGACACTCGGGGCTGTTGTTGTCATGCCCTACAAACATGTGAGGTTGATAAGGAGAGATTCTTTATCACTAAAATATGGAACATGTTATTCACAAATTCCAATACAGATCAGTCAACAAATCAATAAATATAAAGCAGAGGAAGTTCCTTGTGATAGGCTGCCAACTATCTCTGATGTACATGGATGGATGAATGAATGAATGAATGAATGAATGAATGAATGAATGAATGAATGAATGAATGAACGAACGAACGAACAAACGGGTCTGCCCATACACTTGAAATGGGTCTGCATTTAATCTGCTTAAAAAATATTCTACAGAATGACACACGACTCACCATGAGACCTGGAGGCCCTCTAACACCGATAGTGCCTTTGGCTCCCTTGTAATAATAAGAAGTTATTAATAAACATTTAGAGTACGCAGAGAAAAAACAAACATGCAACTGTTTTCACCACTAGATTTTATAATTTATCATTTGTTTACTTCCATAATGACGATAAACTAATATTCTATTACAGAATAAACATTACACCTACATTACATTACAACATTACATCTATCTGAAGGAACATTTATTATAATATTACCCGGCGACCTGGGAGCCCGGAAATTCCCCTGTCACCTGGTTCCCCTGGGATAGTGTCTCCCTGGTGATAGCAGATAAAACTATTCATAAATGTATATGTTTATGTCTGTTTGTGGGGTATTTCAACCTAACCTGTTCATGTTGAGCATCAACATAACATGCAATGACTTACCTTTTCACCTTTAACCCCAGAGAGGCCAGGAGGACCCTGTAGAAAGACCAGCAAGTTCTCAGTTCATTCTAGCCCTTCACTTTTCACTCTATAAATTAAAATCCAGAGTAAATGTATTGAAATACAGAGTAAATGCAGCAGTGGTACCTGCTGTCCAAGAGGACCAATTGCACCTGGAGTGCCAGATGACCCATTCTTTCCTCGTCTCCCTCTATCACCCTGTAAAAACATAAATAAAAAAAATATAAAAAAAACTTCATTCATTAGTTAATTTTTCGCTTTCAAATAGCAAAATGTTATTAAATCAACATTATTTAACATATAGAATGGGTTGATCATTACCTTTTTACCTGGCTCTCCAGGGTCACCTGGCTGACCTCTTTGACCTGGTGACCCAGGGATGCCAGGATTGCCACGGATACCCTGAATGCCCTGTGCTCCAGTCGGTCCTGGTTCGCCAGGCTCACCCTAAGCACATAACACAACATCAGCAACAAGACGTCCATTTTTAGCTGCGTTTGGGTTTATGTTGGTATTCTCTCCTGTATGTCAACCATTAAACAGCCCAACTGGGAATGGCAGTTAATTTCACAGTATTGATAAAGGACACACCTTTTGTCCTGGTGGACCGGCCTGACCAATTGGCCCACGGTGACCAGTTCCAGGTTCTCCCTGAAACAGAACACATAAACAAATAGTAGGAGGCTAAAGAATTATGGGATAAACAGTTATTGACAACAAGCTGAAAATGAGTGTACCTTCTGGCCTTTTTCTCCAATCTCCCCCTGCGCAAATTCACAAATGATCAGCCACTCACAACCACAATTTTTACAGGGCAAACAACAAAGAGCTCGAAAGTTCTCCACCAGCTCTACAATATTAACAAAGACTAATTAAATCCATTTCAGGCTCGCAGGAGTAAGAATAAAGCTCTGGGGGCATCAAAGCAAGCGGAAGGGGACTACTGAAATTCCACCCACCAGGTTTGATTGACAGTAATCATTTCAACATTGTGAATGAGGGGGCGGGGATGTCATATGTGTGGGTGGGGTGCAGACCAATCAGGAAGCAGGGATGATTATCTAACAGACTTTGGTTTGGGAACACACAGAGCTTATTCAGTAATAAGAGCCAACGAGAACATTGCTCAAATTACACTATTTATCAGGACGGGACTGTCATGCTTATTACTAAGAACAGATCGTTCTGACTTAGAGTGAAAAAGCTTGCCTGACCTTAGGGCCTGGTTTCCCATTTTCACCTGGAGGTCCCTGTTCATTCGAGGAAAAACGCACATACACCATATTACAGTAAATAAATTAGGGTCCAAATGTCTGTCCTTATTATCTAAATTTAAACAAACATATATTTTATAATTACATAATGTTTTCCATGGGCTCAAAGGTAATATATATTTTATTCTTTATTACATATATGTTGTGGATATGTGGAATATTTGTATTTTTGTTGAAAACTAATTTTAAAGCACATTCTTACCTTCAGATAATCACAGTGGGAAATACGGGGCCCCATGTCTTCCTCTCCGTTTGTCTCTCCCATCCTCTCTCTCTCCATCTTTTCTCTTTGTCTCTCCCATTCCATTCTTTGTCTCTGTAACTGTCTCTCTCTCTCCTCATTTTCCTCTTGCTCCATCTCTGTCTCCCTCTCTAGCTCTGTCTCCCTCTCTAGCTCTCTCTCCCTTTCAAGTTCTTCTGCCCTTTCTCGTTCCAGCTCCATCCTTTCTTTTTCCATCTCCTGTCTTTCTCTCTCCCTCTCTAGCTCAAATTCTTCCTCTATCTCCTCGCTGCCTGTCTCCTTATCACCATCACCTGAACTGTATTCTTTGGTCTCAGTCGCACCATCCTCTTCCTCCATGTCCCACTGTGACTCAGTTTCCTCTTCAATCATTCTTTCCTTGTTCTTAAGATAGACTTCGTCTTCTCTCTCGCCCTCTTCTTCCCTCCCTCTTTCCTTGTACATCTCTGCAACAGGCTCAGTGTCTTTGTTTTCTTGCTTCCTTTTCTACAAAAGTGACAGAGAAATAAAATGTGAGAGCTTTATATCATGCTATTAGATTCCCTTTTTTTTTGCACTATAAAATTATAAGTAAATAATCAAACATTGATTTGATCACAGTATTTTTTGATTTACTTATTCCAAAATTTTAACAACTTTCAGGAACATATAATGCATCTCAACACAGTTTTCTATTAAAATACTAACAGTCTTTTATGTGTCTAACAGTTCAAATAACTACAATAATTAATGTGGTAATAATTTTGACTTGTAGTCTTGTGATGCCGAGATGAGTTTGTGCCTCTATTTAAATTATTTTTTAATTTAACCCCTTAAGTGTCACCGGCCCACCGGTGGGCCCAAATCCATTACATTTTTAAAACAGTAATATCCTATACTAAACCTAAACTAATCTTGACAAACTATATATCATTTGAAAGCTTACAATCTCTAGTTTCCATATTTGGTGATTGATTTTCAAAATAAATTACAGAGGAGCCGTAATTTATCAATTTGCAACAAAAATATTTTCATACTCCTAAGGCGTGTTTAGACCTTTATTTTGAAATAGTGATGAACATGAAAAATCATGAAAGAAGGGTAGAAACCTCAGTTTGTTTTCATGCCAAGAGTTCAAAAGATAGCATCAATTCAATTATTTTAGAAAAAAAGGTCTGAATTTGTTTTTAAATATAAAGAAAAAAATGATAGATTCACCATTTGTGGCAGGAAGCTAAAACGTACATGCGTGTTCTTTTTATGTGTTTCTTAGAGGTTGAATTCATATCAAAATCTGCCAAACTTCTCATATTACTTCTGAATAGGATGTCTACTTCATAAATTGTATGAAAATTGTGGAAATAATGGTTCAAATCACTCAAAACACATATGGAAATGGAGGCGCCCTTATATGGGCAGTAATGGAGTCTGGTTGTCATCTAGTGAAAAAGTTTGGTACTGCGCCCAAACAAAATCTTACTAAAAGCTCATTTTTTGAGATATCAACCTAAATTTTCAAACACAACTTGTTCAGATTTTTGGCTTTGATTTTTTTTGCAGTTTTAGAGTCGCCAAGGTTTTGAAAATATATATTTTCTATAAAATATGAATAATTAAATTTTTTACATTGTAAAAACCGTGTTACATTCTTTAAAACAAGACTAATCTTACGTCTATATTCCAAAGCATTTTTAAATTACAACCATTTAAGTTTGAAATGTGCATTTTCATGTATATTCAAAAAAAGGGGGGTGACACTTAAAGGGTTAAGAATCTTCTTAAAGTTTGATTACAAATCTAAGAAAAACTACTTGCATGGCATTTCTGAGTTTTTTGTAATACTACGGTCTTTTCTATCTTCTATGAATTCCCACATTTCTTTTAGGTAGATTAAACACAATCACATTTAGCTTCTTTTTGCCTCCTGCTCCTGAGGTGGAACGCTAAAAGAAGATGAGATAACACAATTTTACTTTCTTCCCTCCATTTCCCTCCATTACATCATGCAATCACATCTGCAGCTCTCCATACTGAGCTTATCAAATCAGAAGCACATCACCTTATGTCCTTGTCTGTAACGGTTTTGTCCTCCTGGCGTTCCAGGCATGTATGCCTACAGATGACACACTTGATTTGTGCTTCATTAGGATGCTTATTCTATGTACAAATTGAAATTCTATAACAAAACATTAGCCGGACTGTTATGAACAAGTTGTTTTACCATGTACTCAGGCGAGGGGGCGCTCCTCTTCACTTTAGATCTTGCCCCTTCCAGGCCACTATTGTGGGACAAGTACCCCTGTTTACACCCAAACAGTCTTATAAACATCTTTCTCTTACTCATGTACATTTACTCCACTATTTTACCATATTTACTTACTAAATCAATTGTTTTAAACGCTACATGTGTATTTAGGCACCATAACATTATAATGTATTGTACACTTTCAGAAAAAATATATACAATTTGTGCATTAATAAGTACACTTTAGGTACTAATATGTACCTTTAAAGTACTAATATGTACCCTTTAGGTGTAAAAAAGGTACAAAGGTGTAGCTTTCGAAAGGGTGTCAACCCACTGACAGCTTTTGTACCTTTTTTCTGAGTGTATGAAAAAACGTATATGCTCTTGGAAATGACATTTAACAGTGTTATTAAATTAATAGAGTTTTAAAAGATTAACTTAGATGACGGCAAAGGAAATCTAAAATTAAAAATAGGGGAAATTAGCATGCACAATGACATGTAGAATATAAACAATGCCAATAACTGATGTGGTACCAATATAGTGGACCTCTTTATTTAAAAATGTTATGAAGCAAACATTTTTCATGATTGTGAAAAGAATTAAAGACACACATAACACACAATAAAGACTCAGAAACAGGTTAAGACTGGTTTAGGAAGAACACATTTACTGACAGACATGCACAAACAGATTAAATACAAAAAGAAAAGCAATATGTCTTTGAATTTCACCAGTGAAAATAGGTAGCACATCATGTTACCGCAAATGAAAAAAGTAAATATGCAAACAAACAAAATACAATCCTTTTTCAGTCTTATCAATAAATAAGGAACTGATGAACAAATCGATGTTGCATGAGCTGACAGGACAAATGATTTGAAACTCTAAGCAAGTTATTAAAACAACTTTAAGACAGCGTTTTGTGTGTTCATATTTATATGAATTATATGAATGATTTAGCTTGTGTTTGTTCAGTAAAGTTGTTTATACTGGACTGGTATCTCTTCAGAGAGTGCTGGTGGTTCTTCTCAATCTATCAAAGGCACTGCAGCGTACTGAACGCTAGACGCGGTGGAGGCGGCATGGATGAATGACATCATCATTGTGCGACGGGACAGGAGGCTCTCCCAAAGTAATGCCGGCCAGTGAGATCCTCCCCCTCTTTTACCCTTCACAGTTTCTACACACTTGAATGTCTCTCTTACAGATTTTAGGGGAGCTCCTGTGTTAAGAAAATAAATATATTAAAGAAAACCTGTAGCTAATCTGTAAAAGCGACTATGAAGCGTGTTTAATGTTTCATTCTGCAAGTACACAAACCAGAGGAATCATGCTTGGATGTCAGTGTGTTACTTCATGATATTTCGTTATATATACATTTTTATGTTCTTGAAACTCACACTTTATACTTATACATTAAAGTTGCCTGTTTAAAATGCATATGAACTTACGCAAAATATTGTTTGCACTGGTGAAATTCATTGATTTTGTCATGCAAAACATAAAGAGGCATTTTACAATATGCATGCTAATTAAAAGCGCATGCTAAACTCAAATGTATTCATCAGTTGCAAGCTAAAGTGTCCAACAAACATTCTAGAGGAAAGATTCCCAAAGCTGTAGTTAGTTCATGCTTCAAACAAAAGCCACATGCAAGACTGAGCTGTGGAATAAAACAGAGCAAAATCACAGACAAACGTTTACCTCCTCTGCAGTTTGTGTTGTATTTATCACTGATAATAATGTGGTTTCAGGTGGCTTCTGTGAAACACAAAAAAATAAGTTAATGTGTATATCATATACATTAAGCTGCTGAAATGCGAACAAGTACCTGCTCTGTTACTCTTGATGAAAGCAGGGGACTCGCTGGAGTTGTGTGAGCCGTCTGAAACAAATTGAGAGGACATTTTTCTATCAACCATACTTGTCGCAAGCCATACTGTGCAAAGGGGACAAATGATGGTGCATGTTTGTCATAAGGGAATTATATAAATTAAATTACAGTAGATTAAAATGATCCTAAAAAGGTGTCTATTTAAAATATGCATTCAGAACTGTTCAAAATGTTTTCCAGTTTCCACAAATATTAATCAGCACAACTGTTTTCAACATTGATAATAATAAGAAATGTTTCTTGAGCAGCAAATCAGCATATTAGAATGATTTCTGAAGGATCATGTGACACTGAAGACTGGAGTAATGATGCTGAAAATTCAGCTTTGCTGTCGAATAAATTATATTTAAAATATATTAAATTGCATCAGTTATTTTAAATGGTAATAATATTTCACAATATTGCAATTTTCTGTATTTTATTTGCATCAAATAAATGCAGCCATGGCGAGCATTAGAGACTTCTTTCAGAAACATAATACATCTTTTGAAAGGTAGTGTATATTCTTACCAGTCTGATCTCCTTTGGAGACTGTGTAATCCGAGAAGATGTTTCTGTCTCACCCTGTGTGCATTTGTAATTTTTTTTGGAACATCATAAAATGCCCTGCTCCTATGCAACCATTAACATTTTAAATGATTAATAGTATTAAAAAGAAAGGTTAAGCAGTTACTCTTACCTCATTTTCTTGTGTGTATAAAGATGTTGTTGCTGAGAATTTTAGCTGAGGAAAAAACAGGTTCCAGCTGAAAAAACTTTAGCTCGATGCATATCATACAACCGTATAGTATTGAGGAAAAAGGATGGCACTGTAACATGCATGTATCTAAATTGTGACTGTGTCTGCAATAGTGCTTTCAGTTGTAAATTTATGAGTATATTGTGTTATATTTTATTTGATTTGGTTTTGATAACGCTTACCTCCTCCTCCTCTCGAGAGGGAAAAGGCTCTTTTGTGGGCAGCTCGTCCTATCATGATACACACAAAACATTTACAAATCAATGTGAAAAGTTCATGAAAAACGCCTACAGTGTGTAAACCATTTGTTTCAAGACATAAACTGAAAGCTGAGAGATTATGAGAATAATTAATCAACATTAATTAGAAATGTTGTGATTACGGTTTCTTATTTAGGTTGGGGAGTGGGAGTAATATATTAAAGTCTTTTAAATTGCGATGTGAACGTTGTGATTGGACTCTCCAGTGTGGGTGTGGGTGAGGGAGATATGAGGTAAACGTATTAGTGTAGGCTGATATGTCAGGTTCCATTCAGCTAATTATGCATGTGTGAATACTAACAGACAAATTATAGATCAAATCTGATGTGATTTGAATCACATCAGTGTATTTGCCTGTCTTACATTAGATTTCACATCATACTGTATAATCATGTGATCATACATTTGTCTGTTTAACCCTATAAAGCCTACTTTATAGACTTCCCTCGTATTCACTATACTATAGTGACTGTATAGACTAGAATTACCTCGTATTCAAGACTGTATTCCTCATCATCATATGATGCTTCCTCAACCTCCTCTTCCATGTTGTCTTGGTCTTCCTGTAATTGAACATACATAGAGAAATGATTTCTGCCTTCTAATGATGAATATAGAACATGATCAGCTAAATAGGTTTGTTTTGATGCTAATGAACAAACAAACTAACAAACAAAACTGAGAGAGAATAGATTAGTAACACATTTACATATTAGGAGGCTAGTTTTACACATTACAGACTAAACTAAATATCAATATTGGTAATCATGCTTTATGGAGAAATTTAATTCCATTAAAGCCATATTTTCGTTTTTGGGTGAATTATTCTTTTAGTTAAAATAGTAATACTGTGATTAGTGAAATTTGTAGCATATTTGTTAAATTATTAATGCATTACGATTATGGCCAAACCACAGGTGCATTTAATGTTCGATTTAAGAGTATGTTTAAAATTTATTTAGGGTTTATGCTTGTTTAATGAAATATTTAGTCATATTTAGACAAGTCTATAATATCTCTAGCATATCAGAACATTTTAAGTAATCACAAAAATAAAGTTCAACGTAATAGAAAAAAAGACATTATTTAGCACTGTTAAGCTTCTTTAGATGTGAATGATGTGTGCATGTCAGGTTAGATGCGATGATGAAACATTTACCAAACGTTTCCTTTGCCGTTTTTGCCGTCCTTTATTTCCTTTGCCCTGGTTGAGAGTTTAGCAGTTGAGAAGCATCATAATTCATAAGAAGGCTTTAAATAACAATCATCAGAAATATTTAGAGACACTTAGGAGGTTAGCAGCCATGATTTTTTATTATATTTAATTGTAATGTTTAGTTCTAGTTATGTCTGGTTAGGCTTTTACTATTACTGCACAGATTCAAATTTTCCAGTATAAAGATATTTGTCTGTTTAACCCTATAAAGCCTCCTGTGTATCATAGTTGATACACAAATATGAGCCATGAAAGCCTGATGCATCAAATATGATACTCAACCAAAAACACTTTGACACAAAAGACTTTTTGTTTAGATTTTCTCTAATTATTTCTAATTAATTAATTATTATTATTATTAGATTTTGCCTAATTATTTCACATGTCAGGCATTACAGGGTTAATAGCCAAAACATGTTTATGGCTAATTTGACTTTTATTAAGTGATGTCCTGCCAATTTACAATAAGTACAACACAGAACTGTTACTGAAACTCATTTATAACACATTGAGCTCACTTTACCTTCCCCCTCTCTCTGCCTTTCTTCTTTTCTCCAGATGATTTTTTCCCTGTGTCCTCATGGCTGTGGAAAACTGTCTCCATACTTACCTCTACCTTCCCAGAACTCAGCTGTCAAAAAAAAAAAAAGGATCGATTTAATGATCGAAACTTGTTTTAAAAGTAGCCATTCAATGGTATTATGTTAAAGTAAATCAGAAAAAAAGACATTACAAATCAAAATCCAATCATTTTAACATTCTAAATACAGCAAATTTAAATTTAATTGATGAGCTCTGATTGATTTAAAATGTATAAATGCTTAAGTTCTGAGGTGTGTGTTTGACATTATCCTTTAGATGGAGTGCATCTTGTCTAAAAATAACAACACACTCAGCTTCAGTATAATAAACTACATTTAATATCACTGCTGAACATACCCTCTCAGAGGAAGTGTTGGTTTGGAGAAATTTTAAAGGTGTTACATCACTGAAGTTGGTTTTCAAGAGTTTCTTTTCTTCGACATCTACAAACTTGTCCTTTATTTTACTGAGGTCAGTCTTTTTGTGAATAGTAGAGATGGTCCAAAGGGTAGGGCCAACCTCTGTTTCAGCCGCAGGCTCCTTAAAAGACAACACAAGCCACATTAAAAACAACAACAACAACAACAAAAGTACTGCTTTCATTAAATGTTTAAATGATTCAATTATCTTGAACTAAATCAGCATATGAGGGGGACAATATCATATTACTCCTTGAAAAAGCAACATTACATCAGAGCAAATCAATCAAGTATAGGCCTAAATCTGAAGAAAACAAAAACAAAGTGTTGATGTTAGGTTAGAAATGGATTATGAATAACAGTGCTGTAAATACTGACAGAGGAACAAATGTTTGCTTACAGGACTGGGTTCAGGTATCTGCCCCTCTTCAAGGTCAGACTCTTCCTCAATCAAATCCGTATCAGGTAATATCTCTTGTGGGTGACTGTACTTTACTGAGCTCTGTGGATTAGAGTGCGCTCTCATTATTCAATAAGCTTAATATAGCCATAACACTATTGCTGATGGTAGGTATGCATGGTAAATCTGACTAGAATTCACAGTGTTTATCATTGTTATACAGTAGTAATTTGTTTTCCTGAGATGTTTTGTATGTTTAGGAGGCTACTCACGGTGTATTCGGTGATGACGTTGGAGTCAGGCTCCTGTCTGTCTCCTTTCACTCTTCTGCTGGTGCTGATCTCATGAAGAAGCTCCTCCATTCCATCCTGAAGCAGCCTGTCAATCAAGGCCTTCAGCAGCGACAGCTGGGAAGTGTGTTTTTATTTATTGCAAATGTGGTACTGTGGTATTGTAGTGTTATGCAAGTCAAAATAGTCAGAATTCATATAAATACATAATGCATAAGATGACAATATAATGGTTAATAATGTAGGAGTGACTTTTATAAACCAGTTAAAAGCTTAAAATCCTTTCTGGCCTATTCACATTTGTTAATGAGTAACTTGATTTTCAAAACAAAAAAATTATTTAAATTATTTATATGTTATGGATGTAATGAATGCAGCTTCCATTGAGAATATTGCAGTTATCATATTCATAATGTTTTACAATTATTTATATTTTGTTTATAAAGCATGTTTTCAGTAGTAATATTAAATATTAAAGCAAAAGCTTAATATCAATATGAAATAGTAAATCTTACATATTAATTTTAATATTAAAGCTTAATATTTGATCAAAACTGAAGTAAAGGTTAATCTAAGGGCTAATTATATTAGATTTTGTTATTAGTTAGTAAAACGCCTATTGCACAAATGTAGTGTCATTTAAATTTTTAACATTTAGTATTTTGATATCAGTAAAAATAGACAGTCACTCAATCTAGCTACAAATATTTAAATATTTCCAGGCATCATGCCTAAAAAGAACCCTCATTTTTAAATATGTTTTTAAATTAGTAATGAAGTCCATTTATGTAAGAAAATCAAACACTGTGCTTTCAACATTCCTGCAGGGTTAAAATCAAACTGTTTAAATACAGCACACTTACTTTAATACCATATGAATCAAACAATCCTTCAATGTCCTGAAATAGAACAAAACAATATGTTTACACCACGTAAGATCAGTTTTTGTAATGAGGTTAATTATGTATAGGCATTGAGAAGACCTTCATTTCAACAGCTCTCCCAGGTGGGCCAGCATCACCCTGTTAAATAATACAGTGCCCACTATCATACCTTCTGCAACATAGACATTAAAGGATAACTTCAATGCAATCAATGAGATGTAGAAGGTTTGGTACCTGCTCTCCTTTCAAACCCATCTCTCCTTTCTCTCCCTGCCAACCAAAAGAGAAAAATTAGATATCGCCTCAGAATATTTTCATTTCTTCAAGGATTTTTGTCAATTTATACTTTACCTTCATCCCAGGAGGACCCTACACACAGAAACACACATAAGGGCTAAAAAAGTACCTCAAACTCATGATTTTCAAAAACATAAAAGCCTAATAGTCTTTGCATCCAAATGTCTCAATGGTCTGCAGTCACATGTTTTGATATATGTGTTGATTATTTGGTAAAGCAGAGGTATTCACAAGGCTATCAATGTGAGACACTCACCGCCGCACCAGGGGGACCCATTGGTATGGGAAATGCTTTTTTTATGTCCTCAATAGACATACCCTGTGAAAAAAAAATTAATATAATTTAGCAACAGAAATGGCTGCAAATACAATGTTGTCTAAGCTTAAACAAAACAAACTTTTACCTCTTGGAGAACAATGGGAGGACCTGGCAAGCCTGGAGATCCTTGCTCTCCTTTTTGGCCTTCATTTCCCTAAAGCAGTTAAAATGTCAAAAATACCTAACATATAATAGATTTAAACAAACCATTTAATTATACCACAGTTTGCTTAAAACGGTTGATTTTGGATATCTTACATTTGCACCAGGTTCACCTTTTTCACCCTATGCATTCAAATAAAAAATGATGTTAGCCAAATAAATGTAAACTTAAATAGGGTTTAATGGGATAATGGAACCATGGAAAAGTTCATATCAGTCTGTTTCCCCACCTTTGTTCCTTCATCACCCTTTGAACCTTGTTCTCCCTGGAAAAAACAAATGGTTTAGTTTTATAAAAATAAAGGTTTTTACCAAAAGCATTAAGAGCTACAACAATATATAAAACGTACATCTTTTCCGGCTACTCCACGTTTCCCATCAACACCAGGTTTGCCCTGAAAGAGGAAAGTACAGAACATAAGAAAAGAAAGGAAATTAATAGCTTTATTATAGAGATATTATGGCTTATATCTGCTGTAAATGTTACTACTATATACTCACAGGAGTTCCAGGTAAACCAGGCATACCAGTAATCCCAGCACGCCCATCTCCTTTCTCTCCTTTCTGTTTAATAAATATATATATTTTTTTTTACTGAATCCTTTTGGGGTGATTTGGATCACACACATGCACACACACACACACACACGCACGCACACACACGCACACACACACGCACACACACGCACACACAGAACAGCACTAACTATAATTATTATAATAATCTGTTCTCCAAAGTGCATATATGTGACAGATTGGACTATTTAAGCTAAATTCTCCATTTTCATTCAGCAAAATGACACATTAAAAGGGTCCTATACAGACTCATTAGCAGACATTGTGTATTTTGACGCACTTTAATACTGTACACCTGTCGCACACCCTGCAATTCAGTTAATGACACTGAAATGTAAAATATGAATCACATGATACATGATCACAAACTAATTGTTATTAGGCCTACTCACTGGTCCTGGGTCCCCTTTTTGTCCTGGTTCACCCTGCGCATACACAACCACATGGTTACTTATAACTGAAAATAATTACAACAGTACATACGAAAGAGAATGATTAGCCGTCACTATATTTCAGAAATATTGAAACAGGAAGTAGTCGAACCTTAGATCCAGGCTTTCCTGATAGACCATCCAGGCCATCCCTTCCTGTACTAGATCCAAACTAGAAGAGAAAGAAAATTGAGCTTCATTAAATGATGCGTTTTTAAGTCTTTCATCCTCCAATAATTAAAAGACATGCCATCTGAAAAACTGACAAAATGCAAAAAGTATGCAGAAATGAAGTTTATTTATGACTGTAGTGACTAACCAATGAATTCCCTGGAGGTCCTGGTTTACCTTCAGGACCCTAAAACAGAATAAAAGAAAAATGTAACCTATATCATTTTGATTTTAATAATATAGGATGTGAAAACGTCACTTACAGGTGGTCCAGGACGTCCTATCTCCCCTTGAAGTCCTGGGAGTCCCGGCTCACCGGGTTCACCCTTTAAAGACACCAAATACAAACACTCACAATTGACTGAAGGTTCCTAGATTGTTGTTGTGTATATGTAAATTTGTATGAATTTCTAAATGTCTTACTTTACCTTAATGGCCCTGGTGAGAATGGTGTTGTCTGATGTGGTAAACTAGGGAAGAAGAATTATGAGAAACTGAAGTCACTGACAATTTGTATTAACAAAGATAACAATGAATAATGGGCAATCAAATAAATGACAAAAAAGTGACCTAACACCTCAAGCGGTGCTTCTAAGGACACAACAAAAAAAACAATACTATCTTGACAGCTTTTGAAATGTGTAACAACCATGTATTTTAAATCAACCAACCGAAAACAACATGATCACATTAATATGTATTTATGTTAAATAGCTTGATTGTAATACCCAGTAAGGACAGTAAAACTCACTTGAGTATGTCCCGGTGGTCCCGGCAGCCCCTGCAGAGAATACAATATTAATATGGAGACTCCTGCTCTTTAATTTATCACTGGAGAGCCCCAGCATGACAAGAAAAACTGAGATTCTGTTATGCGAGCACAGAGCATGACCAGCCAATGCGTATACAACACGTATACAAAATAAAATTATTCTTGTGCTTTTTAATAGCACGTACCGGCTCGCCTCTCTCTCCTTTGTGTCCTTCTGGACCCTGAAAAATATGGACATTCATAGTATTGACTATTCTGTGCTAGTATGGTTCATAATTCAGTGGCACTCTGAAAGTGCTTCACAAGAGCATTTGTTCAATGATTGAATACAAATTGTAAAATAAAGGAAGCTGCTTACTGGTAACCCTAATTTTCCAGGCTCGCCTTTTCCCCCAGGGTCACCGGGTCGTCCTGGAAGACCGAGAGGGCCCTGACATTGGAGATGAGGAGAAGTTTGAGTGGCAGGCTTAATGTTTTGAGCAACAAAAGCAACTAGTGTTATCCATAGAGAGGTGTACATTTTATATGGGGAGGGTGAAATTATTACAAACGGGCCAATACAGAATATCTGATTTGAACAAAGAGAGACATTAGAACAAGAATGTATGAGAAATCTTTTTGATTTAGGGGTTTAGAAGAGACAATACCTTGACACCTCTCTCTCCGGGCTCTCCTGGTGAACCAGACTCTCCCTGTGACAAAAAAAAGTTAATTAACATAACAATAAACAATAAATAAACATCTACACTGTAAAGACACAAACAGCTTAATAAACATGCAAAAAGGCTAATGTGTGATTTAGGGGACATAAAATATCATTAGCTCAGAATAAAAACAATAGAAGTGAGTGGAAAGTCTCCACCATACTAGAAAAACATGATAGTGTGTGAAGGTGTGGGTTTCTGTGCTGCTTGTTGTGTAGTCTCACCCTTGATCCCACCTCCCCTTTCGGTCCTGGCACACCCTGAAATCCATGAAAGCAGAACATTTAATTAAATATGAATGAACGAAGCATTAATTAAAAAGCGAACAATGGGGATTTTATGACAAAATGACCCCTTCAAAATCTCTAATATCCTTAACGCAATGATGCAAAGCGCACGTACACACGTGCTCGCAAATACACACTCACATACTTCTTGTATTAGTCACTCTGGGCTCTCGATTTACTTACATCTTTACCTCTTAGTCCTGGAGAACCAGGGTTGCCTGCACCCACCTCCCCTTTCTCTCCTTTGAACCCATCATTGCCCTGGACACAACCAAAGGAAGTGTTCATGTGATTGATCTGTTTCATGTAATATTTTATGCCTTCACTTTGCCAATGATTCACAATCACTTTTGTAGTCTGACAGAATTTCACAGGTATTAAAATCAAGAGCATAACAAACTTACTTTTGGCCCTGGTTTCCCTGATAATCCAACATTACCCTGTGCATAAAAAAAGAAGTGAGACAGAACAGTCTAAATATTGTTTGATGTTTTTTTATTTTATTTTTTATCTTTTGTGTCTTCTAAAACATATCTGTCAATATATATATATATATATATATATATATATATATATATATATATATATATATATATACGTTTTAGAAGACACAAAAGATGTGATTGATGTGGGGGGAAAAACAAGCCATCTTGACAAAGATTAAATGTTATTTTCATACAAAACACTGAGAATTGGAAAATAAAGTTTCCTTATAGTGGATGTTAATAAATCATGTGACTTCCTGTGGGCTGATGATGTCATTATCTATACTACCGTTCAAAAGTTTGGTGTCAGTAAGATTGTTCTTTCTGAAAGATTATTTATTAATACTTTTATTAAGCAAGGATGCATTAAATTGATCAGAAATTACAGTAAAGACATAAATATTACAGAAGAGGTCAATTTCAGAAAATGCTATTCTTTTGAACTTAATATTCATCAAAGAATCCTGAAAAAAATATTAAGCAGCACAATTTTTTAAATAATAAAGAAAAATAATAATATAATAAAATAAATGTTTCTTGTGCAACAAATCAGCATATTAGAATGATTTCTGAAGGATCATGTGACACTGAAGACCGAAGTAATGATGCTGAAAATTAGGCTTTGACATCACAGGAATAAATTACATTTGAAATACATTAAAATAGAATACAGCTGTTTTGAATTGTAATAATATTTCACAATATTACTATTTTTACTGATTTGTTTTTTTTTTACTCTAAGTCTCATAAACACTCACTCTTTCTCCACTATCTCCCTTGGGACCAGGCTGACCGGGGATTCCAAATCCAGGATTGCCCTTTAAAAACCCAGAAGACAATAAATCAGTACATTCAGATTGGCAGCTAATCAATAAATGCAATAAATTGTTCTTTCACATCCAAAACAACAAACCAACACCTACCTTTTCACCTTTATCACCCTGATCTCCTTTCATTCCTTGTGGTCCTAGTGGTCCAACTTGTCCGACATCCCCCTTTATATCCAGTTCAGGGAGAAAAAAATAACATAGCTTAAATCTCTCTACTATTGACCATTTCAAACAACATGTAACCAACCAACAAACATCACCGACTGGCCAATCTGGGTTGTCACCTAAAAACCTTTAATGAAATGCGCAAATCACAGATTTGACCCCTGGAGTGTTTGGGGGCTTGCATCAAAACATTATTAGTTTGTAATACTGTCCTTTTTTGCTTTGTTTGTTCATTGACACGCAGACCTGGAGGAGCTCTTGGATTCATATCGATGCTCACGGCACTAATTAACCGTGTTTAAGCTGGATGCACTGCTTGTTTTCATCAATGGAGATGAAGGGAACCCAAAGGGAAATAAATCTCTGACTTGAGTCATGAGCTCAAAAAACAAAACAATAAAACGACAACAACAAAACAGCATCTGTTTGTGGGACCCAAAGATGACCAGGTTTGGAGTAGACAATTGTTCACATTTTTATATATATATATTTGAAACTGATTTTTGATTATCTTACCCTGGCACCCTTTTTCCCTGGAGGACCAAGTATCTGTGAAATGTGAGGGGAAATATTAGCAATAGTGTATTTTTAAGTAAAAACACAATGCGTTGGATGAGACACTAAGCCAAGGCATCATTTGTACCCCTTTAGCTGGGTCACCGGGAGCACCGCGCTGCCCCTGTAAATCAAGCACAGAAATATAAATCACACACAGTTTAACTCTACACTTCTATAAGTGCTGATGTCATAGATTTACATGTATTAATTCACTACAGACACTTAATGTGAGAAGAAGCCACTTTCACTTGTGGACACAATCTTACACAGATTACAGGGACAATTAAATGATGGCATCCTATGAAGATTGTGAAAAATTGAAAGCCATTGACTACATTGCTGTATATTTGATTATCATGTAGGGTGTTTGTAAAACTGCTATTTAGAAGGGGATGTCCACATAGTTTGGGCAGTGTAATGTAGAAGTATTAAATTTGATTAAATGAAGAAAAGAGTTTAGATTCACCTCATCACCCTTTCGTCCAGCAGCTCCAGGGAAGCCCTAAAGTTTAAAAAAGAAAAAGTAAGCTTTCCCTCTAATCATTGCAAGAATTATGAAATTAGTATTCAGCAAATATGAATGACCTCAGGTGCTTTGAGAGGAGTATTGGTTCTCTGTGAGCTGCGGTAGAGCTCCAAACCAAACGTTTTATCATGCCGGACTGTTTCTGAGAGAACCGAGCGATAATGAGGAGTCGAATTGTTAGAAATGTTTCCTTGATCTCCTCTCTGAGGGCTTAGGTTTTATAATGACTGCCTAAGTTTAATTTGAAAGTAACTGAAAGTCTGAATTGCCAGAGATGAACACAGTGACAAGGTTGCATGTGAAGAATATAATAATATAGTAGTTCTTAATGTTTCGCACATGTAATTATCTCATTATTAGGTGGAGATTCCATCCAGGTGTTTCCTTTTTTAATCAGGTCGATAATGTGGATCTGGAGCTTTGACGTGGATTTTGGAGTCCATCACTGGCTAGGAGGCGGTTTTCCTATTTCTTAATCGACTCCTTTAATTTCCCCAGAGATCTACAGCTCATTCTTGCTTTTAATAGAACTTCAACAGTACCATACAGAGTGGAAAAGTTTGAAGAGCGAACAAACAAATAAGGATTTAACTTTTTAACAAATCTTTTTTAAAACGTTCAAGTGCAGGGAAGTGATTTAAATCCATTAACTGGTTCATCACACATCTGACCTTTTCCTGAAGTTGCCATTTATATTTTTCAGGGATGTGAAGAGGTAAAATTGATGAACTTACTGCAATTCCTGGAGGCCCGATTGGCCCGATTTCCCCACGTTCGCCCTGTCAAATAAATGCAGTTGTTGATTACATTGAAGGATTTAACATTTGTAGTTTATGTAGTTGAAAACAAATGTCAGGTGTCAAAAAATGAATCTAAAATCAGATGGTTATTGCAAAATACATATGAGAGGGTGGTCAGGTTTTATGACCAGCTGACTATACATTATGCAACTTATAACATGATTGTTTACCAAATAAACAAATCTATTGGAATGACATTGATTTGAGATGAAAATATTCTATTATGTGAGAGGAAAGAGCCAGAGGAGTGATACAAGAGATTGTAAACTATCATAGTGTAGTAGATTGTCAAGGTTGCCAAACAGTAAAATATACACTGAAGCATCATAATACAAAAGTATTTGACCAAAGAATGACAGAATTAGCCAATCATAATCCAGAGAATTCTGCATCTTTTCATGAACAATATATGTTCTCATTATGATGTTTTGTGCATTTGATTTTTTTTAAAAGTTCACATTCCCTTATTTTGAACATGTTGAAAATGTATGATTAAATGAAATACAGAGCAGCAGCGGCACTAGACAAAAGCACTGACTTGACGTGATAGATTTAATCATGGTGGAAAAGCTAATCGGTTATGTGCCTGAGAAAATTAATACCTTGTCTCCTTGATCTCCTTTAAGACCCTTTTTCCCCTAAAAACACAACAACAGTGAAACACCTCCGTCATTATGAAGCACTTAACATGTATTAAACAAGATTGCATCTAAGGTTAAAAGATTCATGCTGATTCACTGTGGAAGACAGATGTGATTTAACAGCATGAATTGACAGATAAAACACTTTGATGGTGAAATGGTTGTGTATAGTCTGACAAACCCGAGGGCCTGCGATTCCCTGGACTCCTTGGATTCCTACTTCGCCCTTTGGATGAATATGGAAACTACAAATTACACACTGCAAGAGACAATCATCTGTCACTCTCCATTGATTTTACATCCAACATGCTTACCTTTGGGCCTTGTAGTCCTGTATTACCCTGAAAAATGATTACCATTAATTACTCTTAAGATTTGTTGACAGCAGAACATACATAAGTTAAAAAAATAATAAATGTGGTTTGTGTATATCAGAAACATGTACCTTCTCTCCAGCTGGCCCAGTAGGACCTTGGACACCTTGAATTCCGATACCTTCCTCTCCCTTTATGATTAACACAAAAGAAATTCAATCAAACAACCAGCTGCACTAATTTTAGCTTTGCGCAGTTCTGACAGAGAGGAAGGGCAATTTTTTACAGCACTCCGAACAATGAGACTTCCAAAACGATAGTAGGCAGATGAGCAGAGAGATTTAATTTATGCATTTCAACTATCCTGTGCAAGCTGTAGGAAGCCATTGCTTAAAATAGCTTTTACATCACTGCTGAAAAGACAAAATGACACGTGAAGCTGTTTGAGATATTTTTACCCCTTATTCTCACCCACCTTCTCCCCTTTCTGACCAGGAATTCCTGGAAGTCCATCCACTCCTACTGGCCCTGGTAAACCCGCTAGACCCTAGACAGACACATCCACAAGATCAAATTAAATGACTTGTTTCATTATTTCAATCAACCTATTAAATCGTTTACTTATAGACCTAGTTCTTGCATATTAATATAGGAGAAAGTATTTTAAAATCTGATAATAATAATAATAATAATACACAGTGTAGCTTTAAGAGAGCATGCACTAACATTATTCCCATGTTCCCCTTTTTCTCCTTTGGCACCTGGTTTTCCACGTGGACCCTAGAGAGTGTGAGAAGCGTTATAATCACACATTGTATTTTGCATGTATATTTTATGGTAAAATGTTGCCTGTGCAGTGGATGTCTTACTTTAGGACCAGATTCTCCAGTCTCGCCCTAAGAGGAAGTAAAAAACAAACAAACAAACACTGAAACTCCTTTCGAGCCATTTTATATGCTTAATAAGGTCATTACCACTCATATTGCATGTAACCTTGTGTATAGCCTTAAGTTGTAACTTAAAAAGCCACACTAAACACAACTAACTTGAGATTATAATATAGACTATGATATTATTATATATACTGTATTCAGATCAGGGTTAGGTGTTAGGGTTTGGGTAAGTAGAATACGTTGACAATTGACATGTTGTTGCAAAGTTACTTATTCAGTGGAATGTCTGTTGGCGAAGCATCAAAATAAAATGTTAGCAGATATTGGACAGTCTATTCATAATGAGAGTTAGCTGACATGTAGTGCAAAGTTAGCAGAATGTCTAAAGTGGACTATCGAAATAAAGTGTTACCGATTATAATATAGACTACTTCATGTGTGCATCCTCAAAATATTTCATACTAACCTTAACAGAGAGTCCAGGAGACCCCGGAGGCCCAGGCTGAGCAGGGAGTCCTGGAGGACCTGATACCCCTGGGACCCCTGGAGCACCTGGGGGGCCCTTTTAATCAAGAGAAAGAAAAGATGAAAACCTTGAAAAAATCTATTTCATTTTATGCAAACTAGTTAAACACAGCTATTTAGTATGATACTATCACTTACCGAAGATCCAGGTTCTCCTTTACGCCCTGGAATAACCTCCATACCTCCCATCACATAGCCTGGCTCACCCTACGTGAAAAGATAAAGTTAATATAAGTAAACTTGATTTAAATAGGATTAATTTATTTGTTAAAACCAACATTATGAAATTATTATCAATGTCTAAACTTACTCTCTCTCCTCTCTGCCCTTTAGGTCCAGTATTACCAAGAGGCCCCTAAGATTGTGGAAAAAAGAGTGATCGCACAGACACAATCGCTGTCACAAACACACAGAGAATAATCAACTTGTCTAAAACATGAGGCATGTAATAAAAAAGGGTGAAACTTTAAAGAAAATAGGGGAAAATACTCTATACTGACTAGTCATAATCATTCCTCATTTCTCCCTCTGTGAATCACTCTAACATAATTGCACCTTTCCCAATGCTCCTACTAAGATATACATATGTAGGACATTGCGTACATGCTTTAAATGAGCGAACTAACTACAATTTCCAGAATATACCGATTTAAATACCACCAGAACCTACACTGTTTTTATATTGTGAGATTTAATGAGACACTCACCATGTCACCAGGAACTCCAGGTGATCCCTTAATCAGATTATGAGATTGTTTAGGCACATTTACACATTTAATTAACAAAATCTTCTCAATAAGATACATTCATTACATATTTTGCAGTACTAGACTGATGCTTGCATTTTAATTCATCCATTACCCTTTGTCCAGGAGAACCAGGGGGTCCGGTTCTACCTGGTCGTCCTGGTAACCCTGGGATGCCATCCGTTCCGGGAAGACCCTGATAAATGGGTGTGGATTGGGAATAATACAGATAAAAATAACAAACAAACAAAACAAAACATACACAAATACAGAAATTGTTTGATGCTGCTCAAATAGAACATCAGAACATCTTCAGTGCATTTATTGCTTTGAAATCAAATATAGAGCAATATAAAATCCACGCATTCACATGGATACATATCACAAAAATAAATAAGGAAATATCTACAACAATGCTGATCTTGTTAGCAAGACCTGTCACATTTCATTTGTTATTCCAAAGAGTCGCTTTGATATGACAAGCACTTTCATGTGTCGCCTTCTCAAAGAGATAACAGAAAGAGAAAAAAATGAAAGTATGAATAGCACCCCGCATTGAGAAAGATCTGTGATATTATTAATTAGATTTAATCCTTTAATCTACTAAAACAACAACCGAGCCACAAAAACAATCTCATCATTACCAGAACGGCTCGGTTTAAATAATAAATGCTCCAGTAATTAACATAAACATAAGTGTGTAATTACAAAGAGGACTGGGGTGTTTTATTTAGGTTTATTTAAGTTTGTGCTGTGGAACGGCATTCTTCGGATGTTGGATGTACTCACCCGCTCACCCTTCTCCCCTTTGACCTTTAGAGAGAATGAGTCATAATGATCCGGGCCTTGCTTGAGTCGCTATGTCCACAGAAAAATATTTGAAAAAGAAACACGGTCACAGATTAGGGTCCAATTCTCACTATTAGCTACAACTTTGCCTCAATAAACTCCTAATTACTGCTTATTAATAGTTAATAAGGTAGTTGTTAAGTTTAGGTATTGGGTAGGATTAAGGGATGTGGAATATGGTCACGCAGAAATTGAATAAGTCATTAATATGTGCTTTATAAGTACTAATAAACAGCTAATATCCTAGCAATATGCATGCTAATAAGCGACTAGTTAATAGTGAGAGTTGGACCCTAAACTAAAGTGTTACCAGAAACACACTTAAAAAAAAAAAAAAATACACTGCAAGACACTCAATTTTTATATTTTCTGAAGAAATTGTGTGTGCAAAAACAGTGTTGTTATCGTTAACTAAAACTAAGACTATTCTTGTTAATTAAAATAGCTGAAATAAAACAAAATATAAATATTAGATGAAAAACTAAGTTTAAGCTCTAAACTTTTAAGCCTAATATAAGTCAAAAGGGCCCACTGTAAGTCTCTGTGATACTTTGGTCCCTAAAAATGACTCTTTCAATGTAAGTCTATGGGAAGTTTTAGTCCAATTGATCATATGTCAGCCAAATATCACTAGTCTTATTGCTAAGAAAAGTTATAGCACACCTCAATAAGCTAAATAAGTTAAATACTTAGTTAATAGTTATCATTCTTGGTTTGAACAGGCCTTTAGGGTTGAGGGTTTGTTCAAACCCCTATTTCTAAGTATGAGCAATAACAATACTGATGTTACATTAGTAAAGGCCTCTAACAAAGTGAGAAAGACTGTCTGTCAGAGTTCAAACAGAATTATGAAGTGAGCCATTGAGATTAGAGAGAAAGAAAGAAGGAAAGAGCTGAAACTGTCGAACATACCAAGCCGCCATGACCAAATCCATCGCCCTGTAGCGGAGAAATTAGATATTATCATGTCATCAGTTATAATTCTATGTTCGAAACGCACACAGTAACACAGTAGCCGCTTACCTTCTCTCCTTTCTGACCCTGTGAACAACAACAAACTGGGAATGAGGTTTCATATAAGACATGGTGTGACAGCTGTAATGAGGATGTAGAGGAAGCGTTTACCTTGCAGCTAAGCGGACAGCTGCTGGGCCCTTCTGGTTTAGCGAGAGCTTCTGGGTCATCTGTAGGTGTGTCCAGTTGAGCAGACTACGACAAAGACATATACAATTTTGACTTTTGCAGTATGTATAGTGAAATTATTACCCATTACTCCACACTGATCTGCACGACCCACCTCGTCCTGTTGTTTGAACTCTGATAGTAAGGCCTCGCTACAGATGCTGCTGATAAACTCTCTCTCGATGGAGGGAAGATCGTCAAAATCACTGGCGAAGAAGATGTTCTTGTAAGTGGTGGGGGAGGCGATTTTCCTCAGCTCCTCAATATCTGCGTGAGCGATGCCGATGGCCAAAACACTGACACCTAAAACACAAATATACCAAAAACTGAGAAAAAGTTCGGCCTTACTACTACTAAAGAATACTAAAGTGTCATAAAGTATTAAGTAGTAAATAATACTTATGCTACCATTCAAAAGTTTAGGATCAGTGCGATTTGTTTTTTACAGGGACACATTACATTGATCAAAATTGACAATAAAAATCATTAAGAAAAAATCTATACAAAAATACAACAAAATATCTACTTCAAATAAACGCTCTTTTGAAATTTCTACTCATCAAAGAATCCTGAAAAAAAGTATCATGGTTTTCACAGAAATATTAAGCAGCACAACTGTTTTCAACAATAAGAGTAGCAAGAAATGTTTCTTGAACACCAAATCATCATATTAGAATGATTTCTAAATGATTACGTGACACTGAAGACTGGGGTAATGATGCTAAAAATACAGCTTTGTCATCACAGAAATAAATTACATAAAAAAATAGATTTAAATAGAAAACAGTTATTTTTAAATGGTAATAATATTTCACAATATTACTGTTCATTGTATTTCTTATCAAATACATGCAGCCTTGGTTAGCAAAAGAGAATTCTTTCAAAAACATTTTTTTTTTAATTACTGACCCCAAAATTTTGAACGATAGTGTACAGTGGTGTGAATAAGTTATTACCCCCATGCTAAAGTTGCCTAAAAAGAGGAATAAAAAATCATCTTTTGGAAATTGATCTTAATGCCTTAATTAGAAAAATGAGGAAAAATCCAACCTTTAAGGACACCAATTTTCTTTGTGTATGAATAAGGTATGGTGAAGGGAATGTGATTATGTGGGTCTATTTTAATTCCAAAGGCCAAGGGAACTTTATCAGGATGCATATTATCCTGGATCCATGAAATAACTGGCCTTTAAAAATAAAAATATGCCTGACTCTATGGGAATTTAACATAGGGGGGGCCTGACTTATGCACCCTGTATTTTAAGGAAGAACATTTATTTATTTATGATACATTATTCATACACAAAGAAAATTGGTGTCCTTAAAGGTTGGATTTTTCCTCATTTTTCTAATTAAGGCATTAAGATCAATTTCCAAAAGATGATTTTTTATTCCTCTTTTTAGGCAACTTTAGCATGGGGGTAATAAATTATTCACACCACTGTATATTTAGTCATAAATTGATGTTTGGCTATTCCTGTATTGCAGTTTATATTACTCACCCAGAGCACGCGCTATTCTGGACGGTGGCTCTACATCATCCTGAGCTCTTCCATCTGTCAGCAACACTAAAAGGTGAGGGACTTCCTGTCTCATACCAAGAGACTCCTGAAACATCTCCCTAAGGACATAGCTGATCCCACGACCTACACACACACATTCACAATCGTCAAATTTCAGATCAGATTGCACCCTATGTCATCAACAATTTTTGAACTTTAAATGTGCATATAAACCTGTTTTTGTGTTCCCTCCTCCATAGTGGACTTCTCGGAGTGCTCTCAAAACGGAGCTGCGGTCTTTGTGAGAGTTAAAGTTGAACTCGATCCTGGGCTGATCACTGTAGTGAACTACTGCTATCTAAGGCAAGTTAATGAGATGGTTCACTCCACACATAAAGCATTAGATGTTTGATCAGAGCAAATGATTGAGACTATTGATTCAGTGACTAAGAAACAGAATGATACCGAATGAGGTGTAAAGTTCTTAATTTAATAAATGCTAGAGCATTAGCATGTCCTACCTGTGTTCCTTTAGGTCCTATAGTGGGGAAGTAGGTGACGGTTCTGAACAGGAAATCCTTCAGTTTGCCAAAGTTATTAGTACCAATGCTCCAGGATTCATCGACCAGAAACACAATATCTGCTTTCACCCTGCCACACACTAACAGACAGATGCACAAAAGGCATTAACACATTCACGCATTGTTTACAGTGTATTAGACAGTGTAGTAAAATTTCTGCTTTTGGAGATTCAGTTATAAGGATTGTTCACCCAAAAACAATTCTGTCATAATTTCCTCACTCTCATGTTCCCAACCTGTATGACTTTCTTTCTTCTGTGTTTTTGTCCATACAATGGAAGTCAATGGCCGAAACGATCATTCTTCAAACATTTTTCAAAATATCTTTAGTCTTACAGGTACAACATGAGGATGAGTAAAGGATGACAGAATTTGTATTTTTGTGTGAACCGGCCCTTTAATTTTTTAATGACTGAAACATCAAATAATAAGTTTTTTTTTTTGGGTAATCACAATAAGTGAAACACAATCACAATAAATGATTGGGGGGGGGGGGCAGGTACTATAAGTCATAAGTATGTATAAGTCATAAGTCATACATAAATGTTTATTCATTCATTCATTCATAACGTGCATGAATGAAAAAAAAAGGAACAGGAAGAAGAAAAAATCTTATAGCACCTGTCGCTTATTTGTGCACATCTTGCACTTCTTATAAGCTTCAAAACATGGGAAAACAACGATTAATAGTCTATTTTTGTGGTATATTTCAGCAAACTGAGCAGTATATTTAAAGCTGCCTGTTAGAAAGGGTTCTTGTTTAAAATTTCACATGCAAAAGGGACATTTACAAGTATAAAAAGGAAAAGCAAAAAAAGCCTGTTTTATTCTAAGGGTCACTGAGAGGGTGGTAAAAGGTCACGAGTAACTAAACAATGATTGTTTTGGGTGCATAAAAAAAAATCTAATCCCTTAAATCCCCCTTTAAAACATACCTTCAGCAGAATTTTATACATTTTAAGTGCAAAATATTGATTTAAACCTGATTGAAACAACATTTAATTTGAATGACCTGGTCCAGGTGGGGGCGTCTCGACAGACAGGGTGGTTTGGTCATTTACTGTAGTAATTCTGGTCAGTGCTGAGGCCGTTTGACCGATTGTGATCTGAGGCCTCACAGCGAGTCTCTGAGTGGTAGTGGGTGTGCTGGGGGCTTTGACCACTGGGGTGCGAGTGTTTCTGGTTGTGGTGTGGAGGTGCATGTCGTTGTTCTTGGTGTTAGCGGAGACAGAGGCCGGCGTGGAGCTCTGGACAGGAATGAGATAAGGAGCTCCCACTGTAAGATGAGCATAAACAAAGTCCTGAGCTCAAATAAACCAGTGTTTACTTTTAGTATACACGACCATTCAAAAGTTTGCAGTCGGTAAGATTTTTGGTTTCACTTTATTTTGATGGTCCATTTAACACATTCTGTTGAAGTAATGTTGCACCTACAGTACATGTCAACTAACTAACTCTAGCTAGTCCATCAAAAAATAAAAGGTCCATTCCGTCCTTGGGCCGTTGGGACTCGTACGTAGACCGGTAGGGTTAAAATCAGTTGACATGTGGTAGTAAAGAGTTACCAGATTTTTAAATGTTTGTAAAAGAAGTCTCATAGAGGCTGCAATTATTTGATCAAAAGTACAGTAAAACATTAATATTATTACCATTTAAACTGTTTTCTATTTTACATCATTTAAAACGTAATTTATTTCTGTGATGGCAAAGCTGAATTTTCAGCAGTCATTACTTCCGTGTTGCATTATCCTTCAGAAATCATTCTAATATGCTGATTTGGTGCTCAAGAAACATTTCTTATTATTATCAATGTTGAAAACAGTTGTGCTGATTAATATTTTTGTGGAAATCGTGATTTTTTTTTTCAGGATTCTTTGATGAATAGAAAGTTCAGAAGAACAGCATTTATTTGACATTGAAATCATTTGCTGTATTATAAATGTCTTTACTGTCACATTTGATAAACACATTAAATTACTAATTTTAAAAAACGTACTGACCTCAAACTTTCGAACGGTAGTGTGTTTTAAAAATACATACACTTTCCTAAATAATGAGTTGTGATACTACATAATGACATGAACAGAGAACATAATGTACGCCAGATGTGTCTAACACATCGATCATTCCTTACGATATAAGTGATTAGCATTTAAAAATGTAAAATGCTGATGATATTTGCAGAGATAAGGCCTTACAGATCCTTTTAGTGATGGTTGTGACTGGACCCTCCACTTCCCCATAAAGTGGTCTGATGGAAAAGATGTAGGTTCTGCCGTATTGGAGATCTCGGATCTTATAGGAGGTGAAGCCAGAGCTCAGCAGATCAGAGGAGAAGTCCACCTCTACACAGAACATAAAGAGAGGCATTTGCATTAGGACAGAATAATGTCACCATCAATGTGACTAAACAGGAGTAGGACACTAAAAACTGGAACATCTGGGAGAGGCTATTGTCTGCAAAATGATCAAATAAATGACTCAAAATACTTGAGATACGTCATAAATCTTTTATACCAGTTTAAACACTTCAAGAATGTTCAAGAAAACATAAAAATGTAAGCATTCTCAAAGAAGATGACAGTCTTGTAAGAGTCAAAAGCTTAAGAATAAAAGCCACCTTTAAACCCCTCATAACCTTCATGTTCAAGTAGAGGACACCCTCATTAGAAGGCTTCGTTGACGTCATCGCCATAACAGGAATGAATCACAGATCTCATCATGACATTATCTACGCTGTCTATTCTCTTCTTTTTTATGTCTCATATGAGACAAAATGGCTTTTGTGGGAGGAACTCTTATTACAAGAGCTTATCTGAAATTAGTTTTGCCCTGCCATTTAGCAACACTCATTAACAAATAAACGGTCATTCTCCTTGTTCTAAAACATCTGAGCAGTGGTAGAACCTAGAGCCAGGTTTCAGCTAGGTTAATCACCTCTATATATATTATATAATAAAATATATGATATTTAAATAATCTATAATTGTCATCCGATTATCAGCCAATGTGCACAATTTTTAACATGGATTTTAACAAATTTAATTTAAATACCAATATACAGTAGGCCTATTCCATATATACTATCTATACAAATATTTCACTCTCCCGTGACGTCATGTGTTTGCATGTTCATAGATATCCTTCATTTCTACAGAAATATTTCTGTGTGCACATTTGGGATTTTTGAGTAAATGTGGATGCAGTCTGGATGCTTCTGTTTCTGACCTGATATGTGTCTCCAGGACAGCAGGTATCCTGACGCTCCGGTCACTCTGGTCCAGTTCAGTACAGTGCTGTTGTCGGTGGTGTTCAGAGCACTAAATCCAGTCACTTTGGGCAGATCCACTGTAACACAACAGCAATTCTTCTTCAAAATACTTACATTTGCATGCTTACTGTTTTACATTTACATGAACACAAGCAGACTCACAGGTGCGGGCGGTCACCATTACTGGGCTTCCCTCTTTGCTTTTGACCACTGCAGAAACCTGGATTTTGTAGGCAGAACTTGCAGGCAGATCAGTGATGGTGAAGGACGTGGCAGAAGAAGATACAACCTCACTCTTCTTCTCTCCACCTAAGAGAAAATACACAGAACAGTGAAGATGATGGATGGATTATAATGAAATGCAATGATAATAGAGTGTAATGACGACTGCCGGTGCCCACCATGAAAGGGGCTCCAGGTGATCTTGTACCCAGTGACCCCTGGCGTTTTCTTCCAGGCCAGTTTAAAAGAGCTGGCGCCAATGTCCACAACTTTTACCTCCCGAACTGTCTCAATCAGCTCAGAGTCAGTTAAAGAAGCTGCAAAACAATATGGCACAACTATTAGTGAGACCAGGTTTGATAAAAGTCAATGAAATATATGTATTATTTAAAAATTATTCAATTATAATTCATTCACATGTGAAATTCATTCAAATATATTAATTTTCTATTTAATATTTTTAAGATATTAAATCTAGAAGCCCCTTGAAGGATTATAGTCCAACATGTAAGACACATTTAAGTAAAAACAGGTGAAATAAATACTTATACATTTTTATATTTGTTTTTGCGTTGTTTTAAGTGTACTGTAGCCGTTTTACTGTGAACTGTGAAGATGTGCTGATAACAGTGAGGCTGACAGCAGTGAAACACACATACACACGCACACACATACACACGCACGCACACACGGAAGCACGCACACACACACACACACACACATGCAAACACGCACACACGCGCACACACATACTCAAACACACACGCGCACACACACACAGAGAGCTTCAGTACTGAAGTACAAAATACTGCTCTATATATAGCTGTTGTCCTAAAGATGGGGGCTCAAACACAGGAGCTGTCAATCAATCTCCTGATATCCCACAATCCCACTGGAACAATGGGCGGAACATCTCCATATCCCCGAACCCTGACTGTCTGAAGTGTTTAATTAACAGAGCAGAGTTTTCTTCTCATGGCTCTGATAAATGACTGTCAACCAGTTGTCATTTAAAGAGACACAGAGCCAAACTGAGCAGTCAAACCAAACCAAATAGATCAAGAACTGTTGGTACAGCTTTCCTACAGTTTAAGTAGGAAAGTAAGTAGGTAAGTAAGCTAATTTCCTACCAATTACCACATAAAACCGTTCTGTTTTCTTAAAATACATTTTTTAGAAATATTATTAAAAAAAAGAGAGAGAGAAGCAAAAATCAAAGTTACAGTGAGGCACTTACAATGGCAGTGAATGGGGCCAATTTTTGGAGGATTTAAAAGCAGAAATGTGAAGGTTTTCATTTTAAATCTAGATTTAATTTACGATTTAGGGTTTATGGAGTTACATTGTAATGGCAACAAAGATGTAAAATCAGATATCACTTTATACATAAAAGGTTAGTAATTGACTGTTCACACATATTGTTTAGTCTAATGTCTATATTATTGAAACAGTATTTTAAAATTTTACCCCATTGTAAATGCTTCACTGTGAGCTAAATGTTTGCTTTTTTAAAATTTGACAAATTGCTACTAATTTTTGTGGTAATCACAAACTTAACTTTTATAAAATGAGTTTATTGTTGTAAAAAGTACCTGTTTGCTGCGAGAGGGTGATTTCTGGCCCTTCTGTGTTGCTGTAGAGAGCGTGAATGCTGACAGAATAAAGCGTGTGTGGCTGAAGACCAGTGATGCTGTGCTGTAAAACGCTGCGGTCAAGAAAACGACTCTGAGAACGCACAAATTCTGGGAGCAAAAGCACACACACATGCACAACACAAATCAAAATAAGGAATTATAATTGTATGGGCCTCATTGAAACAGAGTGGACACATTTGCCAGTGATTTTGATTTTGTAGATGAACAGTTTTTACCCGAACTCCAGGTGAGTTTGTACTCTGTGGCCCCTACAATAGGACTCCATTCCACATCGATGGACGAGCTGGTGTATGACGTTACTTTAAAATTTGACACGTATCCGAGGGGTGCTGGGGAGCAGAAAGCATGACATAACTCGACCAATAAGCAGCTGAAGTCACTGCTAACTGTCAGAATGTGTTTATCAAGAAAACAGGAGAAAGTTTCAGGTCACTCACAGGTTCTGAATGTAGCGGTGATGCCCGGGCCAACCAGAGAACCAAAGAGCACGTAAAGAGAGAGCACATACTCGGTGTCATGGACCAGATTCTTCAAAACATACTCAGTAGTGCTGCCATTCAGAGCCAGCTGTCTGGGCCGATCTCTCCCTGTGAACTCTTCACATAAACACACATAAATACATATATAAACGGATAAAAGAGGTATGTACATATATATGAATATACATGTAAAATATGTATATGTACTTGCATATTATACAGTATATACATTTTCTGATGATACAGGAATAAAAATTCTTACAACACGCATAAAATAATGCATTCATATAAATGGATGAGTATATATATATATATATATATATATTAGTGCTGTCAAAACGATTAATCACACGCACATATACACACATACCTTATATACACACACACACACACACACAATATATATAAATATAATATATATATACACACACATATATTATGTAAACAAAATTTGATGTTAGAAGCGATTGGTCGCAATTAATCGATTTGACAGCACTAATGTTCTTTTTTTTAAATACTAAACATCGAACACCTAATTTAGCCTCTCTCGCCCTTCGTTTCTCTCCCTTTTCTCCATAAACTCATCCTCAGACTCATCTATATGTATGTGTCAGAGCGTGTGGTATGAGTCACAGAGCACTTCTTCCTCAGAATGTTCTTCCAGGTCGCTCTTTTAAAGCAGGGGCCTGCAGCCCATCACAGTGACAGAAAGGTGTCACTTTCAAAGACTCTTCTTTTGGAGGTGCTCAGAGGTGACATCAATTCATTTTTTCCACACAGAGCCCCGAACACACACATACACACACAAATTCTCCTAAACACACAGATAAAGTTGACGGCATGAGTCATGAGGCGGCACAGCGACACCTCATGTTGTCACCAACCTGTCGCTTCCATGAAAAAGAGACTATAAATCAGAGAGAGACAGAGAGAGAGAGAGAGAAGGGAGAGGAAATGAAAGAAAAGAAAAGTAGTGACAAAAAAGAGAAACAGACTACAAAGTGAAATTGGAAAGTGGAGAATGGCCAAGTTCAGGACAATGAGATCCTAGGACAACAGCACAGGCACTTTTTGAGGTACCTGCAGTAGGACCCCAGGCCAGTCTGTAGCCTGTGGCACCAGGTACAGCATTCCACAAGGTAACTGCGCTGCTAGTGCTCACCGCAGATGCTCTCAGGGTCTGTACTGCACTGCTTTCCACTGAGAGAGAGAGAGAGAGAGAGAGAGAGAGAGAGAGAGAGAGAGAGAGAGAGAGAGAGAGAGAGAGAGAGAGAGAGAGAGAGAGAGAGAGAGAGAGAGAGAGAGAGAGAGAGAGAGAGAGAGAGAGTGAGAGTGAGAGAGAGAGAGAGAGTGAGAGAGAGAGAGAGAGAGAGAGAGCGAGAGAGAGAGAGAGAGAGCGAGAGAGCATCATAATCTTCCTACATTGTATCCCAGCTAACAGGGAACATTCTTGGAACTTTGGCTAACATTTTAACAAGGTTCTCTCAAAATTATGCCCAAACATTCTTCCAGTAATGTTCTCTGGTCTTTATTGATGTGCAAACTACTCGTTTACTACTCGAGGGACATTTTATTTTTGAAACATTTTAGTTGGACGGTTTTTCTAACTGTTTTTAATCCATTCAAAAGTAACATTCCCCAAATGATTGCAAATTGAAAAATTGGAATGTTTCCTTAATGTTCACATGACCAAAATCAAGCTTTTAATGTTTTATATCTCTATGTGGTGTTTTTAATATACTTTAAGACAAACCATGTGCAAATTCATAAGTCATATCAAAAGCGAAGCAGGGGAGTCTCAAGAGAAGCCTGGTTATCTTGGTACATTTTTCTGTTGATATGAAAAATCGGGTACGTTTAGCAATATAGCAGGTGAATTATGGATATGATGCATAGGCCTATTATGATGTTATGATGAACTATATGCTTTTCTCCACTGACATTCTAAGCTTTTCTAAGGATACTGATTTTCAGGAGGCAGCTGTCTGACTCTGAAATTGTGAACGGGAACATGGTTTTTGTAACATTAGCAACACATTATTAGCTGTTTGATAACTTAGTCAAGCAAAAGGTTAATCATATTAATTACCGTTATGTGTCCGACATTGTAGAGAGTGATACATAAAATGGATTATCATTCTGATACATGGATAGATGAACCTGTATTAGTGAGTGGAGGAGGGGCTCATTTGCATATTCATGGTTACGCTTATACTAAAAGCAGCAAGCATGTAGTTAGCCTACATTCAAAGCTGTCCACAAAAAAAAACAAAAAAACTTTTAAACATGCCATTTTAGTGATCAAAGATGAGTTTTAGGGGATATAATTATTGACTACAGGAGGACTTTAAAAATACATATGTTTAAATGTTTAGAGAACATTTATAAAAAACATTTACTTAATGGGAACGTTAGCAAAACTAAAAATATGTTTGCTATTTGGGATGATTTATTATCAGCATTGTATGTTCTTTTCTTTCTATTTTTAAGACACTGTGTCAAGTTTAATAACATCTTAATGTTGGCTCCGTCTATCTGTCTTTCAAAGCATGCATGCGTCCTGTGTGAACGGCCCCTTAAAGTGCACGTGCAGCACTCACATGTCTTGGCTTTGGCAGAGGTAACAGGCCCTTCAATGTCCACAAAGATAGGGTTGATAGTGATGGTGTACTCCGTGCCAGCATGCAGGCCCTGCACCATGTAGAAATTAAAGTTGTCTCCTAGGTTCACATTTTCTATGTGTCCCTCTACGGAAATAGGCAAGCAGAGATTTGCATTTATATTTATGTTTTAAAACAGGCTGCATTTATTATCAAAGCAGCTCAGTACTTGTTACCTGATGATGACCAGGTGAGTCTGTACCCTGTGGCACCTCTGACAGACGACCAGCGGGCCTGAACTGTGTCTGTAGTGGCGTTCTGCACCAGCAGTTGATCAACTGGGACCAGTTTCACTGCAACATCCAGAGAATGAGAAGTGCACGGCGTTTTGAGTGGGATGATAATGCATGACAAGAATCATAAAGTATTTACTGCAGGATTTTTCATGAAGAAATGTGTTAAACTGCCATCTAGTGGTTAAACCAGCAACACACAACAATTCCAAGCCAAACAATTTCATATAAAATGGTCACTTTAATTATTATTCATAGTTCTATAATAATAAAGTATATATATAGCTACACTATATTTTACAGAGTCCTCCCTATGTATAGCCTATACACAGGAGGACTGAAATAGAGGAAATGTTTGTTTGCATGCACCACTTTAAAAGCAACACTGTGAATGTATCATGGATTCTGATACCATCATGACGACAGACTTATCATTTTGGAAGAGCAGACTTATGCGTGAGGTGAGGTGAAAATATGAAGGGAAGAAAGAAAGAGGAAATAGACTAACAAGTTTTCCCGGTGATAGATACAGGCTCACTGGTGCCCTCTGGGTAGATGGCATAGATGTTGACCTTGTAATCTTTATCCTCTTCTAAGGTGTCAATCACGTGAGAGGAGGCGTCGCCCGTCAGCATCTGCTCATAAATAAGCCCGGGTCTGTCCGCTGAGGAGGAAAAGATATATGAGAATAAATGTGGGAATATTTTAAAACAACATCAGTAAGTTTCTCATATTCGGTCTGTGAAAGTCTGCTGGTTACCCACTTCTTGGAACATAGATTTTATATCCATCCACTTTTCCAAGCGGAGGCGTCCATCCCAGGCGTAAAAAGAAAAGTCCTTCTTCAATCACACGGAAGTTCGCAACCGGTGGCACAACAGCTGAAAAGAAAGCGTACGTATGCTTGCTGGGATATTGCATTCAGACGATGGGAAAGTTTGCGTACAAAAAAATAAGAAAGATCATTCCTCTAAATATATATGCATGCCCTTTTAAAGTAGCCTAGATTTATCATGTTTAGAGACATTTTTGGTGTACACTGAGGTTCTAGGAGAAATGTTTTAAATTGTAAAATAACTGCAAAATACTCTCATGTCTAATGGGTTATTCATTTTTTTCTAGTGATTAATGACCTAAATTCATGAAAAATGCCTAAAAAGGTTCAATGTATGAAGCACTTGAAAGAACCCTTGGTGAACGTGATTTCACCAAGTGCAACATGTTTCTGGATTAACATCTTTGTTGATCCTGGAACAACATTCCAATCAACCAATCAGATTTGAGGAACAAGTTTACAGTTTAGGTTTACAACCAGGGTTAGGTGCTTCTACATCAGTGCTATTCACCTATCATTTCCCTCTGATACTTTGCAAAATCACAATGACCCAGAATCATTTAAGGTTATATATAGAACCTTTTCTTCTAAGAGTGTATACAGTTTGACACGCACTGGTTTCTGTGATAATAGTGGCAGATTCTCCAATGCGTCCGGGGTAGATGGCGTATACAGTGAGAGAGTACTCAGTCTTAGGACTCAACCCGGTTACTGGAGTGCTACTAATATCTCCCTTCAGATCAATCTGTGACGGAGAAAAAGAAAATAATATATTCTGAACAAACCATACACACACAAATACATAATCAACATTGCCACTTAAACAAAAGTTGTCCATGTGCACGCAGCCTTCCATCTGCTGTGCTGCATGGGGTGTGCATATGGACAGGTGAGCGTGTCTCACCTGTCTCTGCTGTGCTGGGAGCAGATGGCCCTTTGGAGACACAGGGGTGATGAGCAGCCTGTAGCCGGTAACGTCTCCTGTGGCCTGACTCCAGGTCAGCTGCAGAGAGCTGTAACTCAGCTCACTCACTTGCAGATCTTTAGGTCCTACTATCCTCTCCACCACTACAGCAGACAGAACAGCACACAGGATAAACATGAATTAGCTCTTCGCTGAGCCTAGCCTTCCTAATGTTGCTGACCAGTTCTACATAGCAACTGAACTTTTGCTCTTTACTAATACGAAAGATCTGTCTGTTTGTGTAGATATGGAAAGTATTCGTAAATGACACAAGAGAGAGGACCGGGTGTGTTTTTTTTCTTTTTAAGATCTTTATTTTGAGGTAGATATCTTTATGATAAATCTTGAGAGGTTCAATCTATCGATCAAGCTAGCATTCCCAAACAAACACATATGAAATCAATAAGAAGTCCTGTGTTAGTGCTAGGACATTAGTAATATAATATAGAATGTTGTCACTAAAATTAATGTTTATTTATATTTACATTTAGGTCATAAATAAGAGCAATGGCAGCTAAACTATATCACAGTATCATAATGAAAGTGTTCAACTGTTACATTAATGTTGTCACGTTTAATCACTATTAAAAGAAAGGGGTTAATAAGACAATTAATATATAGTTATATTATCGATTTAACTGCACTGACACTATTGGATGAGAACAAAATTTGAAAGGAATTGAGCTGGATAATGATACTAACATTGCAGACACTTTTAATGAACTGAGATACTAACATTGCAGACACTTTTAATGAACTGAGATAACATTGCAGACACTTTTAATGAACTGAATTGAATCAACATTGAACTGACTTGAAAACTGAACTTAACTCCATAATTGTCATTTGTGAAATTAATTGTAATTTGGCCATTTTGTGTGTAATTTAACGGTTTTCTTTTTTAAATAAATATATCACAGGCCAAGTAAAATTAAAAACCAAATCAAAACCTACATAATTAATGAGTTTTTAAATGAAAGTGTTCATTTAAATCTCCCATGTATTATATCTAAATGTATAATATATAAACCTTGTCTACACAAGCAACAGTAATCAAGGAGGGCAGAGTTTAACAAGCGGGCCAACTAGACAAGCTTGAAATGCAATAAATACAAAAAAGATAAGCCTCAAGTTCCATTAGCAAAACTCATGGTCATTTTACCAGGTGGCTTTTGTTTAACAGGTCGGGGAGGTTCTGAAGCAGTGAAGCAGATGCGGCGGGAGAGTTTGGGCAGCAGGTGCTCGAGGAAGGAGAAATCTGGGCTGAGCATTAGATGTTCCTCATGGGGTTCTGTAACGACCTTCTTCAGCTCAGACTGATCGGCGTTCCTCACTCCTGAAGAACACACAACACACATCGCCCAGGCACAGATTAGCTTCAACACAGATCTACTTCATTTCTTACAGATTATGGGAACAGGGCACGTTGCAGTCCAAACTCGAACCTTAATCACCTATATGATCACCAAGGCTATTCACTTGTCACTATACCACAGCTCCAGTGACTTTATTTAAAAAAAAAATTATATCATGGAGGCCTGTAGGGTGCAGCCAATTCTTAACAGGTGTGTGTGTGTGTGTGTGTGTGTGTGTGTGTGTGTGTGTGTGTGTGTGTGTGTGTGTGTGTGTGTGTGTGTGTGTGTGTGTGTGTGTGTGTGTGTGTGTGTGTGTGTGTGTGTGTGTACATGAGTGACCCTCATGTCTCAGACCTGTCTGCAGTGTTATCAGCTGTAGAGTGATGATGGGAGAACGTCACGCCATGTCGCATTGCTGTACATGTGTCAAACGGCCTGATCTCTCTGGGAAAACTGATTAGAAAGGCAGGACACGGTGTGCGTGTGTGTGTGTGTGTGTGTGTGTGTGGAAGGGGAGCAAGGAGGAATGAGCTTGATGAAAAATTACAGCAATTAGCTGGCCACCGGGTAATGAGCCATAATTATTTCAGCACTCTGGGCATCAAAACAGAAAGAGCGTCAGAAAGTCAAGGAAACAAGGCTGACACACACAAACATACACGTTTTATGTCTTGGCACGTTCACCAATACTACCATTCAGTGTAAATCACTCCACTACAGTTACTCTGAGTCACACGTCAAAACATAAAGGAGTGTGCACACACACACAAGCACGCACAACCACACACACAAGCAAGCACACACAAACACTTTTGACAACAAGTCTGAAAACTCACCCACAGCAAACAGTGAAATTCCACTGTCTGTAACAGCTCTAGCTGGACCGTCCACTGGATCATCCGATTGGCCATTAGTGATCAGAACAGCAATCTGATGCCAGAAAGAAACATAATGTGATGCTTTATATCCCAACATGCAAAAGGGTGAATTTCACAAAACCTGAAGAACCTCAAAAATGTGCTTAATTGTAATTAAAATGATGCCACAATGCAAACATTTATGGAAAAACAGTTTTCCTTTCTTCCATGTCATTTTTAGAGTGAAATACATGTCTATTGTGAGACTTCTTCTAACATCAGAAATATAAAGCCAGTCACCACACAAAGTAATAAAACTGGGTCATACTTGTAGATCCCCCTTAGACATGCCACAGGCATTAAATTTCAAAGATGTACAAAAATATATTAAAGAGTAAATCTCACAAAGACTATCGAGAAAGGTCCTACTTATATTCAACCACGAAGAAAAAAGATAGCACTTTATTTTACAGTATGTGCATTTACAGTGTACTTACATGAGAAAGTAATGAGTAATATAGGTAATTATATGGACTTAGGTAATTATATGGGTTGAGGTTAGGTTTAGTGTTAGTAACTAGTTATTATAGTAAATATAGGACTTAGATGTAAAACAGGACTGTAAAATAAAGTGCTACCAGGAAAGAAAATGCAGCCTACATTTAGGACTATTTTAATTATTATTATTATTTTGCATTGTGACATTTTTTAGGACAAATAAGCATTGTTAACACTCCAATTTTCATTACTGTATTGAGTCATCATGTACTTTTACTATTCCCATTATTTCAACAAGAATTCTCATTACCGTAATACCACATTACAGAAAAACAATGTTATATAATCCGTTTTTTATTTAAATCCTCATAAAGGTTATGTACTTTACAACTGAAATATATATTTATCTTTCACATTACAGTGATAAGAAACAAAAATGAGAACTGTCTTAACAGCTTTCATGAAATCCACCCAAAAGTGTGAATTTGTATTAAAGGACTCAATCTGCCATTAAGAGTATCACGCTGATACTGATGCCCTTGAAAGCACACAGCATGAATTATCATCTCATTGCATACATAATTCCCCAACCGCAGCAGATCCAAACTTGCAAAGTCGCTTACACTGACTCACAAATGAGTATTCTGAAAAAGAAGCATCTCCTGGGTCACCTAAAGTTCACCGCATTGGCCGAGCTGAGTCTGGGTTCATCTTTATGCACCTTACAGTATGCCATTACAGTATGTTAAAGAGAGCTTTAAAAAGGGGTAAATCTCTGCAGTTCATTTTAAATGCCTGCTCGTTTCCTCACACCAGGTGCTCCACAGCAAGACCAGCATCTATGTGCAGTTTGGAATCCTAATCAAGCCCTAAATTAGGATGGGTGGGACACTGCGGAGCAGAGTGTGTGCACTGCAGCGCAGGACGTGATGTCCTGACAGAATCAATGAAGTGACTGCAGGTGCAGCTCTTTGAGATATAATTATAAGGTTGTTCTGTGTGTATGTGACAGGATGTTTCATTTGGAAATTTTACATTTCAGATATGATTACGGTTCAGTATTCTGTATTTAGACTGTGTCCTAACCAAATGAGGTGCCATAAAATGCCAAACAATGCAAGCTGTGAGTACGAACGTGACATTGTCGTTTGATTGGTTTCCATTTATGTGCCTTTATGCTGGGTAGCCATACTCTTAAAAATAAATGTGCTTTATTGGAATCTATAGATCCATGAAGAAACGTTAAAGTCGGGATTAAATGGAAGTTGCGATTGTCTTTTCTTTCCTATTTTGGTGTAGCTTATATCTGAGTGAAACGGCTTTTCAAACAAGAAAAAATGTAGAGCTTGACTTTGTCCAGGCAGCTCAGTGTGCTTTTGAATTGCTTTCGCGGTACTTTGATGTCATACACCGAAAAATCAGGATGTGCAAGGATAAATCATTTATAATAAATACTGCAATATACCATAATAAAGAAGAATAGTCCATTTTGATTTCATGGTGACTTTACCATCCATGAAACCATTCCATTGCACAAAAGGTTCTTTAGATTTTTAAAATGAAAAAATGGTTCTTTAACTAACTGTTCAGTGAACGTTTTTTGGGGAACCAAAAAATGGTTCTTCTATGGCATCATCACTGCAAAAACATAATAATATTTTTTTTGGATCCTTTACTTTTAAGAGTGTAGCCCCACCCACTTTGAAATGTCATTGGTCCATAATCCTGATCCTCCTAACTGTACAATAAACATCAAATATTTTGATTGGCTGTGATTGTATCATACCATGCAGCAGTTTTGAATCTTCAATTGTGAATACAGCAATACAATACAGCATAAAAGCCATTTTAAAATCTCCATTGTGGCTCCAACGTGGCTTTGGTTGTGTGTGAACTTGTCTTTTGTATATATATGTAGCGCTTTAGATGCAGCTTCTGTGCCACCTTTGCAGTGTAAAGTTGGTCTTTTTTTATCTCACAGATGGGTTATCTCACCTTCGGGGAGTTGTCTCTGATGATAGAAGGACTGAACACTGACTCTACGAGGAATTCCAATGCCAGGCCGGTGCGGCTGCTGCCTCCCTCATACGACAACTCCTCCACGGCTCTGAGCACTTCCTCCAGAGTCGAATAATCCGTCACAGCTATACGCATCCTGAACAAGGACACATTCAAGTGTTTATTCGTGCTTACTAAGATACAAGGTCGAGCATTCACACATGCAGCACACAATATGCATACGGACCTAGGCAAGTCTGAATAGACAGTCACTCCAAAGCGAACGCCTTCCTGTCCAACCACACTTCCCTGGAAGGCTCGGATGATGTCCGCTATGAACTCTTTGATCTGCTGGAAGCTGGTCGGACCCACTGACCAGGAATCATCCACCAGGAACACAATATCTGCAGGCATGGCTGTACGGCATACTGAAAAGGAACAAGGGAGATTGATTTTTGACAAATGTTCCTCTTTTACCATGGCCGAGACTGTTTTTATAAGTGAAAATGTTCTAAAAGATGGCTAAGAGTTCATATTAAAAAAGTTGGGCACAATTTAGAGGAATTGGATCGAACCGACAGCAAGATTTCAATTCATAGAAGATCACAAACACAACAAAGGTAAAGTCCAACAAAAAGCTTTGTCGTTTTGCAAGTCGAATGTTCTTTGGCTTTGTTTGGAATTTAAGGTAAATTGGAGCAATCTGGAAAATGAAGTGTTCCTCCTCCAAATGAAAGTTAAATTGATAAGTATAATTAAATAATATTTAAAGCAAACAGTATTTGATTCTATCAACATTATAATTTCTCTGAATTGAACTGCAGTTTTACTATATTGCAGTTTTGTATCACATGTATAACTGGCTTAACATCAGTTCAGTTTTGAACCATAATAATTGAAGGGTCCAACCTCACTCTTGTCAAGGCTTTCTTGTTCACACCCAGCCACAAAGTGCGCATTCACCATGAGATGGCAGTGTAGTCCCAGGAAAAAAACCCAACAGATTTTCAGAGCCATTTAATTTATGCCTAGTGATTTGCACTTTAGAAACCACATTAAACAGGAACAGCTACTACAGACACAGAATTAGACCTGATCAGAATATAAGTAGCCTAAAGTCCAGTCATCCAATGCTTGTGTTATGGTTTATGACCTACATTTTCAGGATGTGTTCTGAGCTTCTTTTCCAGTAGTGTGCATTCTGAAAATAGATCCAAATAATGATTTATTTCTGTCTTTGATCGGTGCAAAATGTGGCCTTGCTTGTGAGGTGATTGCACAATCATTGTGACACTTGTCACGGCTGGCCCTAAGTGGACTGCAGATGTCAAGTCTGACAACTCTCTAAAGACGAGGCTAATTAGTACTAGATTAGACTTAATAGTAGCGGACAATGTACATCCAGATCTCAGAGATCAGAGAAGATAGGTTTACACACCAACACCTGAAATACAACAAAAACCGAAGGAGACAAGTACATCCCAGGCTTTGCAAAGGCTCTAACTAGCTCACATAAGAATGCCCTCAAAATGTTCTCCGCCCAAAACAACCACAAGATGACAGACGCTATTATAAAATCAAAACACAATAGAGCTCTGGAAACAATAGTATATGCATTAAACGCCATGGCGTTATTGACCATCTGGCAGGAACTACATAAAAAGTCTCATTTCCAGAAAAGTTGCTGCACAGAGTTGGGAAAATCTGTGCCACCCATATCAAAAGGGAACAAACACTGCAGGCTGTACTGATTTATCACTCACATACAGCATTCTAAGCGAGAAAAATGCTTTCGTGCAATAGGGAAGTTTATCAAAAGTTAACTTTAGCGGTCCAGTCAGTGCTCATGGTCCAGAGGCATTCAACCAGAGGAAGAGACGAGGACAGTAACAAAAATGTGAATTTGGCAGATGTTCTATCTTGATCCAGGTGAAAACTTTCAGTATACGGCACATGATTTTGCCAAGTTAGACGCGTTTCTGGGCCAACATATTTTGTTGACCCTGGAACCACATTCCTGTCTGAAAATGTTGTCTTAGCCTATCCCCACCCCTAAACCTAACCCTACCCATAATTTATTCCTAAAATCAGAGGGAAATGATAGGTGAATAACACTGATGTAGAAGAACCTAACCCTTGTTGTAAGCCAAAACTTGACATAAACTGTAAACTCGTCCCTCAAATCTGATTGGTTGATTGAAATGTTGTTCCAGGATCAACGTAGATGTTAATCCAGAAACATGTTGCACTTGGTGAAATCACGTTCTGCCATGAATACGCCATTTAACGTTTTATATAATACAATTAATTTGTTTGTTCACTGATTAATTCAGTGATTGATTCAGAGTTCACTCCATCATTATTTAGCATAGCATTCACAGTAATACCTGCAACCCTCAAAAGAGCCACAATACAGCACTGCCACGTGTCAGGAGAGACTCTTCATCGCATACAGCGCTTAAACAGATCTCTCCAGTCTTACTTTCTAGATCTCCAGATACATCTCAGCTGCAGCTTGCAGACTGTGCAGTTGTGTGCAAAGAGGATTACACTAAAATCATCTGCTGCTAGATTAAAATCATCAGCCTGTGAAGATGATGTAGTTTAACACGATACAACATAAAAGAGCTGCATTCAGTGCTGTGTCAGTAAAGTCAGTAAAAAAATAAGGTTATTAAGCAAACATTTGCTTACTTTCAAAGCAACTGTAACAGACTGACAGGCTATTAACATGACAACAAGGACCTGAAGGCAGTGAGAAGTGACTACCTTTGTATTTACAGATATAAGGGTTGATTACTGGGTAAGTTGCATTTTCTTTTACATTTAACAGGGTTTCGACATAAAGCAGGAAGAGATGGTGAAAAAGTACAAGGACGTGACCTCAGAAAGCACATTCTTTCCATTTCATAGTCAAGTGTCTGTCACTGCAAACAGCCATTTTGAAGAGGTGTGGAAAATTACAGTGTTTCAGGGCATTAGTGCCTCAGTCAGTAATTGGTCCTGACAGACTCCTCTAAAACCATCCTGCGTGAATTCAATATGTTTCACATTCTTGCTCTTTCCCGCTCTCTCACACACACAGCTCAAGGTGAAACAGAAACACACACACACACTGATTTTTGTAGACAGTTCTGAGCTGATGGAAATCAGAGAGGGGTACAATGATTTATCTTAAAAGGCTCAAACCAGAGGTATCAAGCTGCAGGAGGTCTGCATATGTGCTGCAGCAGAACCGGCTGACTCAGCAGGACACGTGTGGAAAAAACTCCACCTGTACAGCCTCTTCAGGTGAACTGATACACATGGTAATGATTCAAAGTAAACTTCCCTGAAACACTATTGCAAAAGAATCTCATACAACAGGAAATTTGTACCTATCTAACCAGCAAGATAGATGCGTGTTTCTTTAATATCTCGATTATTTTGTCTTATAGAAAACAATAAGATAAGTAAATTGAAAAAAGAGTGAAAATTAAATCACATATAATTAAATAAATAAATAAATTAGGCCAAAAAACACCAACATTGAAGTAACTGATTAATTATTCAACTAATACAAATAAATAAATAAAAAATAGGCAAAAAGCACCAACATTGAAGTAACTGATTCATTTTTCGACTGATAAAATAAAAAATAAATAAAAAAATGATTAGGCAAAAAGCACCAACATTTAAGTAGACTAACTGATTAATTGTTCAACTTATAAATAAAAAATGTAAAAGTATTAATTAATTAATTAGATTAAATTAATTGTGTTAACTTTTTTTACTTTCTACTGTCTCGCTTTTATAACGTAACAGATAGTTATGCATTTGCAACTTATTAACTAGCATCTATACATATCAACTTATATATTGTTTTAAAAATATTTGATATGAAATTGTAGAGTGCGAAAGTAAAAGAAATCGCAATGTATGCACAAAACTTTTGTTTTGATGCTAGTCAAATCATGAAGTGAATTAAAAACATTGGAAGTCTAATGTTTCTTTCATTCTTTTGGAAGTTTTCTTTCTTTTTGTCCTACAGAGTTTAGCTTCAACTTGCCTCAACACATCTGCCTGGAAGTTTCTAGTATGCCTAGTAAGACCTTGATTAGCTGGTTCAGATGTTTAATTTGGGTTGGGGCTAATCTTTGCAGGACAGTGGCCCTCCAGGAGCAGGAACGGACACCCCTGACTTAATTCGAATCGTTCACATCCAAACGCAAAGGGTTGGATGTCATTCTTGCGTATTCTGAAAGGCACTCAATTTTAGTTACTCACCTAAATTTTTTTTTTTTTTTTTTTTTTTTAGCATTTAATGCAGGGTTCCTCAAACTCGGTCCTGGAGGGCCACTGCCCTGCAGAGTTTAGCTCCAACCCTGATCAAAAAACACCTGAGCAAGCTAATCAAGGTCTTCAGGATCACTAGAAACTCACAGGTAGGTGTGTTTGATCAGGGTTGGAGCTAAACTCTGCAGGACAATGGCCCTCCAGGACCGAGTTTGAGGAACCCTGATTTAATGCTTGGCAAATGTTCATTTTGTACCTTGCCTGCAACCTTTTTCAGAGTGTGATTGATTGAAGGGCGTGATATTGGCAGTTCACTGGGGACTGGATAAAGTATGAGTCAGCAGTCTACCTTCAGCCTCTGCAGTGGCGTTTTGATGGGAGAGAGACAGGGACAAGAGGAAGATCCATATGCCGCAATATCCCATTCTCTCTCTCTCTCGTCCTCTGACTTTCTCTTTCGTTCCCTGTCCTCCCCCTCTTATCTCTCTGCCGACAGATCCTCTTCCTTGGACTGATGTCCTGAGACGGGGTTGTTCTCCAATTTATTTAGCTGCTATGCTCTCTCCCTTTTATCTGTAAGACAGAGGAAGAGAGAGATCGGTATCGTCATACATATGCATATACACACATTCAGAATAATCATTTTGATCTATTCTGTTAGCAGAGTCAATGTAATCGCTGAATCTTCGCTGAAAATCGCCTGTATAATCCGGCACATTTATCCTGTCAGATATGGCTGTGCAGGCCCGCTGAGCGCCGGTTAAGAAATGAATAGCTCTCAGATGGAGACAGGTATTATTCAAATAAAAGAGAATTGTTTAAGGTTAAAGAACTGAGGTATACTGCACAATGCTATTCTTTTAAGCTTATTCGTCTCAGGATTAAATTCAACAGAGGACAATAATAAAATAGTAATACAATAATCTGTACAGTAAAAGAATGATAATTGTATCAAAATGTACATGTTGTTCTTCCATATAATGGAAGGTCCCAAAAACATGCAACATGACACAATTGATCAAAAGTGACGGTAAATTATAATGTTACAAAATATTTCTATCGCAAAAAGAGGTGTTCTTTTGAACTTTCTATCAGAGAATCCTGAAAAGTTTACACAAAAATATTAAGCAGCACAACTGTTTTTAACATTGATAATAATAATAAGAAATGTTTCTTGAGCAGCAAATCAGCATATTAGGCACATTTCTGAAGGATCATGTGACCCTGAAGATTCTGAACATTCAGCTTTATCATCACAGGAATAGATTGCATTTTAAAATATTTTAAAATAGACAATAGTTGTTTTAAATTGCAATAATATTTTACAATATTTACTGTATTTCTGATAAATGCAGTGAGACGTTGTGCAAAAACATTGACCCCAAACTTTTAAACAGTATTGCACTCTGTTCCTTAAAAAAAAGCTGTTGTATGTCTTCAGAAAACTATATTATAACACATGCATATGTATGTCGTAGGAACCATCATGCTTTTATAGTGCTTTTTTGTCATTTTAGGCCACTTCCATAGTCATTATTCAACGAACGATGTATGGAAAAGAAAACATATTTTTTGTGTTCTATATTCAAGAAAGAAAGTCAAACTGGTTTGGAACAAGCAAATAATGACAAACACCAGCTGCCCATCATCATTTATAGTGTTTTGGATTCTGGTCTTCAACATGGGATGCTAGTGAACTAGCTTAACTAGCAAGACTTCCTTGTTCGGCCAGCTTTACCAGCTAAGTTTTCCTGGTAAATTTGATTAGTTGGACTTTTTAGCAGGTTTCTCATCAAAAAACACATGTCTACATGTGTAGATTATGACAAGACCTTCTATGTGTTATCTCTGTGAACTGTGGACTGTGATATGAATAACCTTAAGTATATAGGCAACAGCATTAATCAAACTTGTTATTTTTTATATATTCATGCATCTTCATGCATCTTAACACATCATTGTTCCCAAGAGTACAAAGACAGTGAATTGACACAGTTACGTCACACATGGCAGTTGACATTGAGGTCAAAGTGTCACAACAAACTTGACCTTTGTGAAAGACACCAAGACTGCTCATTATTTCTTATGTCTGTGTGTGGTCTAGAGAGTAAGGTGAGAACTGCAGTGAAAATACAGTACAATCTGCCTTTAGGACAGAAGGTTCGAGATTTTTTAAGAAGGTGGATGAGTTTCCCCTCAAGGACACCAATTCATTGATGTAACTTCTCCATTATCACTAAAATCCTCACTTATCTGAAAGTAAAATTAGGTTTTTACCTATGTATCTTAATCCCCGGTTTCACAGACAAGGCTTAAGCCTATAGTCCCAGACTAAAATGCATGTTTGAGCTGTTTTAACTGAAAGCAACTTGCACTGACATATCTTAAACCATGCAGGTCAATGTCATAATTGTTATTTAATATCTCACAGTGTCACTGTCATAAAGGTGACTTAATATCTCACAATGTGACTTTATATGTCATAATTGCAACTATTTCTTGTGATTGTGAATTTACTGTAAATATCACAATTGTGACTTAATTTCTTGTGACTGTGACTTAATATCGTACAATGTGACTATGTCACAATTTGGGGCAGTTGTGGACTAATGGTTAGAGAGTTGGACTTGTAACCCGAAGCTCGCGAGTTTGATTCTCAGTACTGGCAGAAAACGACTGAGATGCCCATGAGCAAGGCATCTAACCCCCAATCGCTCCCTGGGCGCCACAGCAAAAATGGCTGCCCACTGCTCTGGGTTTGTGTGTGTCCACGGTTTACAGTGTGTGTGTTTTCACTACTCCTAATGTGTGTGCACTAACTTGGATGAGTTAAATGCAGAGGACAAATTCCGAGTATGGGTTACCCTACTTGGCCTTCACGTCACTTCGATTGCAACTTTATTTTTTGTGATTGTGAAATTTATGATATAGTGACATAGGGCCAGATTTACTAAACAGGGCAAATTAGCATGAGAGAGCAATTTCAAAAAAGCGCAGATGAGAGTGGAAAGTTCTGCGCTTGATCTACTGATGGCGTGTAAATTAAAGAACCCAGACGCAGCCGGATCATTTCCATAATGACCAAGAGCAGAGAAGATTTGCTTCTGGTTTAAGACATTCTTTTTTTGGGTGGTAAATAATGGCGCAAATACCAGTAAATTGACGAGCAACACTCTGCAATTGCTAATTTCTCCTTATACCTGAGAAGCTTTAACTGTGGCAAAATCCTTTGAAATCAGGTCTAATCCCAAACTGTAAAAGCATACAAAATCCAGAGGCATCAGACAGGTGAACAGCTTCCTCTCCAAATAAATACTGCCATTCCAAATACTGTGCTAACTAACTACATACCATATGGAATCAATGATCTCGCACAGAACCGCTATGGCTTTGTCAGGTTACATCAGTAGGAAATATTTACGACTACCGAGTCTCTGTTCAACCAACAGACAGCACTGTCAAGATGTGCAGAAACCACAGCCATTCAAATGCAATGGTTTACTGCACAACTGCCATCTGTAATGTGCAGGGAACGAGTCTGACAGTCCACAAAATTAATGCAGTTGCAAGGGTTCGCTGACTTTAACAAACTTCTCTGGGATGCACAAGAGTCTATAAAGCATTTTTACATACAGAAGTGCTAAAACTTTATATTATCACGAAAGACACTTCTAAGCAGCCTTTAGCATACAAAGTTAGCACAGAAATCAGTTTTCCTATCAGACGCAGTGGAACGCTGTCAGATTTTTCATCAAAAAACTTTGTGGCCATGAACTCTGCACACACCACTCAAACTCAGTCCTGTTCGAGCATGTAACCTCAAGCACTTCTGTACCACAGTTAGTTTACATGACTTTACATGGACTCTGGTTCTCTGGACGGGGCAGATAAGACTTTTTGAATTGCTGCACTTTGGACACTGCCGTCTGATTGTGCGATTTATGAATGAATCTGATTGAACGAGCGATTATTCGAGCCACGTACAGACATGAAGGTGCGACCGCTGTGACTCAAGCTATATTTTTTTGGATGTCTGCCGCACAGCAACTTGCATACAGCATACAGTCAGAGAATGTAATCTCACAAGCGCAGGCCGACCGGAGAGGTGAGTGTGCAGCTGGATTGTGCGCTTTAAAGGATTGTAAAGGTACAGGAGCCGACCCATTTCTCCTTCTTGCTCTCTCCACAAGCCCTGCTGTTTGTTAGCAGTTTCTGCATACGGTCGCTTCACAGGAGATTATCTGTGTAGCTCTAAATTAAGAGTTAAACGCACATTTAAACTACATTTCTTAAAAGCGCCCAAAAATGCACTAGCGCACACATGGAGAGACGCCAATCCAAACAGTCCATGCAATTGTTGCATGGAGCCCAATGGTGAATGCACAAAGTTCAATAGCGGCCATTCATGAGATGAGCCAAACATCCTTAAATGACGCTTCAGCGATGAATGTTTTTAAGATACCGGGAGAAAAGTCCTCACAAAACATCTGTTGTAGTGCAAATGTCCATACGCATACTCTCAGTAATCGCTTGCTCACAATAAAAGCCAGAAAGGACGCTGTTTGTGGAGGCTTATCAGCGTCAGAAAGAGGCAAGCCGCCAACGTGCAGTGATGAAGTGAGTTTATGCGGCTCATGGCAGTACGTACGACTAAAGCCGGAGTGCCGTTCAACTTCGAGGGGCGTGTAAAAGCCTGTGCGTGAAGGAATAAGCTATCAGACTGGAGGCATCACAGACACACTCTATTATTTTGTTCAAGGCTTTTTAGTTGCATTAGCAGGGCTATTGAAGCCGTCAGACGCAGTGGTAAATGGAGTGGAACGGCACATGGTGGATTGAGTCTCGGATTTTGTTCCACAATTACCTAATCAAAAAATGCATTAAACAAATATGAACTTGGGTCAAATTATACCAGTTCTAATCAGTAGATGTTTGAGAAAATGAACTTTAAAATGCAAAATTGCAGTAGCTTAGAACAGTGGTTCTCAACTTAAGGGTCATGACCCTAAAATGGGCCGCAGGTCTGTTTTTATTGGGTCGTGGTGAGTGGGAAAGATCTCATCTTTTAAAGGATGAGAAAACATTATGCACCCAATCGAACTCTACAATATTTTAGAGTCAATTCATATTAGAGTCATTCTGTTGAAGGTAAATTAGACGCATGCCAACATAGGTTGCATGGGATTGCTTCATCCTCAAAAACCATGCACCAAACTACACAGGGTAAAAGAAGATACAAATCAAACTAGATTAAAAATTAATTCTACTGAGATGGATTGCCACTTGATGTCCAAGAAAGTCTAAATCCTGAAGCAAAACTAGTTGAGAACTACTGGCTTAGAAACTCTGAGAGAATGACCCACATCCAGAGTGTGCAAGAAAAAGAAAACGAGAGAAAGAAACTTGGCAGTGAGCTAGATAGATATACAGCTTTCTGCATTGTGAGGCATTGGGCTGCAAAGTTCATACAGAGACCCTCTCTCACCTTTCCCACTGTCCCACTGTCCCCCGCACCATGATCCTCCTCTCGAATGCAAAACTGCTGTCCACGGGAAACAGACCCAGTCCGCTGGAGATCCGTCAGGTAATAATACAATCCAAGCACAGGTTATGGGACTCCACACGCTGTAATACACTGTCCCAGGACGAGGGGTGTGAGAATCCAAGAGAGCAAAAGGGTGTGTGAGGGAAAGAGAGACTGAATGAATGAAGCAAATACCTCTAAAGGGGAAAGTTAAGGGGGTGTGGAAGAGCTACAACAGGTTGGCTCACAGTTACGGCAAGAAGATGGATGGGGAGAGAGAGTGAAAAAAAAGTAAGAAAGAGAGAGCAGCAACTAAGAAAATGAAGATAATTCCATATACTGTTTTTAGGCACAAACCGAGTAGTTAAAGACATTTGGTTCTTTGTAAAGAGGTTTGTCTGTTTTTTTTTTTTTTTTTGTATTATTATTTATTCTGAATTTCAAATGTTTCTTCAGTGGTTAAACGTTTGTTGCAACATTTTCATATAAACAATATGCAACATTATCCTTGGTGACTGACTTTGTTTTATATTGTTATGTTTTGAGGTCTTGCGCAGTTATTATGCGCTTTAAAGTCACATGAGCAGCATCATGACATTAAAAAGTCCTGCAGCAAGTTAATCACTGCATTACAAAAAACTAATGGCCAAAATACAGACTCCTCCCTGTGCTTATTTCCTGTTTGCTTGGTTTCCTTGGTTTCTGATTATGTCCTTTGTTTCTGATTTATTAATTGATTATGTTCACCTGCGTCTTGCTTGGTTCATCATTTAGCCTGTGTATTTAAGCCTTCAGTTTTGTTCCATCCTCGGTCCTGTATTGCCTTTGCTTGTGACTAGCTGTTGCCGTTTCTTTTTCTCCTGTGGTTTTACATTAACGTGTGTTCGTTTGTTTGACCAAAAAAGTATTACTGCTGCATCAAGATCCATCTCTTCTTTTCTTGCCTGACCAGTTGTGACAAAACCTTCCTTCAGTTTTGCATACGTAATCTCTCGGGACAAAATTAGGTAGGCTACTTTAAAAAATCATTTCCAATTATTGTGGAAGTACGTGAGACCTCCCAAATGTGACTTTTGAAAAGCAGCAGCAGAATTTGGGGCCAAAAATGTGGACTTATTCCACAGAGAACATGTAGCACCAGGGTTTTTAGATCTTACAAATAAAACAGCCAGACCTCTGAGCTGGTCACATGCCTTCTCAAAGAGCTGCGTTAGAACAGCAGTGTAAAACACAGCAACTGCCCTGTTTGAACGGAGAAGGCGATGTGACAGGCCTTTAATGGTCTTCTGCAGGAATGCAGGGATGGAGTTTATTGGTTCTTGCCAGCTGTCACTCATGACACACTATAATTCAGCAAGCCCCATTCACATACACAGACCAGACAAGCAGAAAAACTAGGTCAAAGGTCAGGCATGGGGCCATCATGGAGAGAAAAAAGGGAAAAAAACAAACACTCAAGAGGCTATAAAGAGAATTGCATACATGTAGAAGAATTTATACATATATTTGTTGTATATAATAAAAAATATTTTGGACATAAAAATGTTTATTTTTTAAATGTATTATTTAGATATAATATTTTATATAAATAAAATATCAATAATAAAAAAATTAATTGCACTAAAATGTGAAATAAAATTAAATGAATCTTCCATTTAATCTCATATTGGCCAAGGACGATAGCACAATTTATGGAGTTACCTAGAGTCCAAAACAAAAACAGTGTGACGCACCGTGTAATTGACAATCCCTCAAGTAGACCTAGGGAGATGCTACAAAGGTGAGTATTAAAGTTACAGATGAAGAAGGCATTGAATGAGTGGAAGGACAGAGAGAGAGAGAAATTGATTCCCGGTGTCCTCCTGGCCGACCCACAGGTGTGCAGAGGCCTGCTGGGCACAGTAAGGTCAGGCTTTCATGTCTCAGGACCTCTCTGGCCACTGGGTCAGCTCTATCTATAGGACGCCAAGAGAGCCATAAATCCTCATGACTGTGGGTGTCTGCAGGGATGAAGAGGCGAAGAACCAATGAAAAAAGACGGATGAGAAGACTGAAAGAAAAAAGAGATTGTAGATTAGATGTGTGTAAACTGGCTTTGGGAGCTTTTTCATCACATCAGAAAGCTTTTTAGATCACTTTACATAACAATCATTAGATTTTCAGGCTTGAAGAATACTTGCACTTAAAACCTTGCACACCCATTTCAAATGTTTGGTGTCAGTAAGATTTTCTTTTTCTTTTTAAGAAATGAATACTAATAATAAAATATTAAACGGTACTGTTTTCAACACTGATAATAATAACTAAAGTTTCTTAAGCAGAAAATCAGCATATAAGAATGAATTCTGAAGGATCATGTGACACTGAAGACAGGAGAAAATTCAGTTCTGCTACCATGAATATATTACATTTAAAATATATTTAAGTAGAAAGCAGTTTTTTAAAATTGTAATAATATTTCACAATATTACTGTTTTTATGTATTTTGATCACATAAATGCAGCTTTGGAGAGCATAACAGTTTTCTTTAAAAAAATTAAATAAACCTTACCGACCCCAACATTTTCAACTTAGTGTGTGCCATCTAAAGTCTAAAAAACAGATTTAGTATCAAGCAGACCTGCATGCTCTAACCTTGATATTTTACGTGTTTCTCTAAAATCCTTGATTCTGATTGGTCAGTTGCAGCATTCTGTGGTAGAATAGTCTTATAGATGAACACTAATGCGTGTAATTGATTGCAGTTTCTGGCAAATAATTTCCATACACTGTTCTAGTTATTTTTTTTCTTCCTCCTCTCCCATAATATAACTTTATCTCAAAACCAATTCTGTATTTATTTGGTAAGTAGCCATGTAATAAGACAAATAATGCACAGTCAGCTGGCCATTATCACACAAATAAACCCGTTCTGGACGATAAAGACCCACGTGTTAAATCCAGACCCTGATCACTTTGCCTGTGTTCATTTTGCAATGGTAACCGACTGATTGTACATTATACCTGATTGACAGATTGAACACAATGCAGACAGTGCTACAGAGGAATTATGGAAAGTAATAGGATTGCTGTAAGAAATGCCCACCAGCAGAACATTTGAGACCTAATATTTTCAAGAACTATTTTAGCAAGGTTAGCTCAGTGTTGGAAATCGTTTTAGACCAGTTTCACAACTAGGAAAACTCACTGTACGATAATGGTGCTGTTACTGCATTATCAAGCAATTAAATGGATTGTGGAATACATGTTGAACAAAGCTGATAATGGCTAATCAGCCTGGGAAATATTAACCAGGCTTGTCTTTTAAAACTAGCTGCTAATTGCTGTTTTTTGAATGCATACGAAACCCCAAAGTGGTTCATACTGCAGCTGAAGTGCGCTTTGATTAAATTCAAGCTTTAGGCTTGAGTCAAAACAACAATGTACTCAGGGATGAGTGTAAGAGAAACGGCGAAAACCAAAGAAATCTCTCCTGTCGGTCATACATTAGGAATTCGCAGGGCTGGGCTGAGTTTCTGACACGGTGTTGTAAAAACATCACTGACATGATGGGTAATTGCTCCTTTGGTACGTTAGCTTGTTTTTACAGGCAAGTTAGTTGAGGCCTCTCTTCATTGGCTGTCACCTTTTGTGTCTGTACCACAATTCCATCATAGACCTCCCGTCAACAAAAGACTGTTTTCATGTTTTCAGCAGTTATGAATAATAAATAGCTATTGCTTCACATGCTCCTGGGAGAAATACAATCCAATTGGATGATGTATAGATTTAATGCAATGCTGAAATCTTAATTATAAGTTCATTTTCTGTGCTCCGATGGCTCAAACAGTTCATTATACTGCCCTGCAGGGCCATTCCGACTCCACTTTAATTGTGTTTTTGACGTGGAATGAGTTTAAAGTCCATGTTTAAATAATGCGCCTGCCTGAGTTTTGCTTTTGGGGGGGAAAAAGTATTGATTGATGTAATATAAACACAAGTGCCTCATTTAAAGTTATGGAAGTGTGTCAACAGAGAGAAGAAATAAGGAGAGGTGTGGTGTAGTAATATGGTGGTGGGAATATGAATATGATTTTACTGTTGTGCGTGTGCGTGTCTGTGGTCTCTGGCACAACTGGCAAGTTGTCTTTATCCAGGAAATCAAGGACTTGTTGCCCACGGCAATCTTTCTGAACAGAAAGATACGTATCCCCTGCTGGCAGGTATTTGGCACAGTGCCCACCTCAATCCACAAGGCCTAAAGTATGCCGATGTGCTCATCAGCAACAAAAAACACACCCGCAACCTCCAAATGACACTTAAAACCAACACAAAAATATGTGCCCTTTGTCTGTCTGTCTGTTTGGAACATGCACGCACTCACAGCGTGCACACACACACACACACACACATACACAGCATTGCACTAGGGGTCTTCAACCCAAATTATATTCTCCATCAGGGGCCAGTTGAAGGAGTAAAAAAAAAAATACAATTGTTTTTAAGTGCAATCATGCACTTTAACTAAATACAGTTATTGTTGCATGGACTGCTCTTTTTGGAGCTGAGCCACTCATCTCTTCCTCACACGTAGTGCACTGCTCTGCATGCTTAGTGGACTAATGATGCCTGAGATTGTATTTCTGCAATGTGATTTACTCCTTGCAGATCCGGCAGGTATCCGCCTCATTAAGAGACCAGAAACATCATGATATGGCTTTGATGTGATGCTCAGATGTTATTTGAATGGATAAAAAACAAAAAATAAATAGAAATTTATTCACATATATGGTCAATAAAAACTTGTGAGGGACACTGTCACTAATATAATGGCAGTTACTTATTTATATGTATAAAAAAACGGGTGGATGGATGGATGGATGGATCCCTACAGCACCCTTTTGAGACACTGTGGAGGTTCTTGGACTTTAGTTTGAAAACCAATGGACTTTCAGGTTACTTTAATTTGCATCCCAGATTTAAAGATACATTTTAAGGACCACATTTGGCCCAGTAGTTTGAGACTCGTGCACTAGTTTCTTTCATACCTTGCTGGGGTGCTTCAATATGTAATCAATCCTTATGTGCTGTAGTGCTAAGACTATTTGTTATATGTCGATCATAAAATACTATATACGGCCACCAGTAGGGCCATAAAAGAACACTTGAAACCAAGAGTATCTAGTTGCACATGGTCCAGGCAGGTTAGGGTGCCTCTTTTGGACCTGATCCAGAAGCCCATCCTTTCTATTAGCTATTGTTCTATAAGGCAAAGAAGCCATTGAGTCGGATGAATGTCAGAAGACACACTGACAGAACCTGCAATTCAAAGAGTCAAATCTGTTAAACACCTCAGTCCACACTTTACAGCTTTTTGGTTATATTTACAATTAAATTGCATATCCACACACACACACACACACACACACACACACACACACACACACACACACACACACACACACACACACACACACACACACACACACACACACACACACACACACACACACACACACACACACACACACACACACACACACACACACACACACACACACACACACACACACACACACACACACACGCACACGCAAGCAAGCAAGCAGGCAAACAAGAAAGCAAGCAAGCAAGAAAGCAAGCAAGCGTGCACACACACACACACACACACACACACACACACACACACACACACACACACACACACACACACACACACACACACACACACACACACACACACACACACACACACACACACACACACACACACACACGTGTTCCAGTCTGCAAGCTACAGGCTTCTCAGACAGTCAGATGTCTAATGAGGCCAGTCTTTGAACTCGGCCTTGATTTATGCTTTACTGAATATCAAAACCATGCACAAATTTATTGTAGCAGGAATGCAGCCATCTCTCACATTCACTCATGCAATGAGTAGAAAAACACAAGCAGGGACAAGCCCTACATTTCCCAACAGCGAAATCCAGTGTCTTCTCCCTACATAAGCAAGCATACACTCATACACACTGTATCTACTACACTACTGATATCCATATGCAGTGATAAAGAATATACGAGCACAGGGCTCAACAATAATGCACCAGGACCAATGTGAGAGTGTTTCAGGTCAGCTTTTGGAGGTTTTATGTCTTGTAAATGTAAATATAGTTTTGTGTGGAGTTTTGAACATTGCTTTTGTGAATTCTGTTGATTTGAATGTCACCCATATAAAATTATTTAAAACTTAAATTAAAATTAAAAAACTAATACTAAGCCATTTTTAACCTGGAATTAAAAGTCAAAATATTTAATTTATCTGATGGACATATGTACTGTAGGTTCCAACATGTTTTAAAATAGCTAATAATAATCAATACAATTATTAAAAATTAATCAATAAAATTAAAGTATTTTAGCAAACGCTGCAAAATAACAAAATGTGAAAAATGAATTTTATATATATATATATATATATATATATATATATATATATATAATTATTAGCAATTTTAAATAAATTGAATATCTAAATGATTATAATTAATACAATATAATAAATATAATTAAATAAATTGAATATCAAATTATAGTTGTATGATTGCAAACTGGAAGTCTTGTTGGTAGATCAACTATAACATTTACTGGCCTGACTGAAACAAATCATTATCATTGAGCCCCAGAGTATAGGTTTACATTTCTCCACTAAAAAGACTGAGTGTATGTAAGAATCAGCGTCCGTCTCACAGGGGGAGATAGAGTCTCCATATGGTTTTTAGAGATGCACACATGGCCAGATCCATTCCGAAAACATACCCCTCAACCCAAAAGTGTCCAATGATAAATCTCAAGAGGAAGAGGAGGAGCAATGAGGAAAACAATGGGCAAGGAGAGAGAGAGGATGGACCCTAACAAGCCATAATGCAGAGTTACAGATGAAAGAAAGCAGAAATCGGTGTACCAGAAGGAGTCACTGATGGCCTAACCAGCCGCTGGGAGAGGAGAAACACAGACCTGAGGAATGCTTAAAGACAGCTTGAAAAAACTCATGTGCGCCCAAGTTTGACAATATTCAAGGTTTAACGAATATTGTTGAACTGCTGATATTTTGAAGAACATGGTAACCAAACAGTTGACGGGCCCCATTGATTTCCATAGTATGGAAGTATAGTAAGTCAATGGGGTCAATCAACTGTTTCGTTACTGAGATTCTTCCAAATATCTTCTTTTGTGTTCAGCTGAAGAAAGAGATAATGACAGAATTTTCCTTTTTGGGTTCCTTTATTCTAGCATGGCAGTAAAATGGGCTAGTAATGATGGTCTGTTTGAGCCTTTATTTAAGAATACTACCACATAATTACTACAGTGAACGCTAAGTTTGGAGACGTTTTTGAGTGTTGAGATGTGAAAGTAGTCTTACATACCACCCATTCCTGTGATATCTCAAGTGTACTAATCTATATAACTCCTTCCTCTTCATCCTTCATCAAAAGCCCAATAACCAACAATCACACCCCCACTATTAACAGAGGCTATAATCACTCAAACATAAACACCCAGATACTGTAACTGTAAAACTATGCTGTCATCATCCCCATTCGCTCAAAAGGAATGTAAACAGTGTGTATGGAGAGGAATGTCAAATGTCACTTATCTGTGTGTCTGCGGGGTCGGTGCAAGTGATCATCCCACAAAGAGCTTCAGTTCACAGGCAGGGTTTGGTGTGCTGTATACGGCACGCTGAGGCCTGTGGAGTCACATCTGATGGGGTTTGGGCCTGAGGGATACTGTACAGGAGAGATGATTACATAAGATTTGAACAATGCAAATACAGCATATATTTTTCTTTTGGGGTTTTATTCATACAGTACATCAGACTGTCTTTAGAATACTGGCATGATAAAGTTTTGCTTCTGAGCTCCGGATTTTATTGTAACTGTACTCAAAGTATAATGCATGGATGCCCATGTGCTCTAGATACACGATCCCTCAACTTAAAGCCAGAGTGCGGATGATCTGGAAAGGCATCCTGGGCTTTTCAGATGCCTGATTCCACATTTGCTTGTGTTTAGAGGACATTGAGAGCTGGCTGCACCATCAAAGGGTGATAAATAAACCTGTTAAACAAGCCTGATAACATCGGCAGAGCTGCTCTCCATCAGACATTAAATGCTGCGTTTAAACAGCGGCACTGCATTTATGAGCTGTAGTAAAGCTTTTGCCCAGGATAAAGGGAAACGCTTCGGCCAGCTGGCGTCCTGCTCCACATGAGATCTGCTGTGGGTTAGCAGAACAGATGCAAATATAGACAGGAAGAGGGAATGAGAGAGACAGATGAACAATGAACTGCATCCGAAGTTTTCTTTGCTCTGATTCATCGTGCAAAGCAAGTGCACTTCCCACAAATATAATACAGGGCCTGGATCAGAAGTTTTAAACACATTTCAGACATTGTATGTGCTTAAGCTTCAGAAAACATTAATTGTCAACCAAAAGTTTATAGTTAATAAAGATATACTGTAAACAAAAAAATATTACACACACAATATATATACTGTATATATATATATATATTTATTTTGTGTGTACATTTTTTACAGTATACCGTTACATACTGTAAACAATGTATTAAATAATCATTAAAGCTGCAGTCCGCAGTTTTTCCTCTTTGTCGCCATCTCTGTTCGAAATCTGCAATTGCAGTCATTCGCGGAATTATCAACTTTACCAGAGTTGTACTTTGACACGGCACAGCGCGGATGAACACAATGTTTGAGGAGAGTGTGCAGCTGTCGGTCACCGCGCGGGTGTGGATACTGGCATTCAGAATCACAGATTATTCTTTTTGGAAGTATGACCAACATAAGAATTTTCACCGGAAAATGTCATCTGAACTAGTAAGAAACATCCACTTTTGTTCTGGTTCTGACATTGCAGTAAATCGCGCTGATTAAATCTAAAAATCTCTTATCATATCACGCAAAACCGTGCAAATTATACTTTATTCTTAAATTGTTAATGTTAACAACGTCAGCATTGCGTGCCTACATGTAATGTCCTTCCGATATGTATCCTTGTTTTCGCATGGGTCCGGTTGCAGTCTCTTTTTTTCTGTAGCCACTCCGATGTCGGAACGAAGTCTTTTGCATTTTACAGTGGGTGAATCTGTTGTCACTGATGATTGTCGTTTGAACCTTTCTGGATCCGCCATCAAATTGATAAGTTTAATTATATCAAGTGCGGTGAGAAAAGGCTAAATCTCCTCCTCCAGCATCCTCACACGCAATATAGCTTATACTAGCCGAGACTCTTCTTTATGTGTACAGATGTGACGTAATGACGCAAAGACATGCTCGAATCTCCCGCGGAAATCCACCAGTACCACTGGAGTTAAAAACATTACAAGCTTACCGCTTTAAATCGAGCGAATTAAGGCAAGATAGTTTTGAACACTGGCTGGTTATGTATTTTCTCAAATATGTATTTTGGATAATTTTTAACCCAAAAAAAGCTATGGACTGCAGCTTTAAATAGCCTATATGAATAAAAAATAAATAAATAAATAAAGAGAACATGGTAAGAGTAAACATTATTAAAAAAATATTAAAGCATACTGTAAACAATTTATTTAATAAAAAAAATATATATAATATAAAACACCAAAAAGAGAACATGGTAAGAATAACAAAATAGTTAAATAAATAAATAAATAAATAAATAAATTCCCCAAAGGTTTAACAATGTTGCAAATTTAGCCATAAATTAAGCTGTCACTCAGGCAACCCGGCTATTTAATGTTTTTTTGTTACTGATACTTTAATAAATCAATTAATTAAAATGGGATTATATATTTAAAAGTTTGTCACAACAATGAACTGAACATCCAAATACAACATTGCACGGATTTGATTGAATTGAATTGTTGGGAGGTTCACAATCACTGAGGTGGGACAGGCCAAAATCATAATTTAAGGAGGGATACAGACATTTGATGTGTTTAATACTTAGTTACGTAAACGTATCTTATGAACAACATAATCAAATATAAATTTCAAAAAACAAAAACATGGCATTTTCTAAAAAAAAAAAAAAAAAAGTCCTGGGAGACCAAAGTGTAGCATATTCAGGGAGAGTGCCAAATGTGCGCGCCAACATGCCACTTTTAAAGTACAAGCACTGCCTAATGGAGAGGAGCTTTAAACTGAACCCTCATTGTGCAGCTTTCTTTTAACAAGTATTTTAACACGTTGCAAAACTTTAATAGTTTATCTGACAATGCAAAAATGAGAGACAGAACGAGAGAGAGAGAGAGAGAGAGAGAGAGAGAGAGAGAGAGAGAGAGAGAGAGAGAGAGAGAGAGAGAGAGAGAGAGAGAGCGTAACCCCTAATTAAAAGTATTAGAAATCTTCTTCCATCAGCATGAGGGGGAATTAATGTGGGGCTGTTGGCACATGAAGTCAATGCTTCAGGCTTCCTGTCTCCAAATAGGCAAACAGGAGGTGCATTGCAGAGAGCCTGTTGCCTTGGTAACAACAACTGAGCTGCATGGATTCCAAGCAGAAGCACTTCTGAATTCTCAGGGGTGAATCTAACTACACCTTTAAAGATTAAACGTTGACTCAACACAACAACACAGCAGCAAACCCAAGAAACAGAAACGTACATTGTTAGAAATAATCACAAGTTTAACCTTCACCACACAAGTACATTCCTTCATTGGAATCGAATGACATAAAACGATACATTTTAAATGGTAAATTAGCACTCTCTAAAAATAAATCATATGTGGAGGACATTGATTTGAAGACACAAATAACATTTTTCATTTCTGGTGAACCGTAGATACGCGTCAGTCAACAGCACATCATAATTTCTCTGCCTGGATGTTTTAGTAAGGAGTTTCCAGAAGTTTCCACACACCTTATGGACTCAAGGTATACCTTATATACCAGATGGACCCTTTTCCAAAGCCTCTAATACTGTATATCCAGTTCAAAGGCTTCTGTCAGTGACGAGCCACAACAGCTTTTTAGTATGGTTGAATTGGTTCATTGAAGGTCAGCAGCAAAGACAATTGGTTAATAAAGTGAGATTAAATACACAAAGTATATTTGCGTAATTCAACGTTTAATTATTGCAGGTTTGTGTAATATTCTGAGTTTGCATTTCATTGTTTTTTTAAACACTTTGAGGAATACTGAATCTGTTTTTGTGCAGGTGAGATGAGTAAACGCATGTTCACATTTAGTCTAGAACTACAATATCCATCATGTTCACACAGCGCACACAACACCTCTGCACTTACTCCAACATGGAGACAGGAGAGCTGTCTGTCATTACATGGGAAAACAAAGTAACTTGAGTTACCTATTTGGAAAAGTAACCCAGATATTCAATTTTAAATTTAAAAGTAATGCATTACTTTACTAGTTACCTAAGAAAAGTTAATCTGATTATGTAACTCATGTTACTTGTAATGCGTTACCCCCAAAACTGAGAAAGAGTAGTAGAAAATACTTGGCTACTAAAAGCACAATTAATTAGACAAATTACACAAAATATGAAATAAAATAATAAAATTCGCTGAAAGTTTAACGGTCGCAACTAACAGGGCTGCAAATTTAGTACAATTCTGCGAAGATACAGTGGGTGAACGTTTCCTAGATATCTGCATGTCTTGATATAAAATTAAAATGATTCTTTGATTAAAGTGAGATATTAGTTGGATGTCTGATAAAGTGATGCCTGTTTGCATTCATAAGCACTCGAAGCTAAAAGGACACGGCATCAATAGTGCAAAACCATTTATTGCAAGTTCTTACACAACATTCTGGAACTGGAAAGTTCAAACTACACATTCATATTACAGAAATTATTATTAACATTTTCCTCAAGGTTTTTGAAAACTGGAGCATCTGTATTTTCTATCACTCCAAGATCGCTCAGAGCGATTTTTTTTCTTTCACCAGCAAACAGCAGAACAGAATGTGACCCCTGTGGGCTTGAGCTGACAAACAGTTTTTGCAGGGATAAGGGTAAAATACAGCAGCCCTCCTATGATTTACCCCTCCCTCTCTCACGTCTCTGTGTGAAAAAGATGATTTATGCCAGTTTTTTGTCTCCCAGCACTACTCTGTATAATATAATGTGGACAGGTTTGTCTTTCTTGGAGATATGATCTTGGTTTTCAGAGGCCAAGTTGATATGTCCTGAGAAAAAGGTAGAAAGAAGGAAATTATGAGTCAGGTCGCCATGATTATGATTATGAGAGATTCTCTGTCGTCTTACGAAAGTGTGCCGGCGGTGGCCGATTGGTTACCTTTACGAGTTGAATGATAAATTGGAAGAAGATCGGCAACGTCATCTTGTAAATAAAAAAAACATAAAAAATACAAAAAAGGTTTTTGTTTTTTTACAATTTGTCATTTGTCAACATTAAGTAACTACATTACTTACCAAGAACTATCAATGAATAATAAGTAAACATCATGTATTCGTATTTACTAAATAATTTTTAAATGTTGTATTTGTTCTAATTAGTCAATGCACTGTGAACTAACATGAACAACTGTATTTTATTAACTAACATTGACAAAGATGATTTAATTTGTAAAAAAAAAAAAAAAAACATTGCTCACAGTTAGTTCATAGTAGATAAATTAACAAATGTTAATGAATGATATCAAATTGTAATATAATTTATCTTATTTTACATCAAAATTTCTGACATTTTGTTTAATTTTGAGTTTAGGCTCTTTCTTGCAGTTAATTTTTTCACATACTCATTTATTTAACTACATTGAGGTCACCAGGATTGAAGTACTTTCACACTGAAACCAAGAGTTGATATCTTGACTCAAAGGCTGTTAAACACAGCTGTGCATATAATAGAGCAACACTGGGGTCGTGAGATCTAGATGAGAGTGATAAGGTAGCAAAAGTGTGAAGACTGTCTCTGTAAGTAGGTTATGCCCGAGGGTTCTCACAGCCGTCTTGTCTGAAACTGCCTCTGAATTATGAGATCATTGCAACATCTGCCGGTTAGAGGGACTGACGCTGATGGACGGCCAGGTGTGTGTGTACATAATGTACACACGAGCTCACTGCACGCCGATGACAAATGAAAGCGGAAATTAAATGCAACTTGTGTCACGAGATACCTAAATAGCAGTCTCAATATATTTACTGAGTGTGTCAGATTGAGCCATAAGATACATTATTACAGGAGGAGAGTCTCTTCCACCTCTCCTGTTCCACTCAAGTTCATGACACACATACGTATATTATGTTAAAATAACTCTGTTTATGCAAAAATATTCTATCATTTATGCATTTGGCATCCAAAGTCACTTGCAATGAATTGAAGCACCATTAAAAAGATTGTGATTGGTAAGCTTTTTAAAAATGTTTTTGGAAGTCTCTTCTGCTCACCAAGGCTGCATTTATTTGATCAAAAATATAGTAAAAACAGTAAGAATGTGAAAAATGATTACAATTTAAAATAACTATTTTCTATTTTAATATATTTTAAAATGTAATTTATTCCTGTGATGACAATGCTGAATTTCTCCTCAGTGCCACATGATCCTTCAGAAATCATTCTAATATTTCTGATTTGCTGCTAAACCAACACTTATCATTATTATGTGCTTTTTAATATTTTTTTGTGGAACGCGTGATGCATTTTTTAGGATTTTGGGAAACAAACAGCATTTATTTGAACTTGACAGTCCCTTTCGATCAGTTTAATGCACCTTTGCAGAATAAAAGTATTGATTTCTTTTCAAAAAAAGAAATATATATGACGATATATTGTAACATTGTAATGTAAAGTGTGACCTCCATTGCACACGTTTCCCGTGTCCAGGGATTTGAGACCTTCAGGCCGTTTCCAGAGCTTAGATATGCTGATGACGGATAAGCCTTCAGCCTCTCCGATCACTCCCACTGGAGGACACAGATGAAGGATAGGAATCTCCATATTTTCCGATGACCTGCCTGCTTTTGCCTCTCAGCACTGACCACAGCCGTTGCTTTCATTGACATTTATTGAATGGCTGGCTCGAGGCTTCAGGGGTTAATTAAACTTATTTCAATAACCTATTTTTGTTGCTAACACTCGCACGATGTTCTAATATCTCACGATCTATACCCTCTCTAGCTCTCTGTCCTGTCAGTTACTGCTTTGAGCCGGAATCACTGGTCTTCCTTCCAGATGGGATGGGCGGCAGGACTGGTTTAACATTGGCACCTGGCCGGCCCGGGGAGGAGGGGAGTGTTGGAGAGACTCGTTCAGAGACTGAGCGAGGAGCATCAGGGGTCAGACCTGAGTCCATGTGACCTGCGAGAGATCAAACAGACAACAATTAGTCACATAAACTGACAACCTAAAGTGATTGCAAGAGTAGTCATCATAGGTATTAAACAAATGACACTTATACAATATCTATGTGAACACCTTCTAAAATGTAAAAGTATTATGGGCCCGTTCAAACAGAACGCAGAGATGCAGGTCAGTAGAACAGAAAGAAGTGCAAGGTCTAGAGACATTTTTTTTTAAAAGTTGAACCTCTTTTAACTTGAGCACCGAGTTTTTACATTGCAGTTACATCATGCGCGAGACGCTGCAAAAGATGCAAGATGTGAGCGGAGCGGTTAAAGACGTCTGTCTAGCCCATGTTTATGTTGAAAGACAATGGGATGGAAATGGAAGCGCAGTGGAATGGAAAAACGCGTTCTGTGTGAACAGCCTCTATGTATGTTCATCTTTAGGGATGTACAAACTAGATACTAAAATGTATAAAGAATGAGCACAGAAAGGAACATGAGCTCTTGACCTCTAAGAGAGTCCCGGTCCTGCCCCAACATAGATATATCCAAAGGCTCTATGTTGGGCCCTGACCCAGTGTCTGATCCCCGGGCCGGGCTCTCAGCTGAGAGCGCCCCTGCTGAGCTCCTCATGGACAGGCCAGAACTGGCACGAGACTCCTCAGAACTGAGACAGAGGAGATGGAGAGAGAGAGAGATTAAGAAAGGTAAAGACAGAGTTACAACATCAAGACAGTTTGCTTTATACGTCAGTGACTGGCTTTTTACTTTTTGTCTATTCCATACTTCACTCCCCTACCACAATAATGTAATGTCTTTAATGATCTTCATTTAACGTCTTTTCTCAGCAAATACTGATATATTAACATATTAATTTGATAAATTAATCAACATATCATATACATTACCAATCAAATGTTTGGGGTCGGTACATTTTTTTATGTTTTTGAAAGAGGTCTCTTATGCTCACCAAGGCTGAAAATAAATAAATAAATGAATATTTTAAAATGTAATTTATACAAGTATTATAGTATTTACAGAAATATTTTATAACATTTTACATCTCTTTACGATCACTTGATTAATTTAATGCATATTAAATGCTGAATAAAATAAATTAAATATGAATTTCTTTAAAAAAAAAAAAATCTTACTGACCCAAACATTTGATTGGGAGTGTGATTAATTTGACTGACAGCCCAACTTTTAAGGTCTCCTTATGCCGCAATCCTCAGTTCGATTGGAAACTAAATCCAAATAGCAACAACAATATGGAAATGTTTCATTCTCTATAGGATTGAGTTAAAAAAACGCACTCACATGTACGCGCACACACACACACACACACACACACACACACACACAAGTGCTGAATAAATAAACATCTCAAGACACCCATTAAAAACAGGTTTTAAGAAGTTTTGATTAGCATCAGATTTTTTTTTATTTAGAGTTGGCAATGGTCCCCTCACAGATCTCCCAAGATTATACAGGCTCCATTTTCAATTGATTTCATAAAGGCCACAGTAAAATTCATAACTAGATTGCAAAGTAACAAACTCCAATTGCATATTGCTTTTCCCTGGTGGAGGAGAAACAAAAAGTCACTGTTTAACACAATTTGGAGTAGCACATTAGTTTTGTCCTTTTTTTCCTTCAAGCTAATAAGCAAACGGGCTGCTCTGTAAGTCTCCCAGGATTCCTCTTAATGAGCTAAATTACAGTGTATTTAAATATCTTGGGGACATGCATATTTCACAGGAGTAGTCTTGTATTTCCTCGCCTGGTTAGAGTCCCCGAGCTCACACACGGGAGAGGCAAAAGCACCGATAGTCATAAATCTGCATTTACGTGCTCCAACACATACATCTTCCAGATGGCCTTCGGCATGTCAGGTACCTGAATGCTTTAACTTTGAGCTGGGGATAAAAACTTTGATATTTGAGCCTGGATGTGTGTAAAATGGAGATGCCGGTTATAAACATAAAGGGAGAGGCTACAAGATAAAACACGTCCTGGGAAATGATGCACACAAGGAGAGGACTTTGGGGAAAGGTTAATTGTCTTGCCCCGCTCAGGTCAGAGGCCAGAGGTGAAAATGTCAAGGTGTGTGTGACATACCTGCTGTCCTCATCGAGGTCATGACCGTCGAGGCCAACAGGACGCACTGAGGAGGAAGAGGGGCCTGGTTGAGGCAGGGAGTGAGAGGCTATTGATGATGGAGCTGTTGGTGCACTCCTGTGACACACACATAAATACACATACAGTGTCAGTTAAACACTGTTTACACACACCAGCCTCAGCCTGTGGTGGTGCTTTGTGCAGAGACGACAACTTTTTTGCATTTTATACAACCACAATAGCTTGTTACAAATCCAGACCATTTAATTGTAGCCGTGTAAAACTAAAAACAGTATATAAAAACTAAATACAGTATTGAATTATCAATAAAACATCATTGAAATTTTCACTGAAAAATGTTTCAGCTAATTAAATATCTACTATTTCAACCAACACTATTATTCAAAAGTTTGGGTTCGAAACGATGTTTTAATGTTTTTGATATTTAACATTTTTATTTGATTAAAACCCCACAGTAATATTGTGAAATATAAGTACCATTTTCTATTTTAATAAAATTTATCATGTAATTTATTTCTGTGATGGGAAAGCTGAATTTCAGCAGCCATTACCCCAGTCTTCAGTTTCACATGAAATCAGTTTCCTTCAGAAATCATTCTAATATGCAGTTGTGCTGCTTAATATTTTTGTGGAAAATGTGATACATCAGGCTTCTTTAATAAATAGAGTTTAAAAGAAAGAAACTTTTTAACAGTATAAATGTCTTTACTGTCACTTTTGATCAATTTAATGCATCGTTGCTGAATAAAAGTATTAATTACTGACCCCAAACTTTTGAATGGTAGTATAAGTTATAATTCTGTTTACATGTGGCTTGCATTTGTGCATGCAGTTTAATTATAAATGCAGTGTTGCATCATTAGCTTTGCCATGTGCTAACACTGAATTCTATTGGAATCATTATTTTTGTGGTGTGCAGAGCTGTTCCTTATGAAAAATATTCCAAATCAGTCTCTTTTGAGGTTCTAGTTGAGTTAGCATGATGTCTTAGAAGGTAGTTGCCTCTGCAGACAGCTCACAACATTTTGGATTGAGCCAATGTTTTGGGGATGGAACAGTGATGTTCTATCTCATCAGTCACAGTCTTTGAGTAATATACAGACAGTGTTATGTTACCTCTGAAACAGCTCGGCGTAAGCACCAAGACTCTTTCCACTCAAAGCTTCCCGAATCAGCTTCTGGCGTCTGTGATTGGAAGCCATTTCCTATGAAGTTCACAGACATATTTTGTGCTCACTTAAGTGTTCTGCTATTCCCAGCCATGATAGCTTCTGTGGATTATATCAAACCAATAATTATGTAATATAAACAGAATCAATAACACTGGACATGCTCTCACTTACTGCAGGGGTCTGCTGAGGGGTCATCTTGGCCTGGATTTTGTTCAGGTAGTTTCTGCTGTAGGAGTCCATGAGGTCAGTGGCCTCTTTCGTGTTGGCTGCCAGTAACTCACCAGTTGCGTCTACAACAGCGTTATGGTTAGGGCACTCAGCCATCGTGAACAGATGTCTGCTGTGGCTGCAGCTGTGAAGTGCCACAGCCTCACACTGAGTGCAACTATTTACAGCTATTTCCTTTATAATCCTGGCGAAGCACCCCGCAGATAAAACTGACTTTATGTAAAGACCCCATGAAAACAAATTAAGAGTTTTGTTGCCTTTAGTCCATGTCTGTTATTTTGGTAATACTTTATAATACAGGTGCACTAACTAACAAGCATTCATTTATCTATGTCTCATGAAGTTAATATATGACTCATGATGAACTAAACCATTCATTAATTATTGTCGATTAATAGAGTAAGCTATATATGAATTGCTATTAAATAAATGTGTCATTTATTATTACATATATTAACTAATTGAGTAAATTAATGTCTTAGTCATGGATTAACTTCCAGCAGTCTGTTTTATTAAATCGTTAGTTAGTGATCTGCAAAAATATCATTATGTTATGACTTTAGTTGTTGAGGCACATGACCAATGTTGGGTGTAATGCATTACTAGGTAATTCACTACCTTTCCCTTGAAAAAGTAAAGTGGGCGATTACTTAATCTTTCTGTAACTTAATTAGTTACTTCTGATGTAATTGCATTAAATACTGTATATAATATAGAACAATTCTATATAAAACAATAGTGGATTTAACATCAAAATCTAACATTTAATGTCAAAATGCATGCTTTTAATGTACAATTCTCTTCTAACTATATCAAGATTGGAAATATCAACATTGGAAAGAAAAAATAGTGCTTGTCAAGTGATTTCATTGGGTGTATGGCAAAGTTGGACTGTGATAGCTCACTTGTGGAGGTGTTGTCAGGTGTTACTGAGCTGCTGTCATCTCCTCCTCCCTGCTCCTCTAGACCCAGATACTCTTTCACCAGCTGTTTTAGTGTCTGGTAGGCCTCAGCACGATCATCTGATGAGCATAATAGAGTGGTGCAGGGGCCAAACCCGGAAACGAGTTAGCATTTTTAGCACTTCCGGTTCCATCATCCTGAAGTCAATGTGTTAGTTTTTTGTCAAATGCTTGAAATAAGGTCTGTGAACACAAGATATGTCATCAGTCGTACAGGTGAACTCAACTACTCACTAGTCCGCTTTCATAGCCTCGTTGTGCTTATAATCGTGCTCTTGAAAACTATTATAACTTGAACTTTCAGGGAAAATGTTTTCAAACAAAAGCTGAAAGAATTGTTGGAAGCGTAGACTATAAACAAACTACACCATTGTGCTGTAGTTAGCTTATCGCCTAATTTTAGCTTTTGACTTCTGCTGATTATATTTACACTTCAAAATTCATGAAAGATGTGTTCATTGTGTTCACAAAATTTGTAAGAACCATAAGCTTTTGTTAGTCACAGACCTATTTTTCTGCAATAATCCAAAAGCCAATGGAAAAAATCCTATTGGTTTTTTGTCGAGGGAACCAGGGTGATGCTAACGTCTGGGTTGGCTTACAAAGACACGTCATGTCTGCACCACTTGGTAGAAGAGAGCAATCGAGTTTTCATAAAAACCTGAATGAATCTTTGAAAATGTCTTGCTAAGGCAGTTTTGCTTAATTGTCACTTAGGAGATTCTTACAATTCACAAAGGGAAATAAAAAGTATATTCCTATAGACAGACACAGCGTAACTAACCTACAGTATATGGGTTAATAAAATGTTGTTACCACAAGGGATGATGTTATCAAAGAAGCCAGGCTTTTCTCTGTTGATCTTGCCATACAAATCAATGCGAGACACGGCTGTTTCCATCTGAGCGTTGCTGTAGAATCCTCTTGCTTTCAGAAAGCAGACGTAATTATCAACAACAGTGGGGATCAGCAAGACGTAACGGGGCTCAAAACATGAGTTCTTCAAGCTATACACTCCCTGGTGTTGGAACAAACAAACAAAACGTCTGGTATAATTAACTACTGTGGCATTTGACCCAATTTTGTGCTTGGTCAATGAATGTTAACATGGTGGAACATGTTTTCTTGATGCCATACCTCTAGTTCCATATGCACACAGCAGGCCAGACCTTCACGAGCCACGTGCTCAATAGACTCCCGAGAAAGGCCATACCAATGTCCTCCATATTGCATCGTCTGGACAAACTGACCCTGACAGTAGGAGAATAAAACCGAAAAATGCACTGTAATTGGAACATGACTGTCATAGAACTCAAATTAATCTCTGAATGGGCGTCATCATGGATGTTCAGCACAGATTCACTGCAGAATGACCTGAACTCTTAACCTTTGGGTTGCAAGGGAACATCGTTCTTCTCACACAGACAAACCTCTGACCCCAGTGTCCAACTGCACCTGGGTCCATTTACCAGCAGCAACGCTGTAGTCAAGCTTTTACTAGCAGAAAGCAATTCTCAAACACATGTTTCTACGTCTCTGGTCAAGGTGGCTTTAAAACATCAGTACAAATACCAACCATGCTCTAATCCTACCCTCTTTTTGCTTTAACAGGCCCAGAGAGAAGCAGCAAGCAGGAAAAAGCAGAGGAGCGTTTGCGTCTGCAGAATGCCGACACACATCTGTGTTTGTATGATATAGGTAGGAGAGGAGAGGTTAGTCTGTAAAACTCGACTCTGTCTCTTCTTCCTCTGCGCTGCCGGCATAAGGTTATAATCGCACATCAAAAGGCTTCCTTCAAGCCTCTATCAATCAATAACACTGGACTTATATAGCAACACTTCAGAGCTAAACGAGATAGTGGCGGCACACACTAGGTGTGCGCTCTCTCAGAAGCACCCGAGGGGCCTGGGGAAAGAGAGAATCTAGGGTGAATTCTTTCCCCTCTTCACATTTTTGGCATGTCATTGCTTTATAGACCAATATGGCCTCTGGGAGTCTGTTTCTGCAGATGAATGGGCATGAAAACTGTAACACAATAGTCCACAGTTATGAGTAAAATTGTGCAAAAGCAGATCAGAATATGATAAAAGTCTGGCTGTCTGACTGAAGACTTTACCATTTGAATCATGTTCTGAAATTCTTCCTCGGTGACAAAGTGATAGTCTGATCCATCCTCTTCCCCATAATAGGGCCCCCTGGTGGTGTGGCAGGCTCTACAACAAACAAATCGATTAAAGAAACTAGAATCCTACATTCTTTCCAAGCATAACTATTCGTGTCATCTTGAAAAAAGTCCTGTATTTTCTCATATCACAATATATACGCAGAAAAACTAAATATCGCAATGTCAATTTTCCCCAATATTGTGCAGCTCTAAGATAAACAGAATTACATCACATTATACAGTCGGATAAAACACAGATTCATATTTTATTAGTTCGAAAAATCATATTTTAGTGGCTTTTATAATGCACTCTAAACTGACACTTACCCATAAGCAAAATAGTCTCTGAATTCCTGGCACAGCTTATGGGCAAGTTCCCTCTTCCCACAGGCCTGCGGGCCAGTTAGGACCAGCATGGGGTAAGGAGCATCCAGACTGGGGAGAGTACTTGTGGAATAACAAGCAAAAATGCATATTAGCTTAATGATGTTGTGGTGAACCATGCTATTGAACTTTCTGTGAGTTCAACTTATAACCAACTGTGTGACTTCAAATAGCCTCACTACATAGCTCCAGATTCATTTTAGTTCAGATCAGAGCTCTGTGAGTAGTTTGAAGGGCTTTCTGCTTGAGGAAAGTGGCCTTTGTGGACTCGACAGGCCCATAAAATGAAGAGGAAAGCGGATCGAAAAGTCGCACCTGTCAAAAATAACCTGCGGTTGCATGAGCTGGTACATCAAGTGGGTCATGTGATCTCTGGCTGCGATCACCTCCAGAGGAGGGTCGTACTTGTTCACAGCAGACACCTGAAAATGAAAGACAACAGCAATGTGACTCACTATTCAACCTTGCCATAATCGTTCAAATACATGCTTTATTTTACAACAAACTTTCAGAGCTCAAGTTACTTTTTAGTTCTTTTCTGTTCAATTCAGATCCTTGAACCCTGAGCTCTGGACTCCAACCAGCAAGCATATGCTATTCAAAATGTGGTTTTTTTTGTGTGTGCAACAATAGGCTTCCTCCATCTCAAAGCCATAAACAGCACTTCACTTTTTAGAAACTAAACATATTTTAGTTTAACAACTAGATCACCTTCTCCTCTGCAGTTACAGTGTGTTGGTCCAGAAGTATGAGGTGCTGGAGGAGGAAGATCACAGCCAGTCTATAGTCATCTTGGTTCTGCAAGAAGCCAAATGGTTTTGAGTATAAGGTAATTGAGGACTTTAGGACCATTGTTACCTATGCTGTGGAGTTGAGATGTTTATGGCGGCCTTACCTGCACTGGGTTTCTCAGGAGATTAATTTCTCTCAACAAAATCAGGTCATGCAAATGTGCAGCCTCCTTTATCTCACTGATCTGATATACAAGGAACAAAAAACAAGTTTTGAGTAATTTGTTGAGTGAAACAAGCTCAAAAGTACAAACGCTGTCACTGAGGTGGTACAAAAGGAACACTTTTGTACATTATTTACCCCTAATATTAGTGCCACATATACATTTGAAGAAAAATATCTGCAAAGATTGTACAACTTTCTAGATCTAAAAGATGGATATTAGTACCTTTGAGTAGTAACATGTACCCTTAAAGTACTACTATGAATCTTTTAGGAAGTAGATAAGGTACAAAGTCGTCCCTTTAAGGGTAAAGCCCCAGTGACAAGCTGTTTTTTTTTTGCACATTTATTTTCTGACAGATTTTTTGTTGCAATTCTGACATTTTAGACTTCCTAACCACTTTCACTTGGTCAGACTGGTTCCTTTTGGTTGGTAAAGTTCTTAGGTATAACATTAGAGCCATTTGCATAACATAATATGACAAGAATATGACAGTTCCTTTACCAGATTGCTCTCAAGGTTGACAGTTCCCAGGAGATGGAGGTTCTGGAGACCCGAGAGGCTTTGAATCCGGTTACAGGACAAATCCAGAACTTGGAGGTTGCAAAGAGTCTGGAGATTCTCAATCTTGTGTATCACATTCACCCTCTTAAAACACACAAATACAATTATCATTTCAATATTTCAAAGAACAGTAACTAAAATGCTCTGCACATGATCTGCACGGCTATGTGCTATTTCTGTATGTCTGTGACTGTGTGATTGACAGGTGAGCTCAGTTAATTCAAGGCTGATGGGTAAGGACTGACAGGTGAACATCTGGTAAGATGTAGCGAGTGCATATCAATGAACGTGCGACTTTCCATACACCTAATGCCCGTCTCACCTCCCTTTTCCTAGCCTTCGTATAAGGTTTGTATGGTTAGAATTTCAGTACAAATTACCAAAAATCACACTATGACAAACAACAAAACTTTAACCGTATTTCAATATTTCTGACAACTCAAAAATGGAAATGGGTCAAATTGACCCGCAACATAATACGAGGGCCAGGAAGATTCCAGCTTCCAAAGCCCTGGCCTTTACAATACCCCCATCCCTGGCACCGAACAGCAGGAGACATGACCATGAGGGGCTCTGGAAGCTCCAGATCCAAAGTGTGATGGGTGTAAGAGGAACAGGCTGACAGGCGCACGCTGTTCAGGGTCTCAGAGCAACAGGGGGCGGACAGGTTCAGCGCGTGGGAGGGTGTGTATGAGCTAGTCTTTTTTTTTGAACGGGGTCCAGGCTCTCTCACGCCAGCAGCTTGGCCTCATGGGGACATGGACACCAAAGGACGCGGCGCTGCTGACGATGAAGAATCTCTTTGATAAAGGACAGCATAAACATCCTTCAGCTGAGTGGCAAAGGTCTGGTGGCACGCTGGCCTGCCATATGGTGGGCTTCAACACCAGGCTTTGTTTTATTTTCCGAAAAGGCTGGAGCTTAATCATGCATACTGTCTGAAAAACACACAGTTAGGGGATGGTTCTGGGAAAAAACAGTAACTGTCAACGATATCAAAATGGTAGAAAGACGTGCCAAAACAAGAGGCTGTAGTGTTGCCCACACTATCACAGACAGCGAGCATGGCAACCTTTCTAAAAGTGTTGACACAACAACATAATCTGGAAGAGGATGACAGGTGACGGGGAGACACTATGGGGGAGCAGAAAACATGTCAACAGGTTATGCAGTCTGACACTAATTAATCCAACAGAGACTCGTAAACACTTCGGGGAAAGACAAGGAAGACCTCACATTTCTCTATTCCAATCTGAAATTAAAATCAAGCGTGATTACATTTATTTATCGCCCCATCATGAAGACGGTGACATATTTTCCCAAACAGAAATTAACATTTTAGAGTTTCTTATTCAGTACCTGTCCTTGCATTGCCACTGTTAATTTCCATCCTCAAAACACACATTCATTAATCTGCAAACCTGCTCTTAAGTAAATATTTTACAAATTACACTCATATTTTATACCTCTCTGCACTTATTAATCATCAGGAATAAATTAGCTGTGCTAAATGGATGTTGCTGTTATGTTATAAATGTCTGTAGTGTGTTTGTGTGTGTGTGTGTTTAAGAGAGCTGATGGTACCAGACAGAGCACTCTGAGGGGCAGATGGTCCAGACCCCTAATACAGGAGATGTTGTTATGGGCCAGGCTGAGGTGTGAGAGTCTTTTGCACTTTTCCAGTCCACTGATGGCACTAAATGAATTATCTTAACAGCGAGGAATGGTCAAAGAATGCTTTGTTTTGAACAAATCCATAGGCCTAGTTTAAAGTCAAGATGAATCACCCTAGTTACTTTTTAATTACACATACCAGGTCTTATTGTGATTGTAATTTATCAGTGCATGTTATAGAAAAACAAAAAGTTCATCAATGTCCTCATTTTTGTATATGACAGCCACTTTTCCCTATCCAATCAATTCCCGGTGGATATTTCAATGGTCCACTTTAGACATTCTATTAATTCTATTAAGTAACTTTGCAACTTCATGTCAACTACCAGTCACATTTAGTATTAGTAGACTGTCTACTTAATATCTTCTAACACTTTATTTTGATGCTCCCCAAAAGACATTCTACTCACTATAAGTGACTTTGCAAGTATGTCAACTTATTCTACTTACCTAACTCTAACAGACTACTTACAGTCTACTAATATTTTAATGAATTTTAATGAGAGTTAGTTGACATGTAGTTGCAAAGTTACTTATAGTTAGTAAAAATGTTTAAGTGGACCATCGAAATAAAGTGCTACCCCTCCCTATTCACTTTGGAAATACATTACTGAAGAAAAATGAATTGCGAATGTTGTGTCATGCTTTGCAACCTTAAAAAAGGATACAGTCGAGAATCAGTTTGGACAAAGAAGAATATGCAGAAAGATCCTTCATAACTGCAATCTGGTTGTGTGAAAAATTCACTTCCTGCAAAAAAAAAGAGAATTTTTTTAACCTTTTAGAGATCACTTTTTTGTAAAACACATAGTATTAATAGTGAAACATCTATGAGACACAATGAAGTTCTCTTACGAGAGGTTCTCTCGTATTGCGTAAGCTAGCTTACGCTGCGGGAAAGATTCATCTTTGCTGAGATATTGAAGCCAAAAATTATTTCATAATTTGTATCCATACACAACGCAGTTCCTCTGCGGCAGACCTAGAGCAGGCTAGCTAGCAGCTCATTGGTTCGCTCAGAGAGAACTGCTTAAGCCTATGGGAGAGCGGGGCTGAACCCGCTTCCAATGAGAGGCGCCCGCGCGCTCATTGCGTCATGGCCCGTCAGAATGGGCGTGGCCATGGTGTATATAACAGTCTCTCCCAGGCTTATATGTTGATTCATTTCATCTTCAGCAAGCTGCACGCTTCTGCTGTCCTGAGAAAAGCCGTCGCCGTCGAGAAGGCATCACTCTAGCGAGCTCCCGGACCCTGAAGAAGCCGGCCGTCTTTGCCACCTTCAGCCGCCCTGCAAGCTAGCGCCATCCGACGACTGTATCCTTCTCTATTATATCTAAAAGAGCCGAGCGTCTTTTTAAAGATGTCTCGTTTTTCCTGCGGCTCTTGCCGCGCTCGTCTCGAGGACGGAGACCGCCATGTCATCTGCGCTCTCTGCCTGGGACTCGAGCACGCAGAACTCGCCCTCGCGGATGGAGGATGCGACTTCTGTGAGAGCCTGCCGTTGTCGTCCCTGCGGGCACGACTTCTGGCAGCAAAATCCGCTCCCGCGCCGCCTTCCTCTTCGCTGCGTAAGAAAAAACGCCGCTCCCAGAGGCCGCCGGAGCCCCCAGCGGAACAATGCGGGCCGCCGCCGCCGCCTCCCGCTTCCCGCTCTCCCTCCCCGCCCCAGCCGGACATACTGTTGCCGCCGAGTGGCCGCTCTGTCGCTTCCGATGACGCCGCGGAGGAGAAGGACTCCTGTTCACTGCTCGCATCAGACAGTGAGGAATGGTCATCTCTCGGATCCACGAGAGAATCGGCGGGGATCCGCGCCGGGATAGAGGAGGAACTAATGCGCCTCCTCTCACAGGCCGTCGAACGCCTCGGTCTCGAGTGGTCTCCTCCACCCGAGCAGGCCCCGAACCGGATGGACGGCAGCTTTTTTCATCGGCGCTCGACCCCCGCGTGCAACCGGCCCGCTCCATTCCTGCCTGAACTTCACGCAGAGCTGACGAAGTCCTGGAATGCCCCGCTCTCGGCTAGAAACCGCTCTGATATATCCGCCTCGCTGCGCTCGGTGGACGGAGCCGCCGAGAAAGGCTACTCAGCCATGCCGCCCGTCGAGGACTTGGTCGCCGCACACCTCTGCCCGCCCTCTGCTAGATGGCGCTCTTCCCCCACGCTTCCTTCGAAAGCTTGCAGAGCGACCTCGAGCTTTCATGCTCGCGCCTACGCCGCCGCCGGTCAGGCCGCCGCAGCGCTACATTCGATGTCTGTCCTCCAAGTATTACAGAGCGATATTCTCCGTGAGTGGGCCGAAGGCGGTAGAAACCCCTCCCCCGCTGTCACGGATCTGAGAAGTGCTACGGACCTCGCCCTTCGCGCCACTAAAGCCGCCGCACAAGCTCTGGGGAGATGCATGGCCAGCCTTTGTGTTGCCGAGAGACACTTATGGCTCACGCTCGCCGACATGGGAGATTCTGAGCGCGCCGCGTTTCTTAACGCGCCCCTCTCCCCGACGGGCCTTTTTGGATCTGCTGTCACGGGAATTGTCGATCGCTTTTCTGAGGTCCAGAAAGCTACTCAGGCGATGAATTTGTTTCTGCCCCGCCGCGCTAGCTCTTCCGCGGGCCGCTCTCGCGAGCCTCCTGCCAGAGCTCCACCACAGCGCCCCCCTCCGCAGACTCAAACAGCCCAGCGCAGACAGGGCGGCCGCCCTCGCTCTCGCTCTGACAGCCACCGCAGACCGCCGCCCCCACGAGGCCCGCGACCTAAGATCACGCTGAAGCCTGATCATCAGAAGTCTGCCTAGCAAAGTCAAGAAAACGACGGTGCTCTCCCGCTGCGGCCGGACCGCCGTCAAAGCTTCGCCCTCTGCCAGTCCCCGTTATTTCGCCGACTGCTGTAGTGTTGACCGCCACAAACAAGCCGGTGTTCCAGCCCGCTCACCCATGGCTGATTTTGGCCCAATCACAGACGGAGCTTCTGTCGCACCGCGCAGTTCTCCTCGGCCATCTGAAAACGCTGGGCCTCTCTGTCAACTGGACAAAGAGCTCCCTTCAACCCAGTCAATCGATTTCCTTTCTAGGAACAGATTTGAACTCGGTCACGATGACGGCTCGCCTGTCTACACAGCGCGCGCGCAGTGTACAGCGACTGGCCGCCTCGTTTCAGATGGGCACCCGCTCACCTCTGAAAACTTTTCAGAGGATGCTGGGTTACATGGCCTCAGCCTCCGCTGTGCTTCAGCTAGGCCTTCTGCACATGCGTCCGCTTCAGCTTTGGTTAAACAGCCGTGTACCCCACCGCGCGTGGAACACGGGCCGCCAGCTGATCAGAGTTACGCAGACATGTCTCACGGCGCTGCAGCCATGGACAGTAGCAGAATGGTTTCGACAGGGCGTCACGATGGGGAACTTTTCTCGCCGAAAAGTCATCTCGACAGATGCATCCAACACGGGTTGGGGTGCAGTCTGCGAGGGCTCACCGGCCTTCGGCCATTGGTCGACACAGGAAAGCCCCTTACACATAAACTGTCTGGAAATGCTTGCGGTCGAGAACGCGCTTTCGCGCTTCCTCCCGCTCATTCGGGGACACCACGTCCTGATCCTTGCGAGCGACAAAAAGCCGTTTTTACGGCTACCCAGAGAAATCTCAAAAAGAGAAAATTTGCCAGTTGTGTAGAAAATGTGCCCACAATCATGTGCTCACCCATACACACAAGCATAACATACCCCGTGTCTCTATCAGAGCCCCATCACATGAAACGGGCACAGCCCGCTCTAATATCAGAGAACATAAACACGCCCACGAGCTCATGCGCGTGTCCCCTCTCTGCTCGCTCTGTTTCACGGCCCATAGACTCCTCTCTGAGTGCAAATCCCGTTGCCACACACATTCAAAGCGCGCCCACACACTGTGTCCAGCCCGCTATGTGCAGCAATCAGGGCGATATAGCCATTCGGCCACTAGCCGCATGCTCCAAAGCGTGGGAAGCCATTCCAGGCATTTCCCCGTGGGTACTAAGCATTATAAAGAACGGCTATCTGCTACAGTTTCGCCGCCGCCCGCCTCGTGCGCGCGCGCGGCTCGAATCTACTGTCAGCCCGCTGGCCGCCGGCACGCTCCGCTCAGAAATTGCGACGCTGTTGCAAAAGGGGCGCCATAGAGAGAGTCCCACCATCTATGACCGAGTCGGGGTTTTACGGCCGTTATTTTCTGGTTCCCAAGAAAGACGGCGGCCTCAGACCGATTTTAGATCTCAGGTCTTTGAACAAAGTGCTCATGAAGAGACCGTTCAAGATGCTCACTACCAGGAAACTCCTCGCGCAGGTGCGCCAGGGGGACTGGTTCATCTCTCTAGACCTGAAAGACGCCTATTTTCAGATCCAGATAAATCCCCGTCACAGGCCATTCTTACGTTTCGCCTTCGAGGGTCATGTTTATCAATACGCCGTTCTCCCGTTCGGCTTATCTCTGGCGCCCCGCACATTTACGAAGTGCATGGATACGGCGCTCGCCCCCCTGCGGAGCCAGGGGCTGCGCATATTGAATTATCTGGACGACTGGCTGATTTTGGCCCAATCACAGACGGAGCTTCTGTCGCACCGCGCAGTTCTCCTCGGCCATCTGAAAACGCTGGGCCTCTCTGTCAACTGGACAAAGAGCTCCCTTCAACCCAGTCAATCGATTTCCTTTCTAGGAACAGATTTGAACTCGGTCACGATGACGGCTCGCCTGTCTACACAGCGCGCGCGCAGTGTACAGCGACTGGCCGCCTCGTTTCAGATGGGCACCCGCTCACCTCTGAAAACTTTTCAGAGGATGCTGGGTTACATGGCCTCAGCCTCCGCTGTGCTTCAGCTGGGCCTTCTGCACATGCGTCCGCTTCAGCTTTGGTTAAACAGCCGTGTACCCCACCGCGCGTGGAACACGGGCCGCCAGCTGATCAGAGTTACGCAGACATGTCTCACGGCGCTGCAGCCATGGACAGTAGCAGAATGGTTTCGACAGGGCGTCACGATGGGGAACTTTTCTCGCCGAAAAGTCATCTCGACAGATGCATCCAACACGGGTTGGGGTGCAGTCTGCGAGGGCTCACCGGCCTTCGGCCATTGGTCGACACAGGAAAGCCCCTTACACATAAACTGTCTGGAAATGCTTGCGGTCGAGAACGCGCTTTCGCGCTTCCTCCCGCTCATTCGGGGACACCACGTCCTGATCCGTTCGGACAACAAGGCTGTGGTCTCCTATCTCAACCGTCAGGGCGGTGTCAGGTCCAGGAATCTCTTCCTACTGACACACCGCATTTTAGTTTGGTCTCAGAGCCGCCTGCTCTCGCTCAGAGCGACGCATGTGCCGGGCCATCTGAACGACGGTCCAGACATACTGTCCAGGAACCTCATCTCCTCAGGAGAATGGTCACTGAACACACAAACGGTCCAAATACTGTGGCAGCTATTCGGCAGAGCAGAGGTGGACCTCTTCGCGTCAGAAGAGAACGCTCACTGCCCAATATTTTTCTCAAGGAGCGAGGACGCACTAGCCCAGGAATGGCCTCGCCGCCCGCTCTATGCATTCCCTCCGATCGCTCTGCTACCACAGGTAATTCAGAGGATCAGGGACACACGCCACTCGGTGCTCCTCATAGCCCCGCGTTGGGAGAGTCAGAATTGGGTTCCGGAGCTCACTCAGCTGTCGCAGACAGCCCCGTGGCCCATCCCAGTCAGAGCAGATCTCCTCTCTCAGGCTCGCGGCACGATCTGGCACCCCCATCCACGGCGCTGGGCGCTACATGCATGGGTGATCAACGACTATTCGTTGATTTGCCAGAAGGAGTAAGAAACACTATCATACAGGCTAGAGCACCTTCCACGAGAAGGCTCTATACGTCTAAATGGTCTGTGTTCTCAAAATGGTGCACCGACAAACATCTGGACCCACGGTCATGCGAGGTGCCGTCTTTGCTCGTTTTCCTTCAAGAGATGCTGGACAAGGGCAGGTCCCCCTCCACTCCCAAGGTTTACGTGGCAGCCGTCGCGGCGTTCTCTGAACCCCGACGCGCTCAGTCCCTGGGCAAAGACGAGTTAGTCATCCGCTTCCTCAGGGGAGCTAAGAGGATGAACCCTCCGCGCCCCCCTTCGGTTCCTATCTGGGATTTTTCTATAGTTCTCGAAGCTATGAAAGCACCCCCGTTCGAACCGCTCGAGTCTGTGGACCTAAAATACCTCTCGCTCAAAACCGTTTTTCTGACGGCTCTGTCCTCAGTAAAACGCGTGGGGGATCTTCACGCGCTCTCATCCAGCGCCGCGTGTCTCGAGTTTGGTCCGAATGATTCTGTTGTCATTCTCAAACCTAGACATGGCTATGTCCCGAAGGCGATTGGTACCCCGTTCAGATTATTTCCCTATCGGCTCTGCCTTCATCCGATAGTGAGCGCGACGCCAATCTCCTCTGCCCGGTGCGGGCTCTGAGATTGTACACTACGCGCGCTGCCGCGTTCAGACGCGCTGAGCAGCTTTTCGTGTCGTTTGGGGGGCGCACCAAAGGTCTGGCCGCCTCTAAACAGACACTGTCTAGATGGATAGTAGACGCTATCGCCTCTGCTTACGCATCTAAATGCCTGCCCTGCCCTCTGGGCATCAGGGCGCACTCCACTAGAGGCATGGCCTCATCGTGGGCATGGTCCTGTGGAATTTCCATTCATGACATTTGTGTGGCCGCGGGATGGGCCTCCCCGTCCACTTTTGTCAGATTTTACAACTTGGAAGTTCCCGCCTTGCAGGCAAAATTACTAGCTGTCTAAACGACCAGCTCCCTAAGAAGCTGCATTACTGGGAGTCCCTCACACAACCGGTTCGCCCCTTGTGCTCTCCTTAAATGCTTATACTCTTCATGTGCCCGCTCTGCCGGCCTCATACATGCTTATGTATACACTTCATGTGCCCGCTCTGCCGGCCTCATAATACATTCACTCCACGTTAAAATCCCCCGGTATCTCCCTGGGATTCATGAGTGGATTCATAGCGCGCACGGCGTTGACCAGGTGTTCCCGCAGCGTAAGCTAGCTTACGCAATACGAGAGAACCTCTCGTAAGAGAACGAATCGGTTACCTAACGTAACCTCGGTTCTCTCTAGAAGAGGGAACGAGTATTGCGTTCCCGGCCGTGCTTGCGCTACTAGTGTTTCGCTTCACGCTGAAATAAATCAACATATAAGCCTGGGAGAGACTGTTATATACACCATGGCCACGCCCATTCTGGCGGGCCATGACGCAATGAGCGCGCGGGCGCCTCTCATTGGAAGCGGGTTCAGCCCCGCTCTCCCATAGGCTTAAGCAGTTCTCTCTGAGCGAACCAATGAGCTGCTAGCTAGCCTGCTCTAGGTCTGCCGCAGAGGAACTGCGTTGTGTATGGATACAAATTATGAAATAATTTTTGGCTTCAATATCTCAGCAAAGATGAATCTTTCCCGCAGCGTAAGCTAGCTTACGCAATACTCGTTCCCTCTTCTAGAGAGAACCGAGGTTACGTTAGGTAACCGATTCGTTATTCTTCCTTCAGCGATGCATGGGAAAAGTGAACCTCACATGACATCACAATGCTCTGTACTGAATTGAATCACCTTGAGATTTTTTGCCGGCTGGAATCCAAAGAAATCAGTGAGTTGGTTGTGGGAAGCATCTAGTATGATGAGGTGTGGCATGTGACTCACGCAGGATAGATCTACCAGTCACAAAACATTAGGCAGAAAGAGCAAGAGAAAGATGGATGACAAGCATCTGCACAGCTGAGATTATTTGTCCCGCTTCCAAGCAACCATGAAGGGCACGGATGAAGGAAATTCCGGCAAACATTTTCAACAAGAGGATATTATCCGCATTAGCGGAAGACAAATATGAGCAGGTTCGAAACATGACAGCAAATTTCAATTCACCATATAGTTTGCTTTTAACACAAACAATAAGCTGGTGTAAACCTACCTTTGATTTTATTGTAGGGAAGCTCTAGCTTTTGTAGATAGATGTAATTGCATAAAATGGAGACATTTTTCAAGTCTCGCCCCTGTGGCCAAACACAATCAGAAATTCAGTTAAGGTGGCAATAAAATGTCATCCGGTAAAACCCTGAAACTAGAGGAGAGTATGGCGCATTAAAAAAGGATGTAAACTAATTTGGAGGCCACTTCTGTTTCTCTCCAGCGAAGTCATGCAACTAAACAATATCAGTGCTTCCAGAAAAATATATTAATATTCTACCCCAGGGCTCTCTCTCGAGTAAGCCTGGGAAGTTTTATTATGGAAAATATCAATTGTTGCATAGTGATGTAACATTCTCTGTGTGTGTGTGTGTGTGTGTGTGTGTGTGTGTGTGTGTGTGTGTGTGTGTGTGTGTGTGTGTGTGTGTGTGTGTGTGTAGATCAGATTGTGGGGAGCAAATATTCCCAAATGGACAATAAAACCACTTATATTGTGGTGACCAACCAATAGAAAACATACTAAATAATATCTTAACCCCTTTAACAGTCAAAACTGTGATTTATACCTATCAAAAATCTATTAAAAAAACTGCTCAGTTACAGAATTAATAAATATATAAATATATATATATATATATATCATATTTTATTAATTCATATATGGTCATGTGACTGTTACACAAGCCATGACAAAAATTAACATGGATGTGTACAAATGCATAAAGGTTTGTGTGAGGGTTTGGTTTAATTGATAGAAAATGTTATTAAGTCAGTATAATAACATTACAAGGCAATGGAAATCTCACAATGACATAAAAAACAAAAACAAATATGAATGTGTGTATGTGTATGTGTGCGTGTTGATCACTCACTGGCACAGAGAGGCATAGGTAAGTGTGCTGGAGTCCTGTAGCAGACGGTCCCAAGTTGGACAGGCCTTTAAACACCTCGTCCTCCGTCAGTTCACCATCATTCTCCATTAGAAAAGAACAATTGAAGAAAAGCATAAAGATTTTAATGATGGCTACTAAGAGTTAAGTATAGAATATATGAGTAAATAACCATATTTGAGGGCTGTTACCTCCATTGTTGTTGTGTGTATGACTGTGTCCCCTCTCTTCTTTTGCAGTCTCTATGGTTTCCTGTCTCCAGAGAGCACCGCTTATTACTAGAGGAAGGAAGGAATCTAACATGTTCAGCTTAACATAAACGCCAAAGATGGAATATTTGACGCCATTAATTACTAAAACAGCTTAATTTTTTCCTCCTAAATGGATGCAAGTAAAGCCGGACTTTCTGTGAGAACTGGGAGCACGGTTGAACTAATTTGCACGCGCATCGGTTGCCTGGTAACCATGCATAAACTAAAGCAGCGCAAGCGTTTTGCACATGCGCATCAATGGAACGCTACGATTCAGTTATCTGACTCATGTTGTCAAAACATGATAATATAAATACAGGAACACATTTTTTGTTCATATTATACAGTCATAGCTTGTAAATTATATAGGCCAACGTAAGTTATAGAATATTTACTTTTTATACAAAAAATATATTTAATACAAAATGTAATCTTATATTTAATACAAAAATGTGTGTATAGTATAGTGTGTGCACAGTTTTATTAGTATATATACTTTAAGAACTTTGATAGTATGAAAGTAAAACTTGGCAAAGTAATGTTCAGCCTTTTTTTCTGTTATATTCCTTTATTTTTATTTTGACATTTACATTGCAAAATTCAGTTCAAATCCAGTAGTCCAGGGCTGTGAAAGGCTCCTCATGATGAAAGACTTTTAAGCAATCAATTGAAATTTACAAGCATGTACAATCCCTTTAGTGAACTTCTCAAATGTTATTAAATGCTACACAACAAAATACATTACTAAAAAAAACAAAGGCATGAAATAGTGTTGATTCATCAGAACATTGTGCAAACCCCATTATATTCTGTTGCAGTGAGGTCTGAATGAATATTATAGTTGAGGATGCATGTACAGTATAACGCTAAAAGGAGTGCTTGAGTCAACATTGGGAACCTAATAGCACTTAAAACACATCTTCAGTATCTTCAGTCTTTAGTATGACTCCTCTTACTAGACACATTACAGGCATTACAAAATAAGGTAGACATGACATTTCTAATGCCTAACCATTCCTGTAACACATCTTCAACATCCAAACAGGATTTTTATGCTGTGTTTCTCTCTTTGGCAACCTGGTGGCAATTATTGATTCAAGTGGATGAGTCATTTTGATGGATTGCTCGGTTGGCTTCCTGCTTAACGCCTGTGTTCTGTATCGATGGCTTTCTCTCTCATTCTATTATTCATAATTAATGAACTAAAAATAGCCTAGAACACAGAGTATGAGTGATCTGTATTTTTTTGTGCAAGTTTGAGCAATGAGCCGTGAATAAGACAAAAAGATCAGATCCAAATATAAGTTTTAGTAGACATAGTCTTATATCAACTCTTAGAAACCCATCTGTTTAAACAGCCAAATAATCCACAGATCCAATGATGAAAGTGTCATTAAAACTTTATAATGTCACAATCAATGTCTGTGTCATAATGATGACGGGCTTATGTGGAATAAACAAACACACACACACAGGTAGGGAGCAATGTAAGAAATGCTAAATGGGTTTAGCAATTCCCATTTCCTTCTCTTGAGAAAGAAGAACAAATAAACAAGCGGCGGATGAGGGGTTTCTTTTTTGCCTGATAAAAAAGCCTGGCTTTCTAATCTGGCATCTGTTATTCCAGACACAGGCTGCGGGCCGGGCAGGGAGACGGAGCGCAGGAAGATCTATAATTGAGAGCAGCGGTTTGATAAAGTAAGAAAATGAGATGAAAATGTCCCCAAGCCACAGTGAGAGAATCCTTCCTCTCAGTCTGAAAGGTGTCGTCTGGTCTAACCAGACCAATACATGGGATTCATTTATTAGAACCTTTCTTCTGCGAGCATGTGTGTCTGTGTGTACATTGGTGTGCGGAAAGCCCTGGTTTCCCCTGGTACTTTACAAATTATAATATATATATGCATAAAAAAATAGAAAAGAAACAAGACGAAATGAAACGGCCACTATAATGTTTGCTTGAAAGTGTGATTGACTCAAAGCTTGTGACAGTAACGAACGGCAGTCCCTTTCAGAGCATTGGTGGATTTAAGTTTAAACGTGCGACTCTAGACCGTAGTGATCTTCTTATCCTTGGTAGCCTGTTTAATAGCAGCCTGTTCGCATATGATCTCTTTGAGGCGCTGCAGCCGCATGTTCTGCACGGTCAGGTCTCCCACGCCTGTCTGGCTGCGGTGGAGGAGACTCAAAGCATTGATGTACTCCAGCTCTGTGTAGCGCACCCCTTGATCAACCACCAGGTTTAGCAGCTCGTCCGCTGTGTTGTACAGCATCTCATAGTACTGCCTGCAGAGAAACAGAAGGAAAGAGTTTGTGTTATTTCATGAGTGTTGCTGATCTTTTTTCAAGGATAAACTCATACGTTTTTGCATTTTTCAAAAGTTTTTTTAATGACAATATAACAGTTTTATCATAACTCTGTGATATATATTCATAAACACTTGGTGTATATATGGTGCAAAGCATTTTCATTTAACCAGAAAGAATCCCGCATTGGAGTTTGTAAAAACAAGATAATAAAGATTAAATAAAAATAAAAATTTAAATCACCTTAAAATAAAGTGTAATCAAATGTTAAATTGTAAGAATATAAGCATGGAAGTATTATCAAATTAAATGATAGTTCTGTCAACTGGGCCGAAACTCTCTCACACTGTCCTTACTGTTCTTTATTGTGAATTCCTGCATTCACAAAACTTGTTAAGAACATCAGACATATTTTTACACAGACCTTTTGGCCTAAACATGCTGTTGACCAGCAGGATGGGTAAACGTACATTAAACATTAGACTTATAGTTCAAGGAGACACTTACACATGAGTATGCATACACACACCCACACAAAAAGGGCTTACAACTTCTATTTCTGCAGCAGAGGCACATTTGTAACAGGGGTGATAAGAGCTGAATGTGTTTTGACCCCATCAGAGCAGACGACTCCTCCAAATCTCTCTCTCTCTCTCTCTCTCTCTCTCTGCATTACTCGGGCACACAGAAAGGCCTTAGCCAGCAGGACTCTCTCTAACTCCCCTATCAAGCAGGCACACTCCTCCAGGTGCTCAGAGACTTCTGGCTGCACTCTAAATGAGCCCAAGAGCCCATTTTACCTCTCACTTTAAAGGTGCTCCGTACAGAGCAAACAGTGGAAGAAATGGCCAATTTGAGTCTTTTCATGATGGAGCACATGCAAATTTTAAAGCCATGCCAGACATCATAAGGGCTTGAGGTGATGAACTTCTGGAGAACATGCAGCTACGTATCTAGATGCTTTGTGGCTGTGATCTTTACCATAAATGCACTATAAATTATCTTTTTGATGTTGTAAACTAAAATAATTGGAGTACATATCTTACTTCAACTTACTTGGAGCCTTTCTACTTCAAAATGTCACATGTACTTGCTGTTGCTTTAATTATTTGTGAAATTTACTAGCAATTTGTGAGTGAAAGCAGAGCATCTACAGTATTAGAAACAAAAGTTCAATGAGGTTCTATAACCTAACATTCTTGAGTCAATTTTAAAGAACACTTTATGCCAAAATGATCTATATAAGGAGAAATGTCTTAAATAATTGCACAATACTTTCATGTTTAATAGCTGTTTAATTCATAAAATTTGATCAACATAAAACTCAATTATTTAAAAATAAATCCATAAAATAAATCCTAAAATATTCTACAGAACCTTTTCTTCAAAGGCCTTGATATACTTCAAATGAAATCAAAGAACGAACTGGCAACCATCTACAACATCCTAGCATTGTGGTAGCAAACAAAAAAAAATCTAAAAGTATAGCTGAAATTAGACCAACTTCACTTTTGCCGTGTACTTGCTGTTTAAATAACCTGTTTAAATGACCAACAGGGATATGTTGTTTTGGATACCACAAGACAGTCCACTTGCTGAATAGGGTGCGCTAAATGAAAGACAGAAACAAACATGCTCAAACATGTCACAGATCAGCTTTCTTAAACCTCGGTGAAGAATTCTCTAAGAACTTGGAAATAATGGTGTTGCCCTTGCGCCTATAAACTGCTGAGCTTTAATGCTGCAGATTAACACTAACATGGAAAATCGAATGATCACAGCATATTCAGCCAGTAAAAAGTACAGATTCAACCCATAAGATGCTGAAAAGCGTGCCGAAAAGTGTGAATGTGAGCACAAGTGCACCTGCAGGACAGAGAGAGGGCAGTTCCATTAACCCCTATTCATCTCTGACACTGAAAAAAACACAGCCATTTATAACAGGCCTGACAGTACAGTGTCCCAGTAACCCTTACTGTGCCAGGGCGTTAATCCACCAGACCTGTGCTGTCTGCTCATTAGGGCTCAAAGCAGGACAGTCTCATATACTGTACAGCACTTCATTTGACAGAAAACAGCCACCTTACTAGCATGGAAGACTTAAATGAAGATTCAAAATAAAAAAAATAACATTTTAAACATAACCCCACTTAAGGGGTATAATATAATATAATATAATATAATATAATATAATATAATATAATATAATATAATATAATATATACCTTGCTCATCGAGCAATTTCATGGGTTTTTAAGTCAACATAAAAAGTTCAGCTGGCTATTTGTGTGCTTCTAAGTTTGTTTGTTTGCTTGATGGGCCAACTATGTCATTCTCCACACTTCATTTCGCACACATTTAAAAGCATTTAGCAAAACCGTGGTGAGTTGCTAATCTGATTAACTCTTGGCTTTTAAGACCACCTCCTTTCCTTTCCTCTCCTCTCCCAATCCTCTCTCCCATTAGAAGATAATAAAGAGCAGGAACTTCTCACACATAGAACCTGCACCTGTGTGTGTGTGTGTGTGTGTGTGTTTTCTGAGTGCCATTAAGTTTTAATTAGACAGGTTCTGTGTGTACAGTAGTGCATACAAGGAGTATTAAGCAAATTTATGATGCATACGGCGAAGGACGCTGGGAGATGTATGTTGGCACGAAGGGAGACAGTGAAAAAAAAACCTCAAATCAGCACAATTCGTTTCCTCCCATTTCCAGCATGTACAATATTAAAGCCATTAAGGGCTGCTTCTGTCAGCGCATTCTCAGCAACACATTAGTTAGTGGCTGAGAGAGAGAGAGAGAGAGAGAGAGAGAGAGAGAGAGAGAGAGAGAGAGAGAGAGAGAGAGAGAGAGAGAGAGAGAGAGAGAGAGAGAGAGAGAGAGAGAGAGAGAGAGAGAGAGAGAGAGCAGGCAAGATGCCCAAGACGATCCTCTCCATCAAACAGAACACGCATGGTCGTCACCACAGTTACAAATGCCAATGCTTTCCATGCAAAAGTGCATATCAGGCTTCTTGGAAATTCCCTCCTGACAGGTCTGATTTTCAATTTAATGGGAACATTTTGCAGGCAAGCTGCTCTTTCATCAGCGTCTCTGTTTTTAAGTGAGGTGAGACTTTGAGGATGGTTTGACCTGGTTTACATATGAGAGAACAACTGGACAGGATAGCAGTCCTGGGATAGCAGGTGGAATAGGCTCATAAATGGTGCATACACTGTGAATTGACTGCTGTAACTGTATTGAGCTGGACAATATTTTACAGCTTTCAATTATAGGAACCATCCTTTTTATCCTAACAGCGTTGTCAAAATGATTAAAAATATATAAGATCTTTTTTAAGTGGATGGAAAAAAGATCTAAAACACAGTAAGTAAATAAATAAAAATAAAAGTTTTATTTCAAAAAGAAAATGTGAAAAAAATTAATTTAACATTTTTTTAATTATAAGCGCCATTACATGAATATATAGTAATAAATAGAAATAGTATCTACATATATTTTACTACTTTTTTTAATGCATAAAAAATGCTCCACAGAGGCATTGTTGAGTATTTTTGAGTGATGATGTAAATGAATAATTGTATGAGAGTTTATACAATAGATTCCCTGAAATAAACCAAAACCTAGAAAAAAAACAACACCTAAAAATCATGGTAATATTCACAATGGTGCTTAATTTTATCGGCATCAAAATCAACATTAATAAATTATGAATATTGGATATATCGCCTTATATTCTGGTCACCTTTGCTAATCATGCTGGTATCCGATGGGAGTTAGACTGTGTGTGAAAGCTAATTTCCCTGGCATCTTATTTCCTAGAACAAACAAAAAATAAAAATATAGAGGAATATATCTATATAAACATAATAAACAGAAATGGAGAAAAGCCTCATGTTACTCGCACACGCATACACAGAAAGACCAATGTGCTGTCAAGTGCAGCTGGCGGTTTGTTTTGTGGTTATCGGGAGCACAGAGCAGCCGTGGTGTAAACAGTCCAGGCCGTCACCCTGACATGCTGGCTAAATGTCGTTTTTTCCAGAAGCCTTTACAAATGGCCTCACAAGACAGGTGCTTTTCCAACAGCTTGACCTCTGACCCATGCATGTCAGTCAGCCAGTCTCTGAACTGTGAATTTTCTTACAAATTCCCCTTTCCTTCCTGAATCAGAGAGCATGTTTTATATTTCACACTGGAATAATGTGATCAGCATGGCTGATTTTTTTTTTTGTAAATGTAATATACACTCACCTAAAGGATTATTAGGAACACCATACTAATACTGTGTTTGACCCCCTTTCGCCTTCAGAACTGCCTTAATTCTACGTGGCATTGATTCAACAAGGTGCTGAAAGCATTCTTTAGAAATGTTGGCCCATATTGATAGGATAGCATCTTGCAGTTGATGGAGATTTGTGGGATGCACATCCAGGGCACGAAGCTCCCGTTCCACCACATCCCAAAGATGCTCTATTGGGTTGAGATCTGGTGACTGTGGGGGCCATTTTAGTACAGTGAACTCATTGTCATGTTCAAGAAACCAATTTGAAATGATTGGAGCTTTGTGACATGGTGCATTATCCTGCTGGATGTAGCCATCAGAGGATGGGTACATGGTGGCCATAAAGGGATGGACATGGTCAGAAACAATGCTCAGGTAGGCCGTGGCATTCAAACGATGCCCAATTGGCACTAAGGGGCCTAAAGTGTGCCAAGAAAACATCCCCCACACCATTACACCACCACCACCAGCCTGCACAGTGGTAACAAGGCATGATGGATCCATGTTCTCATTCTGTTTACGCCAAATTCTGACTACCATCTGAATGTCTCAACAGAAATCGAGACTCATCAGACCAGGCAACATTTTTCCAGTCTTCAACTGTCCAATTTTGGTGAGCTCTTGCAAATTGTAGCCTCTTTTTCCTATTTGTAGTGGAGATGAGTGGTACCCGGTGGGGTCTTCTGCTGTTGTAGCCTATCCGCCTCAAGGTTGTGCGTGTTGTGGCTTCACAAATGCTTTGCTGCATACCTCGGTTGTAACAAGTGGTTATTTCAGTCAAAGTTGCTCTTCTATCAGCTTGAATCAGTCGGCCCATTCTCCTCTGACCTCTAGCATCAACAAGGCATTTCCGCCCACAGAACTGCCGCATACTGGATGTTTTTCCCTTTTCACACCATTCTTTGTAAACCCTAGAAATGGTTGTGCGTGAAAATCCCAGTAACTGAGCAGATTGTGAAATACTCAGACCGGCTCCTCTGGCACCAACAACAATGCCACGCTCAAAATTGCTTAAATCACCTTTCTTTCCCATTCTGACATTCAGTTTGGAGTTCAGAAGATTGTCTTGACCAGGACCACACCCCTAAATACATTGAAGCAACTGCCATGTGATTGGTTGATTAGATAATTGCATTAATGAGAAATTGAACAGGTGTTCCTAATAATCATTTAGGTGAGTGTATATTGTTTTGTCTGGTCTTCACTGCAGCATAATCTGCCAATGAGAAAGAAAGAGACTGTCTGACCCAGATGCAATGTGACAACAGTACTTTTTGAGAACTTTCAGGGTTTTGTGTTGCTCAGGGGCGGGTTTATCCAAAATAGATTATTCCAAAATAGTAGATGGGATTTTCTGCATGGAAAATTAAATTCAGAACTTCTAAACTTCTAAATTCTAAAGCAGAACTGAGTTCATGTAAAGCCAGGTAATCAGATTATAACTAATGATTTCAGCTATTACTTGCCATTTTGTGTACATTAGACAACAGATAAACTTCAGCAGGTAGGGCTTTACTCTCTGCACTCCCATTGGTAGTTGCCACATTACATCATTGCTTATTTGCATAAAGTTAAAATGCTATTTATCTTTGCCTATGTATCTACACTAAAATTCAAAAGTTTGGGTTTAGCACGATTTTTTTGTTTTTAAATTTTCAAGTCTCTTTTTGCTCACCATCAAAATCTTTTTTTTAATATATTTTAAAAATATATTTTTCCTGTGATGTCAAAGCTGAATTTTCAGCATCATTATTCCAGTCTTCAGTGACATGATCCTTCAGAAATTGTTGGCTGATTTGCTGCTCAAGAAACATTTTTATTATAATCAATGTTAAAAAATGTTTTGTCAAAACTAGATTCTTTGATGAATAGAAAATTCAAAAGAACAGCATTTCTTTGAAACAGAAACATTTTAAAACATAATGAATATATCCTTATTCTCGCTTTTGACCAATTTAATGTGATAAAAAAAATCCTACTGACCCCAAACTTTTGAATGGTAGTGTACCTATGTAGTGACTGAAAATGCAGATGAACTGGGTTCATACAGATGTAAGGAGAGGTTTTGGAACAATTTGTCCTCAATTCGATCAATCCATGATGAAGAACACATTAGTCTCTTGCCAGATTTAGGTGACGTTGATAAGACATTACTGAAGCACCTGCAGGACTCTGGGACATGGCCTGGCTCAGTCTAAGGCTGTGAGCAGATGGTGTGTGTATGTGTACGTGTGTGAGCATGTAGCGAGAGTAAAAGCACTCTGATTTTGCTTGGGGACTGGACCAACAACCAGACGCAAGGTCATTTCAATGAAAAACTACTAGTTAGGTTGTTTACTCTTGATTTAAACATCAAAACCTCTGGCAGTAGCCCTGTGCAATCAAATTACTCTGTTTGTACTGGCTTAAATAAATAAATGTGCTCATATTCATGTTTTTAGACAAGCTCTGCAGTGTTCCTGACGGCATGTTTCTCCTCACTAGATGGCACTGTGACCAAAGCCTGTCGCAAGAGAGGAGAGCCACTGAGTTTGGCCACTGCACTGCTCAGCTTTAACTCAAATCGATGGTTATTACTGTGTCCTTGGCCCAGTCGCCCACAGCAAGCATTCAAATGGGAGGGCAGCCAACGATTCCCCTTTTTCCTCATGGGCCTAGCTCCATCTCCCAGCATCCACATATATGCTTCCATCTCTCTCAATGAATCCCTCAACACAAAGGCATTTATACACACTCAAAGCTGGATGTAAATGACAGGGGTACAGCTGCAAGAGACTAGTGCTATAGTGCTCCTTTATTATCTTGTTTTCCAAGCGGTTTATGAGGATAATGCCAATGTATTCATAAAGAGGTTTACAGAGAGACGCTCTCTCTGCCGTGTGTGTGTGTGTGTGTGTGTAGGAGGGGTTAATCAGAGGAGCCTTGATAGAGTAAACAATGCACTGTAATTCCAATCACCACCTGTACCACCCATGCATCACGTGATATCATGTATGAGAGAGTGAGGGGTCAATAAGCCAGCACTGTAATAATCATGCAAGAAATCCGCCGGGTATTGATTTGCATTGTTTGTACAGAAAAATGCATATTACTCTCTCTAATTTCACAGCTCTGACAGTGATCTTCACATAAAAATGAAGAAACATCCTGTTAATTATATACAGACTGGAGAGAGATGATATTTATTAACTGATCCTTTTTCTGTAAAGCTGCTTTGAAACGAAATGTATTGTGAAATGCGCCATACAAATAAATGTGAATTGAACAACAAAGTAATTTAAGGTTACACTGCAAAGTATATAAAAGTGTGTGTGTGTGTGTATGTATATATATATATATATATATATACAAACACACACACTGTACCGATGGTATCAAAGGGAAAAACTGCCATGAAGATATTTTAAATTTTATCTCATAATGTGGCAGCAGGTATATTAGGCTGCTGTCACTTTAAGACCTGACACACGGATCCATTATACTGTTACACATGCGTTTTCTTTCTCAACTGTTTACGTTCACTTAAAACATGACTGCTTGTGTGTACGTGAATACATGCATTTTGGCAGTATTTTGTGTGTATTTGACTGTTTAAGCGCAATAAGCAGCGAAAAAAAGTAAATCTAGTACTGAGGCAGCTTTCTGTGAGCGCACTTTGGGTGTGAGCACAAAATCTGCGGGAATGAGTAAAATTATGTGTAATACACGCAACCCCACGCTGAAATTCAAATCCTCACCCTGTAACCAACAATACTCATCCATAGATAATGAAACGAGTGAGTGAGGGGAGGCGAGTTTGTGTGTCAACTCGCTGTCTAAAAAAAAGGTGTGAAAGAGAGAAAGTGAAGCTGATATTATGTATCTACGGAAAATGTTTTGAAGCGTTTCAGATATTTCAGTATCGAAAAATATATATTTTTGACAACACTACATTGCACTTTTGTGTGTGGGTGTGTGTGTTTGCATTCTACCTGGCGAAATCCAGATCAGCCTCGCGTGACATGGTGATGTTGGTCAGGTTCTGCTGGAGCACAAAGATATTTCTGCACATCTTCTTGATGCCGGACTCACTGATGCGCTTGAAGTACTGAGCTCCATTAATCAGAATGCAGGAGATCAGGTGACCCAGACCTGCACAGAGACAGGAAGACAGTCAGAAAAGAAAGACTCCTTCAGTCATCAGCTTCCTGTTGAGGCAAGAGGTCACTCTCACCCTCAAAGATATACTGAAACTTGTGCTGCTGCAGGGCGGCTCCCATCACTTCCTCTATGGCACTGATGTCTTTATTCAGCTTCACCACCAGGGGGTCGTAGTCCATGCTGGCTGCATTAGCCACGATGGCGTAGTTGCCTTGCTTTGCCAGAGGGATCAGATAATGGAAACAGTGGACCCTGATGGAGCACAGACGACATGCACGGAATGACAATTATGAGTTGAGTAAGATAAGAACTTTCCTGAAGCTTGAGATATGACTTGTTTTAACCCACACAGGATTTCACCTTAAAAACGAACATTTTTCACATGAAGTAGTCTTTTCATCTGACATTCCTGGAAAACCTCCATTAAGATGTCTTTGATCATGTGAACTAATTAATTTAAAATTTGGTATATTTTGTCACACTTTTTATTTTAAAAGGGAGTTTGTATCAGTGTTATTTTAGCATCATTCATTCATTTGTTCATATTTTGAACTTGATTCAATTTATTTTAATTGAAGTTAAAAATGTAGTAATTTAGTTGTGCTCAAGCTACGGCCAGCAGCCATATCACCCTGTAGCCCAAGACTGGTTGCCCACTGAAGCTAAGCAGGGTTGAGCCTGGTTAGTACCTGGATGGGAGACCTCCTGAGAAAACCAGGTTGCTGCTGGAAGAGGTGTTAGTGAGGCCAGCAGGGGGTGCTCACCCTGTGGTCTGTGTGGGTCCTAACGCCCCAGTATAGTGAATGGGGACACTATACTGTCAAAGAGCACCGTCCTTCGGATGAGACGTTAAACCAAGGTCCTGACTCTCTGTGGTCACAAAAAATCCCAGTATGTCTTTCGAAAGAGTAGGGGTGTAACCCCGGCATCCTGCCCAAATTTGGCCCAGTGGGCCTCTGTCCATCATGGCCTCCTAATCATCCCCATATATATATATATATATATACTAATTGGCTTCATCACTCTGTCTCCTCTCCACCAGTAAGCTGGTGTGTGGTGGGCGTTCTGGCGCACTATGGCTGCCGTCGCATCATCCAGGTGGATGCTGCACATTGGTGGTGGTTGAGGAGATTGCCCCTTTCTATGTAAAGCGCGTTGAGTGCCGAGAAAAGCGCTATATAAATGTAATGAATTATTATTATATAAATTTTTGTAATTTTCTATTAGTAAAAGAAAAATGTCAGTATAGTTTTTAAGTTTTCAATAATAAAAACAACTTTTTATTACCGTAATCATTTTTTTCCAAATGAGTACATCTCTACATGTTGTTCTGTTGGAAAATTCATCCTCAAGATAAATTCACAAACAAAAACCTGAAACCATTTTTGAACGTGTGCATTATTGTTATTATGCAAGTAGTGTTAATAGTACTCTAGACTGTCTTCAGAGAAACAGCAGATGCCGGTGGTAGATATTTTATTCCACAGCTTCACTCTATAAAGACTGAATGAACTGGGATGATGGAATGTCCTGTGAGCAGGTGCATGTTTGTTTGTTTGTGGCTACAATCTATGGGGTGTTCATGGCCTAATAAACCTGCGTATAGGTGCACAGATAAAGAGTGTGTTTCTGAGAGAGAAGGTGAGATGGAAAGGTTTCCATAATGGCCTCCAACAGACCTGCAATAAACCTCCCTTTTTTATTATTCACCATTAGAAAAGCTTTAAGCGAAGATGCCCGCAAAAAGCCTGCATCCTCTTCTTCTTACCTTCTCTTATGGCTTAATTTACCCTCAAGCACTGTCAAGGGAAATTTGCTTGATGGAAAAAGTCAATAACGCATAGCATGGGAGCCGCCAGTTATTGTTTCCAAATCATAAACAGGATCACACAAGCTAAATGACATCAGAGAATAATCGGGCGAGCGTGAGGGAGGGCCTGTGGAGGAGGGTACGGAGAGTGAATGACCCAATGATGCTCTTTTGCCAGGCAGACTCTTTGGAAGGCCTAAAAATACAAGCCGTTTAACACTGATGGAGATGATAGTTTGTAGCTGTGTAGAATCAGTCTGCAAATCTGCAGAGTTTAAGTCATTGTTTGTGTGAAGATACCTTAAGGTGTGCGTTTGGAGTCTTCTCAGATTGAGATGATAAGGTGGGACCTACCTGACCTCCAGATGCAACACCAGCAAGCAGCGGTCAGCGATGTCCTGGAAGGATCTGGAGAGGTCAGTCAACGTCTGGAGTATCTGTTCTCGGCTGCGAACATTCTCTGTGTTCACTTGAGCATCTGAGCCTGGGGATAGACCTAGAAAACGACAAAATAAAAGATAGTCTGAGTAATAAAAACATTTATAGCCATTATACCAACAAGTGGAAAGACTTCCCAGACTTTCTAATAAGTAATGCCAATAAGTTCAACAAGTATGTAGATGTGGTATTTGGGTTTCCACAAAAATGAACGGCTCCAAAAAGTGGTTTTCGCAGAAGAACCATTTTGGCTCCATTAAAAACTCCTTCAGTGAACAGTTCTTAGTGTGAAGAACATTTTAATAATCTAAAGAACCTTTTTCCACTATAATGTCATTTTGTGCAATTGTTCGTCGAACAATTTACGCTAATAAAGAACTTTTATTTTTAAGAATGCCCGGCCACTTGCATAATTCCTAAATACTTGGAATAAATCATGAAAATCATGAATCATTAAGCCGACAACCAGAATAGTATGTGTACACTGAAAAAAAAATTGGATTTACTTTAAAAGGATTTTCACTCCGAAACTGATTTCACAAATAATTACAAAGAGACGGCAAGTAGGGCTGCACGATTTGGGCCAAAATGATAATCACGATTATTTTGATCAATATTGAGATCACGATAATTATCACGATTATTTGTTGATTTTAACCAAAACAAATGTTATTGTCACATAGGCTAATTATAACTGCTTTCACATCCATATTGTGCTATACATTCCTGCTAATGTACAACTATGTGCATCAAAATAAAACAGGTCCTCTTATTCACCAAAATTCAGTGCATCTCCTTAAAGAATAAATAAAAATACGCAGACACACTCGGTATCTCTCGCGCGCTGTCGCTCGCACGAAGACACACTCGGTATCTCTCGCGCACTTTCGAGCGCGCTCTTGGACACTCTGTCTCTCTCGTGCGTTGACACACTCGGTCTCTCTCGCGCACAGGGGCTCATGGAGGCACGTGATCAGACAGTGGTTTAGGAGCGCTAGATTGGCTTTGCAACAACAACAAAAAACCTTTGATACGGAGCGTTCTGAACGGAATGACGCATTTTAAATATCGCTCGATCACGCGAATTTGGTCGTGGGAAGCCAAAATCGTGATCGTGATTAAAAATCGATTAATCGTGCAGCCCTAACGGCAAGTAACAATGAATTAAACATTACATTTTGAATTTTGAAGTAAAAAGTATATTTCTTGTAAAATACTTCAATAATCGTTATTTTATTTACAACTTAAAAAAACAACAACTTTTTTTACAGTGTAATCAATGATACTCAAGCACACATACGGCCACAGGACGACTATCAAACAGAAAAGTTTGTGCGTGAACGACACTAGGCGATCAATGAGGCACGAGAGATGGTGATGGAGACTGACTTCCTGTAACTCCCTGTGGCATGTCTGCACTTCTGAAGGTCATATTCGCACACACACATATAACGGTGTGCAGAGAAGAAGTATGTGTGTGTGGACGTGTTTGCTTTGATGACGGACGGTTTGCTCACATGGCCCTGGGTCCCTTGTGTTTGTTCAGGAAAATGGCCTCAGCCATTGAGCAATTATATATACACACAGACCACTGTCAAAAGACATTTGGTAGTTAATTGCTGTCTTTCTATAACTCTTAGAAGGAAAAAGGTTTGTGGGAGATAAGCGTGTGTTTGGCTTGGAATGATTAAAAATGCTTGAGGACAAGAAGAACAAATAGAGCAGTGATGACCAGGTGGTAGATTATAGGCACTGCGCCACCAAGGACTGATCAAGTGGGTAACAGAACTGTCAGACCAGGGTAACAAGAAAAGGTTTTATTTGGGCGGGAAATTCAAACTGAGTACCAAATAAGCAATTACATTTTGCCATCCTATAATTACATTTAAAGAGATGTGCTCATTAAGTTCAACCATCATTTACTCACTCCCATGTCCTTTTAAACCTGTATGACCTTATTTCTTTTGTGGAACACAAAAGGAGATGTTTTAAAGAATGATCATGCTGCTCTTTTTCTTACAATGAAGGCAGACAGAGATACGGTATTTGAAGACATGTCACACCAGGTTTGATGCTTATGATGCCAAATGACATTGGTTCTTGACTGTCTCATAACCAAAGTTGAATTTGTAGAGGCATATATACAAGAATGAGGTTTAACAGAAACGGCAGACGCTAAGATTATAAGTGAAAATGACTTAAATGTCACTTAGTTCCTCACAAAAATCATATAGCTTCAAAAGATTTAAAATATAGCATGCATATGTCAGGATGAGGGTAAAGGGATGAAGCATGGGCTCAATTGTGCAGAGTTTATTCGTTTTTTTATTATTTTTAATAAAAATAAAACAAACAACAGAAACTACCCAGTTGGGGAAAAATCATGACCAGCAGATGGACTGAACTGGGCAGAACGAGGCAGGGCTGGAAAAGGCCAGGCACACTGACAACACATAACGAGAAACATTAGACAACGAACTGGCACAAGACTGCAAACACGAGTAGAATACATAGGGAGCAAACAAGGCAGGTAACGAGGGAGAGCAGGGCTGTGTCCGAAATCGCCCCCTATAGGGAGATAGCCATTTGTGATAGTATCCGAAACCATAGTGGACATTATCGAGTGCACTCATTCAATCCCACAATGCACTGCAATAGCAAGTGTACAACCAATGTATGCTCAACGGCTAGAATACACATAATGCACTGTGACGGTAGTGCCAAATGAATTCCCGCTTCTGACCAGAAGATGGCATCCGCAGCTGAATCCTCCATCCATCCACTTTTCAAACCGCTGGTCCAATGAGGTACAGCGAAATATCATACAGGTATAAATTCCTATTTAATTCCTATTAAAAAGTTTAATTAAGGTTTATACATCCATGACAGAGTTCAAGATAAATCTTTTCATCTTACTACTGGAGCTGCTAGTTTCCTAAGTTTCAAATGATTATTAAACAGCAAGCAAAAACTATGCAAAAGAGGCAGCCCTTCCAGCACACTCAGTGTCCGAATTTCATTCACTCCTTCAAGTGGACTATGTTAGTGGTGTAATATAGGGAATAGTGAATGAGGGTATAGGGAGCGATTTTGAACACAGACCAGATGGGGTAACTGAACCAATAATCAGATAACAAGATGGGCGGGGTTAAGACAATACGCTGATTTCACGCAGCCGCCATTTTGAAATCGTGGGAAGAACCCCGGAAGTACAGATAGACAACAATGCCTTGAACTACCAACCTGAAGCTGCTGCCGCGATTTACACGGATGGATGTTAATATCCAATATAGGATATGTCTATAGTTCGTTCCTGCTTCTTTTTTTTACGTTCTGAATTATATATATCAAAAATAAGTTTATTTATAAATGAATTTCACTGTATATAGTCTAAAGTATGAAAGAAATGTATGTACATTTTTAGAATAACTCATTTCTACATTAAACACAACAATCCGCCATCGCATTCGCGACTCTCCTATGATTAAAGGCGACACTTCCGGTTTTCTTCCCACCGGAGCGATTTCAAAATGGCGGCTGCGTGAAATCAGCGTATAGACAGAAGAGCACATGACACAGAGAAACAACTCGGAATCGCACACTCACCATGACAAGACGATAGCAGTGTCACTAACCCAAGAATAAACAGAACCAAGGAAAGTGACAGAACCCTGACAATAAGTCGAATAATGAATTTGAATAAATCTGTATACTGTATAAACATTGATTGTTTATTATAATATATAATATATAAATACACTCACCGGCCACTTTATTAGGTACACCTGTCCAACTGCTCGTTAACACTTAATTTCTAAGCAGCCAATCACATGGCGGCAACTCAGTGCATTTAGGCATGTAGACATGGTCAAGACAATCTCCTGCAGTTCAAACCGAGCATCAGTATGGGGAAGAAAGGTGATTTGAGTGACTTTGAACGTGGCATGATTGTTGGTGCCAGAAGGGCTGGTCTGAGTATTTCAGAAACTGCTAATCTACTGGGATTTTCACGCACAACCATCTCTAGGGTTTACAGAGAATGGTCCGAAAAAGAAAAAACATCCAGTGAGCGGCAGTTCTGTGGGCGGAAATGCCTTGTTGATGCCAGAGGTCAGAGGAGAATGGCCAGACTGGTTCGAGCTGATAGAAGGGCAACAGTGACTGAAATAACCACTCGTTACAACCGAGGTATGCAGCAAAGCATTTGTGAAGCCACAACACGCACAACCTTGAGGCGGATGGGCTACAACAGCAGAAGACTCCACCGGGTACCACTCATCTCCACTACAAATAGGAAAAAGAGGCTACAATTTGCAAGAGCTCACCAAAATTGAACAGTTGAAGACTGGAAAAATGTTGCCTGGTCTGATGAGTCTCGATTTCTGTTGAGACATTCAGATGTTAGAGTCAGAATTTGGCGTTAACAGAATGAGAACATGGAACCATCATGCCTTGTTACCACTGTGCAGGCTGGTGGTGGTGGTGTAATGGTGTGGGGGATGTTTTCCTGGCACACTTTAGGCCCCTTAGTGCCAATTGGGCATCGTTTAAATGCCACGGCCTACCTGAGCATTGTTTCTGACCATGTCCATCCCTTTATGGCCACCATGTACCCATCCTCTGATGGCTACTTCCACCATGTCACAAAGCTCTAATCATTTCAAATTGGTTTCTTGAACATGACAATGAGTTCACTGTACTAAAATGGCCTCCACAGTCACCAGATCTCAACCCAATAGAGCATCTTTGGGATGTGGTGGAACGGGAGATTCGCATCATGGATGTGCAGCCGACAAATCTGCGGCAACTGTGTGATGCCATCATGTCAATATGGACCAAACTCCCTGAGGAATGCTTCCAGCACCTTGTTGAATCTATGCCACGAAGAATTGAGGCAGTTCTGAAGGCAAAAGGGGGTCCAACCCGTTACTAGCATGGGGTACCTAATAAAGTGGCCGGTGAGTGTATATTGCCTGTGGATATATATATATATATATATATATACACTCACCGGCCACTTTATTAGGTACCCCATGCTAGTAACGGGTTGGACCCCCTTTTGCCTTCAGAACTGCCTCAATTCTTCGTGAGGATTCCGTGAGGATTTTTGAAAAAAAAAAAGCTGTTTATTTAAGCCAGATCATCATTTTAGTGAATTTGGAACTGAGCCTTTCATGAACAGCATGATCCAGACATTCAGAGTGTACTGCAAATCCAAAAGAAACCGATGCTGCACGCCAATTAACCTGCAAGTTTGAATTATGCAGTTAGTCTGAATTCCATCCATGTGTGGTTGTCAAGTTTTGTGTTTGTTAACACAAGTGTGCTCATGTATACACATACCAACTGTCGGTGAACGAGTGAGTGCAGCGGCATGTGGCAAAGCATGGCTGCTCTGTTTAAAGTCCGTGTGTGCCAGGACCCCCTGCCCCAGACCCCCACTGGGGGTGCGAGAGAGCACCTCTGAGCTCATCCCGCCACGATGGTGTGATCAAGGTCGCGCCACATGGGGCCGCCAATTTTGAGTCACAAACAGAGCGCTGAATGTCTTCTTCTGTCTTCCTTTAACTTAAATGTCTTTTATCGGAGGCTGTACGCTGCGTAGATGTGTGAGAGTTGGGCTCATCCAATTATTTTCAAATCCTATCTCGCCTAAGCGTCTGTTCGATGCCATCTGTGAGAGGGTGGCACTCATAAAGACTGAGAGAGAAGGAGAGAGTGGAGATCAATCATTCGCTGATACCCTTCTCCACGACCACATCCCACTGGCAGTCAGGGTGAAGCTTAAGCCCAAAAACTGCTGTCGAAAAACTGCATCATCTCACCGCACACCTCCCACAGGCTGTTAAACACAGCGCTCTAATAAACAAGATATCTGACCTCTGCGGCAGCAAAGGGAGAGGGAGACGAAGAGAGATTAAAAAGAGAGACCGAAGCCTCATGAATGATGCATGTGATTGGCTGAGAGCGTTAATTATTCGGCTGCAGTAACAGCAGTGACATCTGCATGGGGAGAGCCAAGCTCCGTCTGCGGACGACCTTTGACCTCACTGCGTCAGCACTTTGACTCGCTGGCTAAGCCTTCAGGACAGAACTTAAGAGGAGGGAGAAAAAAAAAACAGGAAAATTGAGTAGGTGTCTTCGGTAAAAGCTATTCCAGAAATTAAAGTGTGTCTGTGTGTATCCACAGACATTATGCTAATAGATGGAAAGCAGACCTTTACTGTCGGCGATAAAGGTACTTTTTAAAACTCCAAAAATGAACAGATCGCTTGACCCAAGAGTTACTCTTTCTTTGGCACTAAAGGCTATGAAAAGCTCAAAGCTCTGCGTCTGTTCAGCGATATGAGAGCGCTGAATCTCCCGAGAGCTATAGGAAGCTGGATTTGGAAGCATGTGAAAGGAAGAGGGTTGTTTGGACAACAGTTCTGCCTTTTGTCTGTCAAGCCTAGATAGGTTTAAGGTGGTTAAAGGTCTTGCTCAAATGCACGAGGGTGATGGTCAGAGAAAAACTCCTGAGATGAAACTCAACCTGGGGCCAAAGAAAGTCAGTTCACTTGGCAGCTATCTTGGGCAGCTATTTTTTAGTCACTTTTTTTTTGCTTCATTTAATACTTAGGACAGAACGAGAGGAGTGATGTTAGTGAGAATTGCAATCTGATTGTAGGTAGCTGGGCTTCCGTCCACATCATTTTATGTGAAATTTTTATGTGAAATATGCATAAAAATGCATAAATTAGCTCGAGGCAGAAAACATGTGACCAAAGAAATCGTTCAGAAAAGAAAATTATTGGATCAGTATCATCTCACAGCATCTCAAATTCATTCTGAAATGCCGGCGCAAAAGCCTGTCATCAAAATGATTGGCCTCTATTACCTTCAGACACGTTGTCGCTCCAGACGTAAAGCATCTACTGCTGATAGCTAGCAAAAAAAAGTGTTTTTTCCGCAAGCTCTGAACTGCTAATAATTTACTATAATAATAAAAAAGCCATAGCCATGGCTTCCACAGTGGCAACAACATCCATTTCTATTTTATGCCAATTTGCATGCATTTTTTTTTCTAGGACATGGGATGGAAACTCTGCAGTATTTGCGAACTGTTGTTGTGGTATTCAGATTTTAATTTACAGCATTCGCATACTGCAAATCAAATTTACAATTTGCATGTAAACAGCCCATCTAATATTTAATCTGAATGTACAGAAGATATCCTCACATCCAAAGCGCCATCTTTCTTTACTACACAAAAGTCTGAGAGGGTAAAAAATACAAATAGTGTTAATAGTGTGCAAAAACCCCAGACAGACCGACGCACACAAGGAAGAACATACAGAAACACACATGTCCTGAGGAAACTGGGCTCTGGGCCCAGATAGATTTAGGGAAGATTACATGTTATTGAAAAGATCCCAGATGAGCGATGAGACACAAACTGTCTTCATGACCAATCAAAGCCCATCGATTTCTACCCAAACAGTCGGTGCAAGAACGTGTCCTAGTGCCAAATCAAATTTAGATTAAATTAAGATTCAACACCATGACGCTAAAGAGCAGGATTATCTCACGCATCTTATCGCAGAGGTCCGAGAGTTTGTTTTAGCAGAGGTTGGAGGGACGGAGATTGAGCAATGCCACGGATTAAACTCACTGAGACAAGGACAAGGTCTCATTGTCAGTCTGACAAACCGCCGGACATTCTTTGTGGAATACTTCTAGCACATAAACGCCACATCAGGGTGGTCACAGGTGCATAAAGGATGTCTCTTCCTGAGCACGGTGGGCCTGCGTTTTAGAAAGACAAGGGCAAAAGAGCTCTTTCTCTCCCTCTCTAGGAACTCTCTTCACTCGATCCACTTCAAAGCTTAGTCTCTGGTGGTGAGACGCTGTTTAATCTCCCCCACATTACACTGGCAAACGTGTTTTAGTCTGCAAGACAAGACAGGAGAAAATGACTTGTTCATACCTGACTGGCTCCATAATATAAAATCCAATTTAAGGGGGGGTTACAGAGATAAGGGTTTCCGTCGGCAACGGTCCCATCAGCTCAGCAAACACTAAATAATGAACAATGCTGAAGCTGTCCCACCATGATAAAACACTCCATTACGGCTTCTGCACAGAACTAATGGTAATTACAGCACGTCCTCCACCGCGCTCTTATTGAATTTTTATCTGCTCTGGACGCGAGTCGCTCTGAAGCAGTCTTTACCCCAAAAACAGAAATAACAATAGTTTTAAAATAGCTTATTGACAGATTTCAGTGAAAGAAGTGGAGGAAATTCGGAAGGTATTGTGTGAAGTTTCACCGATGTGACGTCAAACATCCAGTGCTGAAGTTTCATTGAAGTCTAGGAGTAAAGCTCAATATTCTCAATATATTTTTTCTAGTCAATGTGACAATATGTAAGAATAATTTAAAAAATGATTTACACAGACATTTTCCGGCTTATCTTTCATGAGGCTCAATCAGTTCTTCTGATGAAGTAATAAAATGTATTTATTCAGTTCTGATAAAGTGATGAGGTTCAGAAGTTGGAGACACTGGGATTTAAACCTGGAAATGCACAGTTAAAAAAAAAAAAAGGAGACATAGCAAACACTAAGATTACTCAAATTTGTCAGTATTTCGATTCAAATTATCACTAAAACGTTTGCATGATCATTTATTCTGTAAAGGAAAAATAATAAATTGGAAAACGTTTTGACACAATACATGGCGACACATTCAATACACAAACCTCCAGCCAAACATAGACAGTAAACACACTCACTGCAGCTCCGGGGCAGGTTGCTGAAGAAGCCCCTGAGGCGGGTGGCGAGCCACTCCATGCTCTCCTGCAGGTTAGCGAGAGCCTTCAGATCACTGACGTCCCGCAGAATCTCATTCTGAGGAATTAACTTATCACCCAGATTCCCTGTCAAAACCTCAGACTCCTTGGCAAATGCCGCCCTGTGAGAGACAGAAAAATAAATAATGGACATTTCCAGCATTAAAAAAAGCCTCACTTGTGTTAAATCATTATTCCGTATGGTCTGCTGAATGTGGCCATGGCGTCGATACAGATTGATTTTAATAACAGCTCAGCACAACTGAACTGTCTGTGGTGGACGTTAATTAAACCAGTGCTTAGAGGTGAAAAAGATTAAACCGGTAAAGGTGAAGCATGTCATTTTTTCATGTTCAAATATTTATAGACCAGTTCATTGAGTCATTTAAAAAGTCACTTTCAAAAGCGTAAATTAATTGCTGTTTTTGGAGACATGTCCATTTTTGACTCCACAAGTACTGAGCGTTTGGGGTAGGAAAACCTGTTTGTCCAAACGGATGGGCAACAGAAGTATTTGGCAAACTAGTTTGGATTTATTATTTTTATTGTTATTAAATTTGCGATATTACACATTCTTCCTCTAAAAGACACTTTTAAAGGGATAGTTCACTTTGAAATTAATTTTTGGTATGTTTTAGCTTACCTCAAGGGCATCCAAGATGTAGGTGTCTTTGTTTCCGCAGTAGTTTCAATTTTGATATTTTTAGGTGAAACCATTCTTGTCTATCAGTCATATAATGCAGGTCTACGGTCACCACCTCAAAGAGCAGGCACAGAGAAGTCCAAATTAAACATGATTTAATGACTCATAAATGTAAGTACACATTGATGGCCTAAGACACGAAACGAGCGGTTTGTGTGAGAAAAATGAACAGTATTTATATCGTTTTTACCTCTTGTAACGCACAGACCGAAGCGCCCGCGCCCTCAGATCACTTGGACGTGGCTGTGTTTACAAGAGGTAAAAACGATATAAATACTGTTCGTTTTCTCACACAAACTGCTCGTTTCGTGTCTTAGGCCATCAATGTGTACTTACATTTACGAGTCATTAAGTCATGTTTAATTTGGACTTCTCTGTGCCTGCTCTTTGAGGCGGTGACCATAGACCAGCATTATATGACTGACAGACAAGAATGGTTTGACCTAAAAATATCAAAATTGAAACTACTGCGGAAACAAAGACATCTACATCTTGGATGCCCTTGAGGTAAGCTAAAACATACCAAAAATTAATTTCAAAGTGAACTATCCCTTTAAAAAGAGGTACATGAATGAGCTAAACTGAAAAATAATTTTTGCAATTATATTTTTTTTTTAAAAGTTTGTTATTCTAATATTCTTCATTTAATCGACACAACTGAAGTTGGAAAATATATATTTTTTGCAATTATCTTATTATTGCAATTATTATTATTTTATTTATAGTTTTGCAAATAAGTTTTTTTCAAAAAAAGGTTTCACTTTATTTTGATGCTCCCTTTGACATTCATTTGACTATAAGTAACGTTGCACGTACGTGTTAGTAGAGTATTAGTAGACTGGTAGGGTTAGGGTTAGAATAAGTTGACATACTTGCCAAGTTACTTATAGTTAGTAGAATGCCTGTTGGGGGACCATCACAATAAAGTGTTAGCAGATATTAAGCAGACAGTCTAGTGAAAGGAGAATTAAGGTGAACAGGGGGCAGAAGACGTCTAAAGGGGAAACGAAATGTCGCATGTCCTGGTGGGAAGGTGCGATGAAAATATCTTAGTGTTCTGGGCACAACTGTTGGCACAGCCTCAACACTGGCCAGATGCCCACACCGGTGCTAATGTGTACTTAAAAAAGGCTTTCCCTTACTCTCATTCTCATAACCACAGCAGCAGTTGAGGCTCAGCTTCACAGGTACATTCAGACGAATGACGCTGACGCAAATCTGTAAAGTCAGTATTTTCTTTGACCTCCTCCTCTACAGGTCTGTGATGAATGTGGCAGAAAAAAATCCACATGGCTCATTTCTGAACGCTGCTCAATACTTTAAGATAAAACGCAGCGTCTATTGAACGGAAGACTTTTTAACAAGTTTTTATCACTCTGTATAGCATTGCCATACATGTGGCGTAATCCCTCTTTAGCTGATGAAACTGTCAAGGTCATTTATATGATAAAAGCCTCCTGCTCGCCGTCTGCGTTTAGCTTCAACAGGTCGGCTAGATTGGATTTTTCTGCCCCACATAACCAGTTCATTTATTTATTGTACAATTGCAGGCCATGGCACATCCAAACTGACGGAAGAACACTTTGAGGCCAATTTTGATAAAAATGGATCCAATCACAGTTTTCCTCATACTTGTGTCTTCTTTAATTTAAGTGTGCACTTGAGAGGAAAAGAGAGAAAGGGAGGGAGATAGAGTGAGCAAGTGAATCCAAAACAGAATTGCGCGTGTGTTTGGGATGCTGGAATGTTACGGCAGATAGTGTGATTGCCTCCAGTTGAATTTGTTCTTGTTCAAAGATGTCAGCTGAAGCTATAAGGGCTAGATTTCATCCTTTGAAACACAGGACTCAAGCAGAATACCAAAATGCATTGGCGTCTGGCAAACAAAAAACAATAACCTTCATTTTCGACGAAATGCAATTTTTGGACTTGAAATGGATCGAGTACATAAGTGTGTTTATTGATCTATTTACAGGACGTAAAGGCCTGCAGATCTGTGTTACACAGCACATGACCGGCGTCTGTGCGCTAACCTGCTCGGATGTGAGCTGATAGGAGTTGTCCGAGTGTGTTTGTATATACTGTGTGCTCTGTGATGAATCTGTGTGGAGAGCTCACATTGGGGACAGTGTGCATTTGTATTGTGTGTATATTAGCGTGTGCTCTCACCGTGTGAAGTCCTCTTCCTCTTCTCTCTTCTGTCTGAGCTGTCTGGGTTGGGTCATGCTGGCCCAGTTGGGCAGAGACTGCAGCAAACGGCTGATGTCTTCATCTTTAGCCCAGGATGCACTGATGGTCAGCTTCTCCTCGCACTGTACAATACCCCTACAACACACACACACCACACAATAATCTCAACAACACTTCAGGATTAAAATAAACTGATTTAATTCAACTTTGGGAACATGGAAAATTGTGAGTACCTTTTTCACTTTCAGCCTTACATTTTTTAAGTCTGTAAGCATTGAACATTAGATTTTTTTAATATCTTTTTAATAAATATTAAATATAATCTAAGTAGTCTAATAATGCATAATTTATTTGAAATATACATCTTTTGTAAGATAAAATACTTTACTGTTACTTTTGATGGTTTTATTGCACATTTGCTGAATAAAAGTATTCATTAAAAAAATCACTGACCCCCCACCTTTTAACGGCAGTGTATATGTTGTGTGAGTTTATAGTGTGCACTGGGAGTTAAATGAGAAACAGTAAAAGATGACTCGGTTTCATTTTATCAGGAGCACACCATATTTCAATATGAGATTCAATGAGACATACTATTGAATTTGCACTGGGCTGAATTTGATTTCTTGGAAAACATTTGTACATCTGTGCTGGGAATAAATAATAAAACAAATAATGTGTTTTTTTAAAATGTATGATATAAAAAATTAAAGATATTTATTATATTATATTATAACAGGAATACAGCCAGATTCATATACAATAAAAAAAAAATATTATATATTATATTAGCTCCACAGTTCAATGTGCTTGTAAACGTGCTAAACACATTATATAATACTCAGATGTTAATGTACACTGCAATAGCTAAAAATATTATGAAATTAATCTACTGATTTGTTAAGTGCTATATAATTATTTGTTAATGACTTGTAAATGGAAGATATAAAGTGTGATGAAACTCTGCGTAAGGAGCTAAATTAGGAACAAAGTCTGTGATTGGCTGAGGGATTAAACAAGCTCCATTTCACTCCATGTCTCAAAAAATTCTAAAATATGTAAATGAACCATAAGTTCAGATAAATCTCTTCAGTATTGCATAAGCAGGCCATTAAAAGTGTGCACTGGATGACAGCTGAACACGGTTCCACAGAAGAGTATACAGAGAGGCAGACAAGAGCGCGGATGAATAAACTGTTATTGTCTGCGATGTGTAAAATGATTGAACAGATCATGTAGAATGAAATGCAGTGCGTTTCACTCATCTTATGGCTGAGAACGAGGGAGATAGAACAAAAGAAAGACAGAGAAGGAGACAAAGAGAGGGACAGATTGGTAGCATGTGATTATTGTGTGAGGAAACGGCTGCCTCTGCACTTTCTACCCATGATTGAGCTCAGTCCAGATCCCTGCTGACTTACACATATGTGATCGGACACACACACATACACACTTCACTTAAACACATGAGCAGACCAATCATCCAGTGTTTCTAATACCAAGGTTTTCAGACATCCGTAGACCCCCTGGGGATCTGAGATACTGGTACTGCAGGGAGTATATTGAGAAGCAAAACAGGTTTTCCTTTATTTTAAAGAAATGTCTAACTATTAGAATGAACATTAATGAATGATCTAAGGCATTATGTAATAATAATAATATAATGTTAATATAATAATAGTAATATAATGTTCTTTAGAAATTTTACATCTGTCAGACTAATTTAAAACAGACACTTGTCTTTTTGAACTATTCATTAAAAGAACCAGCACATAATAGTCATTTGTTCAGGACTATTAACAGACTACACTGGCAGCGCTGTATGTTTTTAATTCACGAAGAACCACTTCATAAGAGTCATTAATTCATGAATCAGAACTACACTGGTCACGTTGTATGTTGTTGTTGCGTGCAGCCTGCCAGGTCAACCCAACAGAAAGACATTTCTTGCCATTATGTTTTAGTATCTTTCTATTGCATCACATTCAATACAGACTACAAACTCGCATTCTCAAATACGATTTTGTGTGTCACTTAGTATTATTACCTGTAAGCAGAATTGCAGATCTCCTTGTACTCCTTGAGCTTGTCACAGACCATCTCCAGGAACTGGTTGGAGTACGCACTGAGATCCTGCATCAGACTCATTAGATCCTGAATTGACTTCTCCACAACCACAGTGCTCTGAAAACACACACAAACACACACACTCAATATAATACACTGTGAAGTCAGGGCATCACCTCTATTCGTTTCTATGAATCAGACGATTGCTTTAGAAACTCTAAATGTCGCTGTTGTTAAGGTGCGGGGGAGGTTCTGGTCTGAGGTCAGGGTTGAGTTTAAGGATGACCAGTGCAGGCGCCCTCTATAAAGGACCGTGATAGACTACAGAATGCTGCAGTTTATCTGCTCAATTGCTCGCTTTTGAGCAAACAAGTCAAATAGCCCGAAAAACAAGAACGATCAAAACCCTCCATTCACCTGTCAGAGCAGGAGAACCCTGCTACGGTAGAAGAAGCACCACGATACAGAAACATATGACCAGGGATATCACTTTTATGTGTGGCAATGACAAACCTCCACTTGTCCACATCATCCTTCAGGCACTGCGTCTTCCTCTCTACCATTTAACGATTGTACCCTGCCATCAAAGCTAATGATGCTAATAGCAAAAGAACTCTCCGCTCAAACAGAACAGAAGCCCGGGCACAAAATAGAACCACATTTTAGCACTACGAAGGGCCAAAACAAAAGAGCATAGACACCAACATTTGGCTGCATTTCTAACGCCAGTAGTGACTGACTGAAAGTGACAGCGAGTGTTAGCACGCCATTGGCAGGAGAATAGTAACGGTGTTGCCTACCGAATCGTAGTTTACTTGTGGCACTGGCACAAATGCACTGTTTAATTGGACTCAGCACTAACTCAATCCGACCACATCATGAGCCATCCTACACAGCAGGGGGCAGCGGCGAGTGCCCCGAGTAGTTTGTTCTTATTAGCGCATTGCTGTACATTTGGCGCACAATCTGCTAATACACATATCACTGCCTGCTGCTTGCGCCCCCTGCCTGAGCCCCAGGGGCGGAGAGCGAGGTAATGATCCGTGGCACTGCCCTGGCCCATCAAGCTCTCTAGCAGTAAACTGCACCAGGGAACCGAGGGGGGTGGGAGAGAAACGACTCAGCGGGGGAACGCTAGCCTTCAAAGCTATGCCCCTGGTCACACTGGAACAAGTCCATCAACGCCATAGCGTATCCGATTATGTGTGTGAACGAGCATCTAGGAAAGGTTGACATGGTGACTGGAAACTGAGAATAGAACATATCTCTCAAAAATGTTCAGCATTTTGATGATAATCGATATATTTATCCAAATGGAGAAAAATATAGTGACATGTATTTATGTATATGTGTGTATATATGTGATGGTATTAAAATACTGAAAAAAAAAAGTATACTGTGCACATTTTTGTGCGCATTTTGAATACTATCATACTGTATAAACATACATACAGTTAAAATATTTCTCCATATTAAAAAAATATATATAAAAAATTGCACCATCATATACAGTACACATATCTCCATATTTTTCACCATTTATAAATATTATCTATCTATAAATATTTCATATATATAGAGATCAAAATGTAAAGTATACATTAAAATGTACAGTGTTTAAAACAATAAAGGCTTGCTTTAAACACTTTTTCACAAAATGAATGTAAGGAGGAATTATATATTTTCTAAAAATATATTATTGATATGCACCAATATAACAATATATGCGCAATTTTACCAACATATATTTTTTACTTAAATCATTTAAAAATGCAACACAGAGACTTCTATGGGCATTTATGAGTAATGACCTAACCGATTCATGAATCAGACCCAAAACTACTTCATGTTAATGAGGTTTAAAGGTTCTCTAAGCGATGTCGGGTGACGTCACTTCTTGTTGATCTTTAAAGTATTGTCAAACAAAACGGAGGCTAGCTAGACCCTCCCTCCTCCTCATGCGTGCACTAACCCCCCAAACCCCGCCCCCAAGTCCTTCTTGTCGGTGATTGGCTGGAACTGTTTGTCATGTTTCGTAGAGCGGGTTAGCCCAGTTTGTTTTTGTCGCAGTTTGTGGAGCATGGGCTGTCTACAGAGATCGCGTTTCTTTACAGTGTGTTCAGGGGACAGGCAGCCAGAGGATAGTGAGGAGATGTTTGCTGTATGTGACAAAAAATGTTTTGGCCTAAAAAAACGCTTGACTTCGCTTAGAGCACCTTTAAATGAGTAAATAAGTCTTAGCGATCTCATAAGTCTGGCTGGCCATGACACGAAGAGAGATTGTGAAACTGCCGTGGCAAGTCAATAGTCAAATAAAAAAGTGCATTAAAATCATAGTCAGTGTTTATGATGTTCGTTAATTTTACATTGCCAACATAATATTGAATAGATCATGCATTTTCAATATACTGCTCACGCCTAATAAAAGCTACAGTGAATGACCAGAGAAAAATCATACAAGCTGCTGCAATATTTGGTCTCTTTTTCCCCCTCTCATTTATGAAACTCAATATTTCCCAGTAAACAAAGTCTCTAAGCTCCATTATTCAAGTAACAAATGCCCCAGTGCTCTGCGGCACATGTCTAATTCTCCTCATTTAACACACTCATTCGTCTTAGCCCCAGAAATCATTAAAAAGTAATCAAGCTCCAGAGAGAGAGAGAAAGAGAGAAGGAGAGAAAAATAGAGTTAAAGGATGGATAGAAGCCTCACAAGCGAAACAGACAGACAGACGGTGAGAGCTTTAGAGAAAAATCAAACCAGCAGAGGTTCTCTTGTCTCATCGCTAGCAAAATCCTTCCTTTCTACTTAAATATCACAGTGTGCCATGGGAGGTTTCAGATCTGTCGCTGGAAATTTCTGCATCTCCTGACCCATTCTTACTCCGCTCACACAACAGAGCACCTTTGAATTCTTACTGGAGTACGTCCAGCCACGCCAGCCTTGATTACAGTCCTCCTAAAATGAGCAGAGCCGCTGGAGGGAGTGTTTGCTAATGGCACAAGGTTTAGCGCAGTATAAATGAAAAGAGTCATAATAATGAACGCTCAGCGTGCAGTGGGACTCGACTGGTGAGCGTCAATGAGAGGGAAACACAACACGCAGTGGAGCAGAAAGAACTTAACGCACATGCTTAGGGACACTCAGAGGCCATGAATGTTAGTATACACACACAAATCACACACTCTCTCTCACAGAATGGGAAGTAAGAACCGCAAGAGTCGCAGCAGAAATGGCAGAGCTCTTCATAATGGCTGCCAATAGTATCTAAATCACTTGCAGGCAGCTTTTCCCAACAAGATGAGCAGATTCAGCTCAGCTCCACCCAAAAACACACAACGTATTGATTTATGGACATGAAGATAGTATTAATATAGACAATAATACTACTAATAATAGTGTTACGTATGGTCTGAGTTTAGTTTGAATTGTATTCCGAGTTGGTTTTGTTCTGTTTCCTGTGTTAGTATTAGTTCTGTTTCATTCTTACTGACCGCCAGAGGCAGTGTAAACACTATGGATTATCGCAGCGCCAGCTAGATAGGTCGAGAGAATATACCAACAAAGTCACGTGGCGTGACGTATGCTAAGCCCTGGAGGGTAAAGCTACAGTAGCTCAGCACTCTACCTCTTTCGCTTTCTCGCCTAGTTGAGATAGGTTGTATTGGTTGAGTGACGCGCTGTCAAGTGCAGCTTACAAGAGCAGCGAGATTCGTCCTCACAAGCTGTGACAGCGCGTGTCTACGCTCTTTCAAGGATTTGGATTTTTTCAAGGATTTGGATTTAAATTAACGGCACTTGGTGAGTTTTGTTTTTTCATATTGCTTCGTCGGTAACACTCTGTGCCTCTCGGTGCAATCCGGTGGCTTGTGTTTGCCGCGCTATGAGTTAACGGTCTCCCGTTGACATAAGTTATCTAACGTTACTTAGAGTGTTTTTTCCTCGTATCCATGTAACACTTTTTGTCCCTCGGTTCAATCCGCCGGCCATTTTAGACACTTCTTCTCTTTTTTCATAAAATTTTTGTTGGTATTACCTGTCGGTTCACCCGAGGTAATCGTTTTATTTTATTTTTATTATTTTTTCATCCCGCTTAACTTAACCTTACGGTACTATCCGAGGGTGTTAATAGCGAGTAACTATGGCTCACAGCTCGATAGCCACTGGTTTTCCACTGACTTGTAAGCTGTGCCCTAATAATCTTCTCCCTGACGACGGTCATGACATCTGCCCGTCGTGTTTGGGTGTTCAACATCTGCGAGAGGCTCTCACGGACCCGTGCATGCACTGCAGCCTTTTGCCTATGTCGGAACGACGGCTCCGTCTTGCCGAGTTAGACCCTAATTCTACAGTGAAACTAGGGCAGTTAGATGTAGCCCCTTCGCGCACTCGGAAGCGCAGAGCGTCGGCGGCAGCTGGTGCTCCCCTCCCAGCTAAGAAGGCCAAATCGCGAGATGATGAACATTCACATGTTGAGAAAGGTTCACTTTCTATGACGGTGTCGGTGCTTTCTTCAGAGATGGCAGAGCTGAAACGCCTGCTTCACTCACTTCAGCCGGTCACATCTGCTACACCTGTGAGGATGACACAGGAGGATGAGAATGTTAAAAACCAGGGAGCTGGGGGAGAGTCTCTTGATTCCCCTTGTTTTTCTCATCGTTCAGAGTTTGATGTGCTTTCTACAAGTGCTTCAGATTCCTTTTTTCACGATCATGGGGATCCTATGGATGTTGCTACACAACCATCACCTCAGGCTGTTTTCACTGGTTACCCAGCAGCAGAGGGCTCTAGTGGGGGGTCAGTTCAGTCGTCTGGACAAGCCCAGTCCTCCTCCGATGACACTTTGGCTGTGCTTCGAATGGCAGCTGCTCGTCTAGGACTTGATGAGTCACCTGTCCAATCTGCACAAACTAATGTGTTTTTCAGACAGACCACAGCTGCAACTTCTTTTGCCATGCCACCATGTAAGGATTTTGTGGCTGAATTCTCAAATGCTCTCACTGGTTCTGGTCCACCTAAGCGGCGCTCAAAGATTGCTCGAACGCTAGCATCTATGGCTGAAGCAGATTCTATCGGGGTGGGTCGTGCTCCGGAAATAGAGCAGCCTGTGCCAGCTTTGGTGGTCTCTCCTGATGAGGCTCTACGAGGGAATGTGCGATGCCCCAGTGCTCAATGCGGTCGTACGGATTCCTTGCTAAAAAAGGCATACGAGTCTGTTGCCTACATTACTCGAGCAGAAAACACGATCTGCCAGTTACTTCTTGCTGCCACCAGTACGCTGGAACCTGCAAATGCAGATCCCTCTATTTCACAATTTCTGCAAACTGCTCTGTTGGCGACAGGCCATGTGACCCGCGAGCTGGGTAGTCTTACAGCCACGCTTCTGGCAGCCCGCCACCAAGTGTGGCTTGCCCAAGCACGACTGCCGGAGGACTGTAAGAAAACCTTGAGAGATCTTCCTTTTGTTCCCGGGCATATCTTTGGTCCAAATGTTCCGGAACTGTTGGAAAAGCGGGTAAAGCTGTCTGAAGCCACTCGTCAGCTGACACAGGTGCAGCGCAACCCTACCTTTAGGATGCCAGCGGTTCAGACCCGACATCACTATGCCGCATCGGAGCAGCGTTTCCGCCGGCACGCTACACCTCTGTCACAGCCCCCTCAAAGACCTCGTGTTCCTGAAGATGCGAGAGTTTTTCGCCCACCTCATCGACAGTTTCCGGGAGGGCCCCGTCAGCGTCCCCCCGTGACCACTAAAAATCGCACACGTAAAGCCTGAGACAGTCAGGCCGGCGGTCGATCGTTTTTCTGTAGAGCAACTGGAGTACTGGAGATCCAACACAGCAGACCCCTGGGTGTTGGCGACTCTGAGCAGGGGATATACTCTACAGTTTCGGCGCCGGCCTCCCAGATTTTCAAGAATTGTTCCTACGATTGTCAGAGACGCGGTTCGCGCAGTGGCTCTCTCTCTGGAAATCTGTTCACTGTTAGAGAAGGGAGCCATAGAAAAGGTTCATCCCCTCGTTCAGAGAGACGGGTTCTATTCAACTTATTTTCTTGTTCCAAAGAAGGACGGTGGTTTCCGCCCAATTCTCGATTTAAGGCTTCTGAATTTGTTCCTGAAGGTCCTTCCCTTCCGAATGCTGCGCACAGCCGATGTTCTCCTGTCTGTGACAGCAGACGATTGGTTTGTAAGTGTCGATCTGAAAGATGCATACTTTCACGTCCCAATTGCTGTACATCACAGAAAGTTTCTACGTTTCAGTTTCCTGAATCAAGCATACCAGTTCAAAGTGCTACCCTTCGGCCTTTCCCTTGCTCCTCGCGTCTTCACAAGGTGTGTGAGCGCAGCTCTGTCTCCTCTTTGGATGAGAGGTATCCGTATTCTTCCTTATTTGGACGACTGGCTTCTCTGTGCCCCCACAGAGCAGCAGGCCGTACAAGACTCCAGACTGCTCTTGAGACATGTGCAGAAGCTGGGGTTTTCTGTGAACAAGAAAAAGAGCCGTTTGATTCCATCACAGACCACTACGTTCATAGGAATGACCCTGAATTCCTGCCTAATGTCTGCCTCCCTATCTCAGGAACGTGTGACAAACATTCTACAACTTTTGGCTCGCTTTCGTCCGGGTGTGTCTTTGCAGTACGAGGTGGTCCTACGACTGATAGGGATGTTAACAGCGGCTACAGTTGTGATCCCCCTGGGTTTACTCCATCTCAGACCACTCCAGTTATGGAACAACAGTTTGCGGCTAGATCCCACCAGATATCGTCATCAACTGGTTATAATTTCTCACCGTTGCATATGTGCGTTGAGGCGGTGGAGACAGTTAGAGTTTCTGAAGGCAGGAGTGCCCCTGGGTGTTGTTCCCTCTCGTCGGGAGTTGGTCACGACAGACGCTTCCCTCACAGGATGGGGGGCAACGTGGAATCGGAGGGGTATTTCCGGGCGCTGGACTCCGATCCAGGCCGCGGAACATATCAACCTGCTAGAACTCAGGGCAGTGTTCTTGGCTCTAAAGTACTTCATGCCGGTTCTGGCAGGCCGCCATGTTCTTGTTCGGTCAGACAATACCTCAACAGTGTTCCATCTGAACCACCAGGGCGGCACGAGATCCCGCAGGTCTCTATGGTTGACTCACGAGATCCTGACATGGTGTCAGCCACGACTCGCTTCACTGAGGGCAGCTTATATTCCAGGAGTGTGCAACCAGACAGCAGATGCTCTTTCCAGGGATCAAGTACTTCCAGGAGAATGGAGGCTTCATCCAGATGTAGTGCAGGAGATCTGGCTACGATTTGGAAGAGCAGAGGTGGATCTTTTTGCTTCAGAGATGACCACCCACTGTCGCTTATGGTTCGCAAGGACAGAAGTGTCGAGCCCCCTGGGCCAGGATGCGCTGTCTCACGAATGGCCGAACTGCCTGCTTTATGCGTTTCCACCTACCCCTCTGTTATGGGAGACGTTGCACAGGATCTCCCTGTGCAAGCACAGAGTGTTACTCGTGGCACCACGATGGCCAGCCAGACCGTGGTTTCCTTTGTTGCTGAGACTTCTGACAGGCAATCCATGGAAGCTTCCCCCCAGGAAGGACCTCCTCTCCCAGTTGGAGGCCAGTGTCTGGCACCCGGACCCGGCTCGTCTGCAGCTTTGGGTCTGGCCATTGGGTTAAATCCTTCCCTGGAGCATTGTGACCCTGCTGTTATTCACACAATCTCTAATGCTAGGGCTTCTTCCACACGACAGATTTATGCTTCCCGTTGGAAGCTTTTTTCTGCATGGTGTAAGGAACGGGGGCTCGATCCTGCAACATGCGACATTCCGCGTGTCTTAAGTTTTCTTCAACGTTTACTGGAGGAAGGAAAAGCAGCTTCCACGTTGAAAGTGTACGTTGCTGCAATTTCTGCATATCATGTTCCAGTTGGTGGCTCTTCTCTTGGCTCTCACCGTCTTGTCTGCAGTTTTCTGAAGGGCGCACGCCGTCTGAACCCTGCTCGGAATCCTCATTTTCCTGTGTGGGATTTGTCACTCGTACTTGCATTCCTGTGCTCACCCCAGTTTGAGCCCTTGCAAAATGTTGACATTAAATGGTTGTCCTTGAAGACTTCTTTTTTGTTAGCTATTGCTACTGCGAAACGAGTCAGTGAGTTGCACGCGTTGTCTGTTAGTGAACTGTGCTTGCGTTGGTTACCGGATGGCTCCGGGGTGGTTCTACGACCCAATCCTTCTTTTCTTCCGAAGGTCCTTCTTCCTCAGTTCATAAATCAGCATATTGAACTGGCCTCCTTTCAGACTTCTTCAGGGTCCGATTCAAGTGCCCAACTCTTGTGTCCTGTTCGGGCCTTGAAGTGTTATGTGAACTCTACTGTTCAATTTAGACGGTCAGACCAGTTATTTGTCTGCCATGGTGGTGTGAAGAAAGGTGCTCCAGTGTCGAAACAGAGGTTGTCGAACTGGATAGTGGAGACCATTACGCTGGCTTACAAGGCGGCAGGGAGACCACTGCCCTGGAGACTAACTTGCCATTCCACTAGGGCCATTTCATCTTCATGGGCTGTTTTTAGAGGAGTTTCCCTGGTGGATATCTGCACTGCTGCTACCTGGGCTTCTCCATGCACGTTTGCCCGGTTTTACAAGGTCAACGTTGCTGCTCATCATGCCGTTAGTTCTGCGGTTCTTCTGGAGCAGCCTTAATTTCATCAGGTGGGTGGCATTCCTCATGACTATGTTGGTATGTGTCATCCATAGTGTTTACACTGCCTCTGGCGGTCAGTAAGAATGAAACAGAACGCTAGTTACGCATGTAACTGTGGTTCTGTGAATTCTGGATGACCGCCAGAGTTCTCTGTCACTCGGAATGCGCGAGAAAGGCGTACCGAGGTAGAGTGCTGAGCTACTGTAGCTTTACCCTCCAGGGCTCAGCATACGTCACGCCACGTGACTTTGTTGGTATATTCTCTCGACCTATCTAGCTGGCGCTGCGATAATCCATAGTGTTTACACTGCCTCTGGCGGTCATCCAGAATTCACAGAACCACAGTTACATGCGTAACTAGCGTTTCCATGGTTATTCATTGTTTGATTAATGCACTGAATCTGTTTCTTGTTGCGTTCATTGGTTTTGATTAGTATATATTGAGCCTATTTTCTGTTCAGGTTCCATCTTTGTCAGTAATAGTTGGTCATTCTATTCATGTTTTTTTTTTTAGCTTTTTGCATCCTGAGTATCTTTGATTTCTTTAAGTTTGCAAATAAAAACAGACCGCTGCAAATAGACCCTGCTCATCTCATCTCTGCGTCAACCAACCATGACAAATAGTTATTGTTATTATTATTTCAATCATAACAGTAATTATTTAGATCATACATTTCCAATATTTTAATATCGTTTATTTAGACCACTGAAGTACATACATATTCAATCTTACTAAAAATATAATTTATTTTCTTTCTTACTGAAGAACAAAGTCAAATCACGTTCCTGTCAATTTTACTACACTTTTATTTAAAGTGGACAAAAAATAATAATGTGAAGTATAATCAGCTTACTGTATGTAACTGTAGTCTTTGAACTGAAAGAATGCATTTTAATTATGTTACAACTGTTGAACAAGGTCAGTGATCAGGCTTTAAATAACTATATGTAAATGTCAAACTACTGTATAAAATGTAACAATTTAATAGATTTCAAGATTTGGTATCCTAGAATCCTAGTCACGACATTGAGGAAACTTGTGGTTAAAAAAGCTTCTTTACACAGTTTGTGCTTCAAAGTTACTTTAATGAGAAAATTTCCACTGTCTCTTGATATAATCAGTCAAAGTGAAAAGCTGTCTTTTTTACTTTCAATTAAATGAGGAAAGTTTTGACTGACTTTTAATTGAGTAAAATTTAGACAGAAAAACTTTTTACACCCATGCAGCGTAAGCAGAGATCTCTTTATACAGTTCCAGCTGATGTACTGAGATACTGTAAGAATACAGGATTCACACACCTTTAGAACAAACCACCAAGAAATCATTATCCTTACATTTTAAACTCTCCCTTAAATATTAAATAACTGAGTGATGTAATTTATTCTATTGAACATTCATTACACATACGTAATTAGATCATATTTATAATATGTAATGTATTGTAATGCCAGACGAGAATGGGCTCCACTCCCAAATAATTATTATTTTACATCTTCAAAGTACATAGTTCACTGGTCAATTTAATATATAAACTTTAATTTATTAAAGGTTGAATGAATGACTGAATGACTGACTGAATGAATGAATGGGCTCCACAATCAATTAATATTTAATTAATTTTCATGACTTCTCCATGGAAGTCACATTTTAAAATCCCTTAAAATGACTTGGTTTTCCTATTCAGAATGGATGACAAGCAGGTGGACAGATGTTGAGATGAGTCTGTGTGTGTGTAAAGAAGGTTCACGGGCCATGGGTTTTCTCCATTAATCCAGTTCTGACCCTATAGCACAGAGTTCAGAGCATTTAACCCGAACCGTTCCGGCACTTCAATTACACCACAATACACACACACACACACACACACACACACACACACACACACACGGGTTACAGATACAAACATTTATACAGTGGTGTGCGTATGCAAAGACTAGCAGAATGCTTAGTAAATTAATTTGGAAGAGCAATTTCTTTTGGTCGTAGAGGTGAAAAAAACATGCAGAAACACACAAGCCTCTCCAGGGTAAAGGAGTGTAATGCATGAGAAGGGCAGTTCATTCATCACTGTCAGTGTGACCGTACACCACTGAGACCCACAGACATGCACACACATGCCAACATGACCCTGCCACTCAACCGCAACGCAACTGTATGGACAGATGCAGATGCAGGAGGTTGCTTCTGTTGCTCTTTAAAGGGTTAGTTCATTCAATAAGAAAACGCTGTCACAATTTATTCAATCTCATCTCGTTCCAGACCCGTATGACTTACTTTTTTCAATGCAGAACAGAATGTTTATGTCACATTTTTCTATACAATGGAAGTGAATGGATACTGGGACTGTGAAGCGACAAAAAGGACAAAAAGCACCATAAAAGTGGCCCATATAACTTATGCACTGTATTTCAAGTGTTTTGAAGCCATACGAAATATTTAAACTTTTAAATATCCACATATTTAAATATGAGAGCTATTGTAGAGGGAAAGAATAAGGGGAATAAATTGTATTATTTTATACAATATTAGATTTTATTTTATTAATTTTTATTTAAAAAAAGGATTACATTTTTAAATATTTATTATCACCATAAAATAATTTATTATTACATTTTATAAAGGGAAAAATGGATATAAAGTTAACCATTTTTATTTTTCAGTATTCATTATTGTAAGAAAAAGAGCAGGTTAAAACATTTTGCAGAAAATCTGTTATACAGGAACAACATGGTGAATAAGACATTAATATTTTATTTCTGTGTGAACTATTCTTTCGCGTTTCTATTGTAGCTCTCAGCATTCTGCGTCTGACATTGTTTGAGTCAGACTGAGGTGAAGTACAGGCCAAACACACAAAGCAAACCGCAAACATGCATGAAATATGTGTAACAACTAAATGTAAACCTGTCATTTCTTCTAAAGCGCGGTGTGTGAGTGACAGACTCGACCAGCGAAACAAAGCGGAGCGGCACAAAAGCACCAGGACTGCACTTCCTGCCGTAAATCCGCTGGCAGAAGGATTAAGCCTGTTTTATTAGAAGTGATTTAAATAAAGGTACACCGGCTCTGGAGGAGAGCTGATTACCGAACAAATGAATACACCAGTGTTCAATCCAAATGTAAATCCACATTCATCACAACTGAGGATCAATCTAAGGACATAAACAGTGTGTTTATGGGTATGTGCATGTGCATTGGGTTATACCAAATGAGCCATAATACCATAGGTTATGATTGAACGCACAATCTTTGACAAGAAAAACAAAGACATTGTGTATCCACCTCTAACATTGTTCCCCAAAAAAAACACTTACTATCTCTAACTTCTTTTTCGGAGTTTCTTAAAGTCTTACAGTCTCACTTCAGCATAATAATAGGACCACACATAAATCCATCATGAATGTAGCAGCACTGAGATTCAACTTTATGCTTATTTCTCAATAACGCACACATGCTCACATACACCCCCTGAAATAGAGCCATATGGGGCTAATGGTGCAGAGAGGGGAACAAACAGAAGGCAATGATATACACATTATCATTATGGAATGGATGTTTGTGTACACTGAATGCACACTGAAACCCTGCAGAAACACCCCAATGCACTGGAAATATATGGAAATATATTAAAATGACTTACAACAGCCAAAGTCTGCACTCTGAGCAGTTCTCTTCAAATTCAAAGTAGGCCTAAAGAAATGCCCGCTTTTCTTCACTTGGCCTGCTTTACAGCATATTTGGCTACATTTGAACTTTTTTCTTGTTTTAGCTCCTTAGGCAGAGATTAGCTCTTCCACACTGTCAGTTCAGGTAGGGATGTAGCCCAAGTTTAGGCCAGTGTCGGTGGGAGAAGACCATTGGTGGAAAGAGGGACTGTGTTCATCCCACAGGTGAAGAAACACTCAGAAGGCAACTTTGGTGCAGTCGAGGCCCAAAAAAATAATGCTGGCCTGAGGGAGGAACCCAAGTCAGAACTGAGGAGTTCTGAGGTAACGACAGAAAAGAAAAAGCAGAAAAAAAACATGAGAAGGTGACAGTGCCCTAAAGGACAGACGAAAGAGTGCACACTGCATCACTGTCAGCTGAATCTTGATAAATTTCATCAGTTGAATTGAAAGGACTGCAGTCTTTTGAAGTAATAGCATGAATTTACCACATTAATCTGGATCAGGTCTTGAGTTGGCTGACCAACACTTTAAGGCGGAGGTTCTCAAACTGCAGGGTGTGAAGAAAGGTTAGAAGGGGTCGTGGAAAATGATTTATTGTCATCATGGAAAAATGACTCTATATACTTATATAGCGTAATAGCAAAAGTGTTAGAAATCAATAATTCATTAAACACTAAATTATTCTATGGATTCTGATGTCCGCATTTCCTGTAACTTTATATAATAATGTCACTTGATCGACCATGAAGTCATCCACAGTGACATAGGCATTCTCTATTCAGACACGTTATATGCATCTGTGACCTTTGAGAAAAGACAAAAGGTTTCCCAATCCCATTCTATCTATATAATGGATTTAAAAATAAAAAAATAAATAATAAAATAATAAAATAAAACAAAACAACAACAAAAAATGAATAAAATAAAATATCCCATACATAATCACGGTAACTTGCACGGTAACTTTTTGATCCTGATGTGCATATGTGTCTCTGTACACAGAGACGACTTCCTGCAGATATAAACAAGGTCTAGACAACACCATTCAAACCTGAATCGTTCTGTGATTGGCTGTTTTTGTGGTGATGAGAAGTACACACCGTCAGTGCCACACCAAGCTGTGCTCCTCAAATGGAGCCGAGCACTACAAGATGCCAATCAACAGACATCACACACAGAACCATAGACACACACACACACACACACACACACACACACACACACACACACACACACACACAGAGAGAGAGAGAGAGAGAGAGAGAGAGAGAGAGAGAGAGAGAGAGAGAGAGAGAGACCCCAAATATACACCCCCACACAACACAGACCCTACAAACAAAAAGGTCACTCTCATTAGTTCGACTCTAGATTGATGTGTAGGGGTTCGTTTGTGTGTGTTGATGGTGAATACAGTGTGATTAAAAAGGTCAGCTTCATTAGCAAAGCGCTGGTGGCAGCTCAAGTCCACATTTCAGAATGAGCTTTGACTGAATGGCAAAGACAGACAGTAAATCACGTCTCTAAAAACAGACTTGTAAATATAAAACACAGCCCTGAATATTCTGAGAACATTATAGCTCCAGCCATGAATAGGCCTAAGTAAATACCTATACTGAGATCCTCTTTGTCTGAAATAACTTAATAATATAAATAATATTGGACATTTGTAGATTCCTGGAAAACAAGGGGCCTAACATTTCGGCAATTAAGATGTCAAAACTTGTTAGGCCTTTACAAAAAGATCTGGTTCAGAAATTACCAGTGTTATTTTAGTATTATATATTATATATTTCTATAAGTCTGTGTGTATGAATGACAATATAACCAGTAACCAAATACAAATTTAAAAATTTTTTTGGCCAAGATTGCCATTTTCCACCAACGTCAGCAAAAATGAAGTGTGTGAGTATAAGCGTTCCTGTAAGAGGTGTCTGGACATATGGCCCATGTAAGCAGCACCATGGATCCCGTGGTGGGGAAGATTAATAGAGCCAATCTCCAAACAAGCCACACGGTGACCCCCCAAAACATTTCTAATGAAATGAATCCATCAGTGGGCCCTGGACCTGCAGATAGCATCAGTGGAACATATCAGCACAGAGAAAGTTTAAGAACGAGAGCGGGCAGAACATGGATGGCCAGGCCTTCTGACATCACTGGCCTTGTTGTGATGCTAGACAGAGTGAGGACAGCCAAACTTGAGCTTCCAGGACGGGGGGTGCTGATAGCAGGGGCTGTTCGTATTCGAGCGATCCTTGTGCTTGTAATGCTAATGCAGTAACACCTCTCTCTGCCAGAGCACACGGCTGTCAACTTCATTGTGTGCCAAGAAACCATCCTCCAACTTTTCATTACAAACAGAAAAAAATTATATTGATTTTAATTAAGTTTAACAATTAGGCTAACTAAGTGTCTGCTTTCTATTAAGACAGCCTTTGAAATACAACCTTTTCCAAATAGTCTGTGAATGGTCACTCATATTTCATTTTAGACAAATGAAAGCAAGGCTGTGAATAGAAGTACAATCTATTCAATAAGTCATACGGTCTACTTTTCTGTTGATTATTTAACATATAGAACATCGAAAATTTCTTTCCGGTAAAGAGAAAGTACAACACATTGAAATACAACACATCTAGCCACATATATATATATATATATATATTAATATATACGGTGGTTGTCCAAAAAAGATTTTACAAAAGGAAAAGGTGACAAAAAGTTGGTTAGCTTTAAAAATGCTGACAACAACTGACATAAAATCTGTCCTAAGATTTCCTCCTTTGCAGTATAGCAAGTAAACGGGAGTGGGTGTTTATGGGTGTGTGCTAACATGGTTCCTGATGGCAAAGTGCAGTATATTTAATGTTGTGAAACTAAAAGAAAACCCCCTTTCCCTACGGATCAATGCTCCACTTCTCCCGGGCTGATTTCTCATAAAACACCTGCTGTAACATCCGAGCCAGGGCACCTGGAATACACAGACATGCACCCATAAACACACACCCACATCTCTTTGTCATCATTTCCTTGACCACAGGAGAGCACTACTTTAAGCATCATTTGCCTCCTCCATTTGGTCTGAAATGCATCACAGAGGCAATAGACAATCTGGAGAGAAGCGTCACTCAACTTCATGGCTTCTCACAGGATGAATGGCTGTTCAGTCTGAGAACAGGGTCAAATCACGGTTCCTGCACCTTCTCAATGACACACTGCATTGAATTCTGGTCTGGGAGGTGGAAAACTAAACTTTTGTTTCATAACTTCAGATGAAATTAGACTTTTCCATGTATTTTGTTGTCATAAACAGAACAGAAGTAACAGACATGCAGTCAAATTGCTCTTACAGTCTGTCTCTGCACCTGTTCCAGGTGATCACATGCTAATGAGGCAAAGAGGGCGGGGTTAAATCCTCTGATCAGTAGCAGATCAAATGGTCATGGAGATAACCTCTTTCCAATCCAACAGCAAACACAAGGTGTGTCATTTCACCAATTCATCACTGGCACTTTCTCTTTGGCCTTATTAGTCACTGTTGAATATCGTGCATATTAGGGGCCGAAATTAAATGTTTACTAAACCTGCCAATAGAGAGTCAATTTTTTTTTATTATATTAGTACATGTTATATATGTTTTCATATATTCTACTTATTATTTTATTTTGTATCAATAGGACTGTTTATCAAAAAAAATAAAATAAAAATTATGGTTTCCACAAAAATATTAAGCAGCAAAACTGTTTTCAACATTGATAATACTAGGAAATGTTTCATGAGCACCAAATTAGCATATTAGAATGATTTTTAGAAAAGATCATGTGACACTTTTATTTTTGACAAATCTAAGTAAAAAAAAAAAAATGTTGAAAAGTACAAAAAAACAGGAAAGTTGTCTAGGAATAGCCAGAGCCAATTTTTATTTTTGACAAATGTAAGTAAAAAAAAAAAAATGTTGAAAAGTAAAAAAAAAAAAAAATGTTGAAAAGTAAAAAAAAACAGGAAAGTTGTCTAGGAATAGCCAGAGCCAATACCGTACTTCTTGCGTCAGAACTTTGGCAGAAGTTTCTTTAGTAAATTTTCCTTCAGTTTCACAACTTGTAAACGTGTAACAGGCCATTTGGTGAGTACAATTTTATTTACTCGTTACAGCCAAATTTTACCCACATTTAGTGCTTGGCAAATGCTCATTTAGGACCTTGATACAGATGGACGTGCTTTCCAAATCCTGTACTGATTTTCTTTCCTCTGCTAAGTTCAAAATGAACAGGCAATTTTCAAAGCCACACAAATAAATACACACACATGCTTGAGAACACAAAACAACTTCACACACTAATACAGCTCTTCATAAAAGAGTTCATTAAATGCCTCCTTGAAGAGCAAACTCTCGTTCCCTCAGTGCGTCTGTCTAACACACGAACCCATGATCCAGGATCTGGTTCTACAACAGTACAAAGCAAAAGGCCGGGATGGAACGTGCCACACGGGCTGTCAGGAGCAAAGCTGCAGCACCTTTGATTTAAGGTAATTAAAAAATAAAAATAAAAAAGCGAAAACAAAGAGCATTTTATGGAGCTCCCGCTATCCAGAGAGTCGCTCATTAGCCCAGCAGGGTAATTAGCAAGATGCCGCAGTCCTCGTTAAGGAGAAATCATAATCATAAACAAATGGCTGTGAGCTTTTGATGTCTTCCCCTCTGTAATGAACTGCCACTGTTCTCAAAATGAAAGCAATGCTAAGACGTACGTACACACATGAACACACAACTTGGAGAGACTTGTGATGACAGGTCTCAGTTTAAAGAGTAAAAGGGGACCATAATGGCTCTCATCTGAGTAATATCGGAGCGCTAAAACTCATCACACTCAGCACAATGGCATTCTTGCCCTCATATATTTGCAAAGAGAGCTTCTCATGAAGTTAATTGACCAGATCATGGATTCCGAACGCAGAAAGACATTGAAATAACTCAGTTGTACATGCACAATTGCACATGCATACACTCAGGAACAAACAGAAGCATGCAGACAAGCATAGAAGACAATATCTGTTACACTGAATTAGTGTAGGATTTACTTTGAAACTATTTTCGCTTAGAAATTGCTAGTAAATTTCACACACAAACGATAAGTAACACACTGTTTTAAATGAGAATTTTTGAAGTAGAAAGACTGGAAATGTGCTCCAATAATCTGTTTTGTTTAAAACTTCAAAAAAAAATTGTGTGGCAGCTTCTTCAGGGCAGTACTAAAATATTCAAATAATATAATATAACGTTATTAATAATATAATATAATCTTAAAAGCAGCACAAAAAATATCTCTCTATGATTCTTAATTTGTTGTTGTTATGGGAACTATAACAAGCAAATACTGGAAAGGTGAGAAGAGAGAGTACTAAATCCCTTTGCTGATGAAGTAAGCACTTAAAGAGGTCTCAAAGGCAAAAAAAAAGGTTGTACTTCCTGTACTGACAGGAAGAAGCCCTTGGAGAGATGGACAGCTGGCAGCTGGTCACCAAGGAGCAGTGCTGTGTGTTATATAAGCTGCACTTAACAGCTGATTCCAGGTCAGCCAGGATCAAACACAATTTCAGGTCCAATTATGATGCAGGGTGATAGGGGGGTAGGTGGCCTTTATTGACACTCATGGGAGAAGAGACAGAAAAAAAAAAAAAAAAAAAACCTTCCTCTTCGGTGCAGTTCAGAAGAGAAAACAATCAGACCGGGCTTTTGTACACTTGACCGGTAGGCAAATGCTGTTTGAACAGTTAATCTAATAAACGGATCGACTAATGAAAGGGAAGAAGAGCAGGAAGAAGCAACGGCGAAAAATAAGTGTGTATTATATTTCTATGTGATTGTGTGTGTACTTATATTGTCCTACATTTACTGAAAAATGTCTGAAAAAGCTTCTTTTGGGATCATTTAAACTAACAAACAAAAAAGATACCTGTAGAAGAGGTCTTTGAACTCCCAGGTTTTTCATAGTGTCAGCGCTGGCCAGGATCTTGAGCGGGTCGGACACTTTGGTCACAGCCTCAATCTCCTTATTGGTCTCGGTGCGGACCTGGCTGAGGAACAGGTCGTTGATGTAGTAGGTGAGGAAGGTGCGTAGCTGACATTGCTTAGCCTGAGCAGGACCCATACAGGACTCGATCTCCTGAATGAACCTAGTGACACAAAGAAAACAAGGCATTTTCAGTAACCCTTAAAAGCATGACCCGGGATGTCAATCACTACTCTCCTCCTCATTCCTTTTTTTTTTTTAAAGTTAGACATCAACCTTCTTAGTATTCCTCAATAAATTCATTATAAACAATATAACAGGAAAATTCTAATATAAAAGAATGCCTGTTTTCCTTTTCCTTTTCATTTTTTTGTAATAATTGTATACGGTCGCTAATGACCCGATTTGTGTAACAGTGTAAGTATATTTTTCCTGCACAAGAAGAAAATGAAGTGCAATTCACCTTTATTCCACAAGGTGGCAATGTCTGATACACAATGATGAAGTGACGTTTCACTCATAGTTACCGCAGGCAGAAAACAATAGAATAGGAAGTATCATCAGCAAAACTTGAAATGGTGCAGCGATTTAATTGAGAAAGTACTGAACGCAATCAAATATAAGAGTCCCCGTCATTTGATGGTGGATCTGGTGAAGAAGTGATCAAAATATTGATTTTGAAGATGCTGAAAATGACAGTTTTGAGAATATGTTTGAGATCGCGAATATGAGCCAGTAGCTGTAATCCAAAAGGTAACTAAATATGCTTTATTTTATTCTTCTGCAATTGTTACTCTAAAATCAGCCGAGTTTTACAGTATATTATCCAGACAGGTAGAGACCCAAATATGTAATAATGATTGGCGAAACATTCATGCATTTAAGAGTTGAATTACACAAAAGAGACACGTCTATGCAAGGTTTGACTAAGTTTGAAAATGTCAGAGCTGAGGCCTAATGGTTAGCACATTGTGCAGTGGTGCTGATATGGAAAATGTGGGTTCGAATCCACTTTTTTGTATTTTATTTCAAAATGTAATACAAATTTCCTGATTACAAGTTATATTATTAGAAAAAAAAGCAATTTGAGATAAAAAAAATGAAGAAAATAAATAAATAAGAGAATTTAAAATAATCTTAGAATATTTTTTGTTTGTTTGTTTTTCTTTGTTCTAAATGTCAAAATCATAATTTTTCTAGTCCTTTCCAGGTTTAAATTAGATTTTAAATCTCAGATTTTCAATGAGGTCTCAGACTTGTTTTGAAAAAACAAATAAAAAACAAATATGAGCATCATTTCTGGCTTTTAAATACTGCACACACCATGTGTGTCGGAGAGGGAACAAGACAGGTGTTGAGCAGGGATGGGCCGTTGCGTACGAGCAGACAGAGGCTCATAGATCAGCAGGAACACTGATTTATCACTACGAGACTACAGCTGCACAACCCCCCGACACTAAACACCTCCCTCAGCACTGCACAGCCAATTAGTCAACCCAGCAGAGGGGAGCTCATACACACATGTGCACGTTTATATATGTGTGTGTGTGAGACATTAACAGTGAAAGCCTAGCTCAGCCCTCAGTAAGCAACAACTCTACCACTTCTTTAAGTGTAACACTGCCATAAACCTAAAATAGGTTTTCGTCATACCTGAGGCCATAAAAACATTGTCAATTATTTTATTGTCTGACTATATTTATTTAAGGGAACACTGACACACATGGGTCCTAGATAAGTGATAATATCACCTTGGTAACAATACAAAAACAGCGTTAATAAGCACAATATATCGGTTCCATATAATTTTACATTTTTATTTGTATCGGACGATATTGGATGTTTCTGCATGCTCGTTTATCCGATTTTTACATTTACTGTAGATGACCTTTTCTGTCATGTTAATCTTGATATTCGTCATTCCTGACCCAATGAAACTTTAAAATGTATGTATTCCAAATCAGTATAACAATTTATTAAAAACAACGATCATTTGGTTAAGCTCAAACACTTTGAATGAGGAACTATGAAGTTCCAGAATAAAAAGTGCAGACAATTGTATGGTGTCGCAGTGTATCGTGTAATAGCGGAGCTCTGCAGCCGGTACTGTATAATATATACGGCAGGGTTTCTCAGGGCCCTCTTGAATAATTTGGCATGGTTTAGAAATACAGACAAAGATAATAGCTCAATCTCCACTTCATTATGTCACCAATATAAATGTCCTCTATAAGAATTATTCACACCAGATGGTGTCTCTTACTTTCGCTCTCAACCGTCTAATAGACACACAGTTATATGTGCACACAGTGACACACAAAAGCGTATCTTGGGCACTGTCTTCATGTGATCATCTTGCTGTGTTAATATTTCATTCCATAAGTCTGTCTGATCAATGATCTTATGAGGTAAATGGAAGGTGACAGCTGCTCTACAGGCTCATTGGCTCTCTCAGCTAATCGAGTTTTGCTTCGTCCGAAATTCAGAGAAGGAAAGCGCATCAGGGACATCGTGAGCGTGACCACATTGACCGTCATGACAGAAGTGGCTGTTAAAGGAAGAGACACAGAACAGCCTGTAAAAAAAGCCGATGACCTACAAGACACCAGTTACTACAGCAAACAGACAGTAAAAGATGCTTTTTAACTGTGAAAGACACCTCAAGTTTAAAGTAGTGAAATATAATGTCACAGATACTTAATTTTAATTATTATATGTCGTTTTAATGTTTAGTGTTTGACGCTTCATATCAGACATAACAAAAAAATGTTCCGTTTTGAACTACAATGGCCCTTAACGATTCACTGACCGACTCAAATCACTATTTGTTTGAAGAATCTTTTTAAATGACTCATTTCTGAATTGATTCATAAGAGTCATTTTTTCTCGACTCTGTGTTTGTTGTTGCAACAAGATGATTTCTGAGAAAGCCATATATTTTGTCAACTGTCGCCAATAGCTAAATCATTTTGAAATATTGTCCCACATTTTAAGTTTTTCATTTCATATCTGACAAAAATCGTAGTTGCCATCTGGAGACCTACTTAAGCGCTAGTCATGATTCCTTTAGACTAGAGGAACCTCAGACAATTAAAAATGTTCATCTTACTGGGACAGAAGAACTAAAACACTCTTCTTTTTGCGTTTGATCTGTGGTACGCTGCATTAGGCAGGTGTGGAGAAGATGGCGCTCCTCTCTGCAATCACATATAATGTGTAAACAGCATGTGGGTGTGTAACCAGGCTTGAATGTGCTGAGAGATGTTTGAAAACAAGATGAAGAAGACTTCTTTGGAGGATGGAAAAAAGAGCATGTGGACAATCCAAGGGTGAAAAAGGAGAGCAAGGAGGGAAAAACTCAGTGCTGTGGATCAATCAGTCTCACAGTCACATGGGCTCACCAGACGCCCTGCTGAAAATAGCCACATTGTTCTCTATGACAGGAGCACAGCAGACAGAGGAATTCATGTATAAACGCCACATGCTCTTCACACACTGTCTTAAACATGTGTATTAACATTCAATCTGATGAATTTTGAACACCTAAGCCACCTTTTCACTGCTTACGATAACCGGCAGACGATAGACCAGAGCAGTCATTCATATCCAATGGAGAGTCACACAGAGTTCTGATTCTCTATGAGGGATTTCTGAATTCTACTTGTGTGTTAATATAGAGTAAAACCATTTGACAAGATGTGATGTACTACAACAAAAAGTATGAGTGTGACATGATGTGTATACAATGTTTAACATGCGACTTGTGCTGAATGGATAGTTATGAAATAAGTCAAACATAATAATTAATAATAAGAAAGAAAGACTTTTATAACAGCACTGTTTATGTGTTTACGAGTCGGCGTCGTGCGGATGAAACTGATGTGGGATCAGAGTAGGAACAGTCACCATACAGAATGAGATGTCTATAAGCATAACTCAAAGCTAATAAGGGGATTATGGCATGTAATCAAAGCTGAGGTCCTTTACGTTCCTCACTGAAATACAATTACTGCCGTGAGATCGGGACATAACCGTTCACTGACGGATGATCGCAATCCATCCAGAGGATAACAGAAATGAAACACAATGAACATTTGATGAGGGTCCGGAAGACTAGGAATAATGATTATAACTCTACTGTGAATAAACAGAGGTTTTAGCCTGTGTGTGGCCACAAGATTGATTACTTGTATTGCTCACACAGGATTAGGGATATGAATAAACTCTAACCCTAAGCATTAATCTTACAGTAGATATGCATATTTGAGACCCTATTGTAAGCAACAACCACCCAGAACACTCTAGCAACCGCATACCACTGTAAAAAAACAAAAAACAAAGAACAATTTAGCAATCGCATAGCAACAACCTAACAACCACCCATAATTTCCGCACAAGTTCTTCAGTAGTCTTTCTCCTGCAGTGTGTTAGCCTGAATTCTCTGGCTGAAGTCTAAAGCACCACTGACTCATAGTGTGCGACTCTTCTAAATCAAAGCCGTCGTCTTGTAGACTCTCTCACAGTCATACACAGACAGAGAAACACTGCACACACACTGAGTCCCAGTTTATTAGCGCCGACTGCCTCTGATTGCGCTCAACAGCATCTAATTAACTGTCATTAGAAAGCAGATGTCTGTGCCCAAGGCCTTCACTGGATTATTGTGTGAAAAGCGCCCTGCCTGTGAGTGAATACACACACACACACACGAAAGAAGGTACGTCAACCACTTCCTGTACTTCTCCCCTCCAAACCAATTACAAGCTCAGTAATTAAACCATCCTTGTAGTATAAATATGTATTTGTGTATTATTGAAGACTACTGAACAGAAGGGTGAGGGAGGCCATGAAGAATAGTGTAGCGCAGTCATTTTTAATAAGAGCAAAGTGCCCTGAGGTTTGCTGTCTGTCACTGCAGCTGGGCAGGTTGGCTTGTGTAATGGACATGCTGCAGTCTGGTGTAATATTCACTTCTGAAGACTGACAGAGAGCTTTATGCGATCAGAGAGAGAACGCTGAGGATATAAACAGAGTGCTGACACTCCAAAACACGTACAGCCGTCAGAATCACCAGGTGTCACCGCTTTACAAACTTTTCTGGTTTTCTACTACATTTTATATCGAGACGTAAAAGTCTGAACAGATTTTAGGCTTTGGCATTCCTTCAGGGAACAGCACTTCTTAAAGGGATACTCCACCCAAAAATGAAAATTCTGTCATCATTTACTCACCCTCAAGTTGTTGCAAACCTGTATGAGTTTCTTTCTTCTGATGAACACAAAGGAAGATATTTTGAAGAACGATTGGAACTTTGGCACCATTGACTTCCATAGTATTTTTATTTTTTTCTACTATGGAAGTCAATGGTGCCAAACAACTGTTTGGTTCCAATCGTAAAATATCTTCCTTTATGTTCAGCAGAAGAAAGAAACTCATACAGGTTTGCAACAACTTGAGGGTGAGTAAGTGATAACAGACTTTTCATTTTTGGGTGGAGTATCCCTTTAAAGTTTGAATTATATTTGTGAATTCAATGTTAATTTAGCATCCATCCATCCATCCATCCATCTAATTTAAAATAATGTTTTTTAGTTATATATATTTAAAAAATGTATTTATTCCTGTAATGCAAAGATGTATTCTCAGTCATTAGTCGTGTCTTTAGTGTCACATGATCCTTCTGAAATATGCTATCTCTATCTCTAATATGCTGATTTGGTGCTCAGGAAACATTTCTTTGATTATTATCATCAATATTGAAAACAGTTCTTACTTTTTTAAGTCTTTTTTAATTCTAACAGTTCTTAATTCTTACTGACCCCAAACTTAGGAATGGCAGTGTATATTATGCTACTAAGTAACCCTTAAACGCAAAGCAGCCCAAAATTAATTCGGAGCTAGTTGGGAGTGAAAAATAAAAAAATAAATAATAATAAAACCTTAAAATGCATTTGGTTGAAAAATAGCTGACCTTGAAAAAGAAAGTCCATCTAGCATAAAAAAATAAATAAAATAAATAAAAAACAGTGAGGGACTCTGCAAAATGGATTGCTGGGGACTGTAGGTCAGTAATACATTTATGTTCAATAATATGGACATAAAAAACATATATATATATATATATTGAATTAAGCAACTTTTAGAATGATCATACTTTGTTGTTTTCCTCAGTAAATATTTTTAGCAAATATGTACAATTAATTAACCAGCATAAGTTATTTATTCAATAAAACATTTGAATTTAATGAGAATCCTAATATTTTCATTTCACATCTGCCCTGCCTTCAGCATGTTTTTATGATCATATGTATTTTCATTTCAGTAAAATTTGTAAACATAAAGAGCCACATGAACAATAAAGACTACCTTCTATATTTTATCGGCATCTTTAACCTTGTCATAATATAACAAGCTGAGGATATTCACCGCAGCGACAATGAAAAGTCACCTTTCAATGATCGTAAAAAAATATTGCTGTGTGGGATGATTTTATGGAATTTATAGAGCATAATTAATTTGTTTTATTTCAATATAATATCACTTCAAAAGAAGGTTTTTAATAGCTGATGCCTCATTCAATTAAAAAGCCAATAATGTATCAGTCAAAAAAGAGAGTTTAATTCTATAGGTCTCACATGGTTAAATCTATGTAAAGACTATTTTTAAATGAGCATGAAGAGCAAACCACTAAAATACACCACTAGATGGCAGTATGTCAGTTCTCTCTGTACAGTATGTGTGCAGTCAGTTCTCCAGCCTCCTTAATGAAGGGAAACTGTCTTTAAAAAGCATTAAGATTGCATTTACTGGGTTACTATTGAAACCGACTTCGTCGTGCGATGTATTTAGCTTTCTTTGCGTTCCTACAAAGACAGCGGTGAGGTAAATGAATATGGCCAACCCACACATACACCCACTAGCTCTGAGACCTCCTGCTGTCTGCTGCAGATCTTACACACATGCACACACACACACACACACACACACACACACACACACACACACACACACACACTCTCTCTCTCACTTAAGGTAGCGCAATATGTGTAGGACAGAAATGCCTTATTGGAAAGCTAATTAAAACACATGGAGGCGGAAATCAGAGAGCAAACCCCATACATTGGCAGATTCTCAAAGAAGTTCACTTTTCTTCATCCTTCTCTTTCTCATAATTTTGTCTGTATCCCCCCCCCCCCCCCCTCCTCCTCCTCCTCCTCCTCCTCCTCCTCCTCCTCCTCCTCCTCCCTCTCCCTCCCCTCTTCTTTCTTACAGCATCATTATTTACGCAAACAAAAGCCGCAAACCAAAGAGAGCAGTTTGTAATGAGCTGCATTTCTGGTGGAAATTATGAAATGTTGTTTAGGGCCGACCAATTCGGCTATATGAGATACGAAAATGTATGTGTGCGGGCGAGAGGGAAAGTGGTGTTTTAGGCCAATTAAAATAGGTGAAATCTATCACACGAAGAAGACCAGGGGCTTGGATTCCTGCAGTCAACAGGAAATGAGATCAGCTCATTTGGCTGACATGTCCCCATGTTGACAAATTACCCTCCCTGATTCACTTTCACGTTCTTTGCTTTGCCTCCTTCCTTCTCAACATCTTTCCCTCCCACCGTCTTCGGCTAGTTTCTCATCCTCTGCGCCCCTTTTCTGCAGTTGGAGGGAAAAGTATGTAATGCTTTGACCTCAATAAAGCAGTTTGGATCAGAAAGCTCAAGAATACCGCTTAAAGGTACTATACGATATGTAACTTTTTTTTTGTAAATAATGAATCAATCCTTTTTCCAAAGGATTTTCTACTGTGTTGACAGTGTCATGATAAGACAAAAATAACAAATAAAATTCTTGTATTGCTCTCTCTTTCTTCAGGGGAAATTTAAATGTGAGATTAGTGGGATTTAGCAGGATCAGTCGGGTCTGCAAGAAAATTATTCTATGCAGATAGCGAGTGATTTTTAAGCAGGAGCAGGCGGGAGTGGACCTCTACTTTAATGCATGTACGGTGTGGATAGGTTAGTTGTCACAACGAGCGAGAAAGGTTGACATGGAGGACGCTAAATCACAAACCTCCAGAGGATCTTCTGCTGGCAAAAAGAGAACGTGACAGAGCATGTAATAAAACAAGAATCAACATGGGCTTGGCTTTTTGGAGATGCCGAGAACTGAGGGATTTGAAATGTTGTAAAAGGAGATGCTGTTTTTATTATTTAACAGCTAAGGTATTTTATTGAACAGATAAATTGCCATTTGTAGCTCTCTAATAGTTCATTATAAAGCATTATCAATTGTGAAGGGTCATGAAATGCCCCTTTAAATTCAAGGGTTCACATACTTTTTCCACCTTACATTTTTGAACATGTAGGTGCTTTCAATAAAAAATATGAAAATCCATCATCGTTTGTGTTATTTGCTTAAACATTCTGTTTGCCAACCAGAACAAACACACTACACTATTCTACCTCTGAATGCTTAATGTGGCCTTTACAAACACACATCACTGCCTCCCCAAGCAGCTCACCACACATCTGGACTGGATAATAACCTGTCAGTCTTTTTGCCTCTGAAAGCATTTGTTTTCAGAGCAGCGGAGGGCTGTTATTACCCTGCGTGGTGTGAGCGAGGGAGGAAACTCTGCAAATTGAGCCATTAGAGCAGGAGTTGGGAGTGGCCTGCATTATTGCCTTAAATGGGAGCCGGCATGGACGAGCGGCATCACGCACAAGGCGATAACAGCGTGTGTGAGAGTACGAGCCAGAAAAAGGGAGGGAAGGCAAGTGATTGTGCGGTTAAAAGGGCGAGAAGTGTTGATTGACACACTACCGGCTTAACAATTCAACCCCCCTCGGGATCTGGCCTAATCAAACTCCCTTTCAGGCCACAAAATGGCTGAATCGCTAGGGCCCTTTTCAACTTCCCTCTTAATAGAGGCTGCGAATGCTCACTAAACAGTGCAAGAGGGGGTTCAGGAGTTTTATGAAGCCAATAGCGCGAGCAGGTCATCATCGCATCTCAGTTGCGAACCAGACTCCAAGCACTTTAGAGCTCCTTCAATTAGAGCTCAGCGTCTCCTACTGAAAGAACCTGGTAAGCGCTCCCGTGTTCCAGCTCCTCGGGGCTCTGTGAAGGAGAAGGACTTAATTAAATCACAGAGGCTTCGCCAAAGAGCACGGCCCAGGGCCAGCTTTATGATTTATGGGTCGGCCGTGGAAAACAGTGAAGGCTGATCCTCGGAGGTGACTGAAGAAACCAAACCAACATGTGAACCCAAGAAATGCTCTCCGTGGAGCATCGTCTGAACTTTTAGAAAGCGTGTGCTCAGTAACACCTCGTCTGGTGTTGGTGTACAAACATAGGATTTTTGGCAGGAGGACGTTAGCACTGCTTTACAGCCCAAATAATGCCCTCTACTAACATCCGTCATTATTCACACATTACAGGCAACTACAGGCAGCAATAAGTATGTTTATACGCGCATTCATAACCAAGCTACAGTACAGCGGGTTACAGCTACAGTCAAAAAGGTCTCCATCTGTGTTTTACGGAGAAAAAAAAGAAAGGCATTCAGGATTGAAACAACATGATTTTTAGTTAAACTATTCCTTTCAAGGCTCCTAATTGAAAAATAAAAAAAACAAGAGAGCCATTGGTTTCTAAAATATGTACATATGTAAATTTCTAAAATATATAACTTAGACAGTTACCTCTGATACCACTCTAAATCAACTTCAACTTCATTATATTTATGTCCCCCAAGGGGCAATTCGTTTCAATTAGTCCATATAAATCGTAATATGGATTTAAGCATTTTCTGTAAAGCTGCTTTGAAATGATGAATTGAATTCAACATTTTTGGAACTAAACTGCAAAATCTTTTAGCATTTATTTAGCAAAAAAACATCTCTGATTCTAAATATTATGTTGATTATGATTCGAACATGTCACCCACATTAGTTTTACTACCAAACTAAATTTCAGTTACACTTGATTCAAAATTGCAAATGGACCTCACCATGCTAAACACTGACCAATAATATTTTTGTAAAACATTACAATGCTTCTTTTAAATACCATTTATTGCAACAAACCTCTTTTGTCTTTAATTATAAGTTATGGTTCCTGGTTCATTTCGAATCAGACATATCCAAAAATGACTCAGTGAGGGAGTTAACTGTGAACCGTGAAGTCACAGCAATTTTGAGACAATTTTATAAATCTTTTTGATATAAACAAAAAAATGATTAACTGAAGGAGTCTGATTTAAACACATTAACAGCCCTGAATGATTCAGAGTGAGTATATATTCACACAGTAGCAGAATGCAGCTACCAGTCTTAATACGGTTACGTTCACACACAGTATGGTTATTGACGGTGACAACCACATTCTATAACCAAACTCACACCTGTAAATCTTCAGGACTCACAACCGTTGTCTACGTACAGACAACAGTATCCCAGACGCTACTATAAGTTAGTTTGTGAACAGGACCTTTCGAGACCTGTAAGTATATGTGGTTGTCAATCCCAAAAACTGACAGTGTGAACGTAGCCTAGTCACAGCAGGTTTGACACCACTTTGTAACTTTGAGACTCATTAAAAAGAATCAATTCATAATAGACATGATGGAAGCACAACGGTTTCCAGACAGCCATCATTGCAATATTAAATAGAGTATATATTTTTGCATTTTTTGAGACCATTTTAGACACAGTCTAGAGCCCTGGCTTTACACTCTTGCTCTTTGATAAACAAGAGATGGAACAGAACTTTCTTTTCAACTGTCTAGTCATTTAAACAGCTTTTGTAGACATTGATAGTGAATGATTCAGTATGACTCACCGAAGTAAGTGTAAACTCCTATAGGCCTCCAGACAATAAACACAACTGTCCTTTCCTTTCAGTGACAGAGAGAGAGAAATTACAGTACATAACTACACTTAACACCCTCCACGACCCTACACTGCATTGCAGCAGACACCAAGAATAAAAATAAGTGCAGACCAGAGGATGTATTGCAGAGCAGAGCCAGATAAGGGGCTTTAAAGCATGTAAGGGTAGCTGTTATCTGCCAGCGACCCCTGCAATAGATCATTATAGTGGTCAGATCATACAATGGACTCTTAAAGCTGCGCAACTCTGTACTGCATTACAGCGTCGCTCCGTAGCTGTGAGAACTGAGCGCAGGGATCATTCTGATAGGAATATGGGATGCTTTCCTTTCCTTCCATCACCCACAGGTGCACTTAAAACTGAAACCAATCTACGAGTCACTATTGGTCTTATAGCGCTCACGAAGCCATTTGCAAAATTGGAATAAAGCACTAAATCATATTTACCACCCTCGCTTTCGTTTCGCACTCCACAACTCACTTTTTAACAAATTCCCTCTCTTCTAAGCCGGAGCGTTATTCCCCCGGCAGGCATTTGCTGCCGTATATCCGCACGAGTGGTATATTGAAATGGTTTGAGGTGTACCGGCGGTTGATTGGATGTGAAAAGAAAACAATGAAATAAGAGGGCCAGAACGGGGGGAGGCAATCAAAGTGCTCTGAAACAAATACCGTGTTGTTTGGTCACATGGGGGGCAGAGGGCAGCTACAAGATTTGGTTAAATTCAGAAGGTGCCGCTCAAAAAGCGACCTATTAAAATCGCATTCAGTGGCGTTTTTTCCATCGGAAAGAGGCGAGTCAATCATCGAATGCGCTTATGCCTGAGGCAAAATAATAAGGTTCATATTTCGCTGGGCAAGATTCAATTGTGACCGGCGAGATCACCTCTGCTTCGAGCTGTCATATATATGATTCACATTAGCGTGCAAATAAGTGGCGTGTCTGGCTTTCGCAGGTATGCGGGGTGCAGACGTTCACAGGTACGCAGGCGGCTGTAGAGCATGTGGTGGAAGTGGATGAGGTCAGGTGACCCTCCCGCTGGAATGCGAAGCTGTCTATCTTCGAAGGCCTGGAGAGCACATGCGGAGCGATTCTGGAATGAGGGAATAACCTTGAGCGGGATTTGAACTAGTTGGGTAGTTTTGCCGAGGGCGACACACTGTGTGATTGTCGTCGCTCTCCTCCGTTCTAATCCAGATCAATGAGAAACACGGGCTACCAGGAGTTGTGGCTACTGGGAACAAGAGGAAGTGAAATGTGTGCGTGAATGGAAGGAGAAAGCAATGGTGTGTTCCAGTACTTTCGCTGTGATTAGTGTCTATGTGAGTGATGAAGTGTGTTTGGTGGAGAATGCTATATAAATATTATGGCAAGCGGCAAACAAGCAAAGCACAAAAATATCAATCAGAGTTTGCATTGTGCTTTTAAAGATCATAAATGAGACGAACAAAAAAACTCTGGCAAAGAAGATGACTTTTGGGTAAATCATATTTGACTGGTCACAATCTGTCACCATTGTATAGTTATAAATACAAAAATATCTGGTGAAAAATAGTACAGTAAAAAAACAGTTTATATTACAATATTTAGCACACACACACACACACACATATATATATATATATATATATAGAGAGAGAGAGAGAGAGAGAGAGAATGAAAAACAACAATGAGAATTTGCACAAACTGATGGATATAGAAAAAATGAAAACTTGTAATATTGTAATAATACTCAAAATAAATCTTTAAGTCAAAACATATATTTCTCCAATTGATTTCTTTATGTACTTTCCATATTATGCACAATTCCTTTGTCCATTTTACTCCAAATATATAAATTCATTAAAATTAATAAAATAATAACAATAGTAAAATAAGTCTTCATTATCTTTCATCAAAATGGAATACTTGCTCAGCCTCAGAAAAGACTTTTTTGGATGACTGTGGATGATAAAATCAAGTCTTGTCTAAATATGTTTCATGCTGAATATCCTATTTCACTCTAAACTACATAAAATGACAGACATCATATTGCTTGTAAATGCCAATTTGATGTTGACTATTAAAAAAAAGCTTCTTGCATTTAAAACTTCTGCATTTAAATTACCTCTGCTACTAACATACATTTTTGACACTGAGAATCATATTTGAAACACAAGTGCAGGAATATGTTAATCAAGAATAGACAAACGCTTGGATGTAGTTGGATGTAATCAAATGAAATCAACTGGGCACACTGCAACATGCTTCTCTTTGTTCTTTATTATGTTTCATTTTGATCTTTGATTTGAGTAAAAAAAAAAAAAAAAAGTGGAGTTTTGTATGGGAACTCTGTAAGTGCAAGGCATTATGGGTAGGGTGACTCTCTGTAATGAGAGTCTTCTCGTTCTTTAAAATTGGCTTCACATACGTTCTATTTCCAAAAGAGCAAGAAAATGAAAGGCGCTCATCTGATGAATCTCAATTCATAGATAAATGAAAACGAAAGTCAAATATGGCCGATATTCTGCCACAACACTGAAAAGAGAGCGCGAGTGAGAGGGAGAAAAACTGAAAGAAAGAAAGAGAACAATCTTGATCTTGTCAGTCGTCTGCCTGGTTTGATTGGAAAAATCTAGCTTCCCAGACTCCCAGCACCTGGGATCCATGTGGCCTGTAAAACAGAGACTTTTGATGGCTCTTCATCAAAGAAAAGACTCCATTTCAAGTCTCGCACACACTCTTATTCTTTCCACTCAAGACCAAAGTAAGTTCTCCAGCATCTGATATGTCCCCAGCTCTCTCAATAACCATCTGTTATGGCATTTCCCCCCTGAAGAATCGCCCCAGTCCTCCTCCTCCTCTCTCTCTCTCTTTCTCCTACCGAGCATAAAGCAGAACCCCACTGATGCCTCATACTTAGTAAATTACATTTGCAACCAGCAGGAATAAATACTAGAGATAAAGACTGCTGTAATGTCCTCAAATCCATTAGAATCTCATATTCACACATCGCAGAAATCACATTACAACACAACTAATATCATTTCACCCAATTCGGCTGCCGTGAGTGAAACAGTAACATCACACGTAATGGATTTTTTTCCCCTCATAGTCTCCTCTGACTGTTATATTTCCTTCCCATCTTCTCGCTTTCCTTGAACATTCCCTCATTTTCTTCATGTCTGAGTAAAATGTAAATTATTTGGGTGTATTACAACACAATCCAGGGTGGGGGAGAACAGTGTACATCTACATGAATCAGATTATGCTGTGAACACTGGCAGAAGACAACCTAATCTATTCAACAAAGAAAAAACTGTCTGCAACGGAATCCATACATTATGAGCTGTAAAACACACAGGGGTTTTACAGCAAAAAGTAACATGCACCATTCTGCTCTAAAAACACTTTTTGGAAAACCAAACTCTTATGTACACAGCAAACTAAACTAAAAACTTCTATGAGCACTCTGAAATAAACTTGTGTTTACTTATAATTATTCACTTAAATAAAAATAAACTTCTATGTTCACTGCACACTAAACTAAACTTCCATGCACATTACAGAATCTGTTTTTGGGTGAATCACGCAACCTGTCAAGAACAAGCCTGGTTCACATTTCTTTCTTAAATCAAAATGTAAAATTAATTGCTTACAGTAAATAAGGCATATTTTAAGACATTTGAGGTTCACTGCATTGTGACATTATTTGCATGACAATAAAGAACATTGTCCCCAACCAGTTCTCATTAGTGTAATGCCAAAATAAACTCCATTCTCATTAAAATAACAACATATTACTTCTAACTACAGTATTTGTACATCATATGCACCCTAAAAGCAGCATTTGTTTTATGATTTATGCTGATTTCAATTATAAAAGAAACAGATAACTGTTACAAGACATCCCGTGCTGTAATTAGAATCTAATGTGAAGTATAATTGGGAAAAAAAATCCTGAAAAATAAAATGCCTAAAAGAATTGGAGTCGGAAATATGCTTAATTCTCATGAAAATAGTGCTGCAAAAGTCCTAAAAACAGATTTTATTGTATTTATGCAAAAAAAAAAAAAAAAATGTGAGAAATTATTATCCAACATTAGTTTCTGCTAATAGTGAGGTTGAGACGATAGGGATAGAGAAAGAGATGTGCTTAGCCAGCCAGGGCAGCACAAGTCACTGATGCCCTGTAAAGCCATTAACTGAGAGAAAAAAGAAAAAGAAAAAAAAAACCACGATGATAGCAACTTACAAGCAATCACAGTTCGGCAATAAATGCCGCCTTGCACCTTAATTGTCCTCTTTGGCATATTTTAGCACAAAAAATTAGCAGCACTACCTTAACTAACGCTTACCAGAAGTACCATTAATGGCATCAGAGAGGACACAGAGCCACCCACGATAATGAAGGATGCCAAGGTGAGCTGTATCAGTGCCCCAACACAATCAGGCTGCCAGCCAGAGCTTCACACAGCCTGCACAGAGCAACCAGGGCTACGCAGCAGAGAATTCATTTCAATATGAGAGAGAGAGTAGCCCGGAGTAACTGCACTAAATCATGTTTTAAATCAAATCCAAATCCTGTGGCCTCACTAGAGATTCTCCAGCCAGCTTGCCCAAAGCTACAACAGATTCCACTAATGCAACATTATGACACCAACGTCTACATACTCATGAATAAGCACCATTTATAAAGGAGATGGAACAGTTACCTTTAGAAACATTATGAATGAATCAAAAACCACTAGGATTGGTAATTGAAAAACCCCAGAATTATATATATGAACACACACACGCACACCATAAAACAAAATAAAACATAAAAAGTTTTATGAATTCCAAACACTGTAAATGCAAAAAGAATCATCAATGGAACCATTAATCATAAAAACAACACAACACAGCACAACTTAAAAAATAAAATAAAATAAAAACCTTTGATTGTCTTGTACATTCCAAACACTTTGGACTCTATTCCTTAAAATATATATATATATATATATATATATATATATTGTGACTTTTCTAAGACTATTCAAACGATTCAATGATGGCATATCGTTTTTTTACAGGTAAACATTGGCAGGGATCTAACCAGCATGAGAGCTTAGTGAGCCGTCTTCAACCTCCATTCCTATTTTCAGCTTCTCTAATTTGCTCTCCTCTTCTCCTCATGTCTTTCACCTCCAGAGAGGGCCTGGTATTCGGCATTCATTCTCTCATATAAAGAGCCTAATCGGGGGTTATTACCTGCTCAGCATGGCAGGCACACCGCCTGAGCCAGGAACTCTGATTCATCATTAGAAACATCTCAATCTCCAGTTTAAAAAACATAGCTCTGCACATTCAGTCCATTGCTTGAACAAGAATTAGAAGCTTTGGAAACATGTGCACAAGAAACACTCTATAAACTCAAGCAGCATTAATGTTAAAACGTTAAGCCTCGGTATTTAGTGCAGTGTTTTACCTGTTAATAATATAACAGTCTTCACTTGAATATATATGACATCTTCTTCATGCACAAGACGTGTGCCCATGTCGGTCACTCAGAAAGCATATGGTTACTGTCTGATGATCAGGCCAGGAACACAGGCACAGGTCATCATCAGTAATTGTCAATTATATGCTTTGATTTGCATTTAACTCTAATTTGTATCCTTTAAATGGGCAGTTTCCCTAAAGCACTTTGTGGATTATAGAAGGAGTGAAGAGTGTTTGACCTAGAGCTTAATTAATGCAGAAAGATAGATTGTCCAATTCAATAATCCAATTAAAGTTTATTAGCCATTAAACGCAGTGCATCTCTCTCTCTCTCTATGTACAGTATATATCTCAAATACATGATTCTTAGACAGTACCGCAGGGGACCACCATTTATTATTTGATCTCAAACCTCTGTATGTGAAAAATACATAAAAAGTTAAAAAGCTAATTGTTGCTACCACATTAAAAATTATTACATAAAAGTTAAATGTAATGTACAAGTCTATGATCAGCACATTAATAATTATTATTCCAAATCCTGTTGCAATGTAAACATCTTAAAAAAAGAATGTAAAAGCATTAATATGGTACATAACACGTTATAGGCCAGGCTAAAATTGTCTCAGTGTTTTTGGCCATAACAACAAAAGTCAATGGGTCCAGTGGGTTGTTGTTTTGGACCCCATTGATTTTCATTACATGGACAAAAACTGCATAATATCTTCCTTGTGTTTCCAGTAGAAAGAAAGGTCTATAAAGAGGTCCTAAAGAGGGTGATTAAATGATGACCGCATTTTTATTTTTGGGGGAACAGGTCCTTCTGATATGTAACATGGGGTCCCTGCTCCATCTCTTTATCCACAAAAGAGTTCTCGGCCTGACAAAAAGACTCCTGCTCTAATACAAGATGGCCTCCATTTAGAAAAGCTTGTTCCTTTTTTAGGAAACTCTCTGAAATGGCCACTCTCCTCTCTTCTTTTTTCATCTTCTCTTCCTCCGTTACTCATCTTCCTGGGGATTGAAAGAGGAATCTGTCCCCAGAATCAACACAAGAGACCGACTTTCTTCTGAAGCCTGACCCCAGACACGCCAAAGGATCAATCAATTACTTCTCCACTTCAGCAATCAAACAACATTATTATCAGGCATCAGCTCGTCGACCTGGAAAGGCTGGCGAATCAAAGGCTGCTGTGATGTTGCTGCCGGAGCTCTGTGGCTCGGCGCTAACAGAGAGTGGCACCTGCCCTCCGCTCTGGGAGGTGAAACACAAAGAGGCAGCGATACGCACACAAACACGCGCGCCGCACACACATATGAACACTTATTGAGGTGTTAAGATGAAAGGTATAGACCATTCGGCTATCTAGACAGCCACATTCATCTGACCTCGAAAACCCGGAGCATACATGCACACAAACAAGTCAGTGAATCACCATTTCCTGTAAAGCTCTTTAGATGGCTTCAAAAGCACTATGCTAATGACTATGCTTATGATAATGCATTTATATATGGCCTCAAACCAGTAGTGAAGCTTGCCTTTTTGGTATGCTGGTTTTCACTGTGAAATTATATGACCAAACATTAAAGGGATAGTTCACTCAAATTTAAATCAAGGTCTTCCTGTATGACTTTCTTTCTTCAGTGGAACACAAAAAATTACGTTATATAGACATTATATAGACAAAAACATTCTTGGGTTAAAGCTTTTTTTGGGTGAGCTACAGTATACCTTTGAAAATGTATATACTAATAAAATAAAATAAAATAAAATAAAATAATATAATATAATATAATATTGTTTTGATTACATACCCAAACAAGACTTGAACCCAAAGTTAGACTCCCTGGCTAAGATGCAAGTTCCAGAAATTAGATAAATAATATAAAATAGCTCCAAAGAGTAAAATCAATGCAAAATTGCCCAAAACCACTCATGACACTATTTATTTTGCTAAACCTAACCGGACTGTTTATTAAAGAAGAGAGCATTTTTGCCTGAAGCATACAAATACATCTGTGCCACAACATACCTCTAAATTTATATAAAATACAAAGATCTTTATAATCAAAACAAGGTAGAAATGATAACAGTTGTGCCACAAAAGGCACAACAACAAAAAGGTCAGAAAATGTGTGGGGAAATGATTAAAAACAGAAAAATAATGAAAAGGATTCCATAATCCCGCGAACTGGGTCACCTCTACAGCTCCCCTTTGCCAAACCACAGCAATGTCAAAGGTCAAAGGTCACTAGATAGCACCACAGAGAAGAAAAAAAAAGACCCTGCCACAGATTTAGCAAATCCACTCCAAGCTATCCTCTATAATTCATGAAGTTCCTGGCTGGGGTATAATCCAACCACTGGAGGTTAAAATCAAGCCGGTTTCGTTATTATAGTGAGAAGTCATTGTGTGAGTGACCACAACACTGAGCGCAGTTATTAATGGGGAGCTGTCCAGCGGCGCAGTGACTGTAGTTTCGCTTGACAACAGGAGGGATAGCCCTATCCCGCTGGGGTCAAAGGTCATTAGTAACGGTAGTGGTATGCGGGCACTGTGCTTATATGATACGCTTTGGTCAGAGTGCCCGGCCTGATGGAGACAGAGAGAAAGGAGAGGCATGTTTAATGCATGGCCGGGTGTGTGGAGCTAGCCGAGGCTATTCCGGGCCGTAGTGATGACTATCACTGCATTAGAGAAGCCACTGGGCTGCGTTAATCTTTAATAACACACATAGGACGATTCATGAGTTGCCTAAGATCCTCATGACAGTGGTCCTTATTCTTCTCAGGGCACGTGTGTGTGTATGACAACTGGCCGGCTGTTGACTGATGAGGTACGAATTTGGGGGTTTCATCCTAACTCTGTGAGCAAAAGGCAGACAAAAGTATGTGAGTGTATAGTCCAAAAATCTGAGGCCGCATTGTTTTTAAAAAAAGCTTTTTTCAAAAAATAAAATTGAAAATAAATAAACGCAAAAACAAAATGAAACCAAACCGAAACCAAACACCGAATAGAATAGAACACAACCAAAAAAAAAAAAAAAAAAAAAAAAACTTTTTCATTTAAAAAGTTTACTCAAATTTTTCTAATTAATATAATTAACAAAAAAGAAGCACTGTCAGTAGTGGTCTCTGACTTTTTAATTCCCCTTTTATGTGTGTATGTGGCTGTCCATACATTTCTATTCCAGGCATTCATCCATTCCTCTTTGGTCTCCAGACACTCACCTTGACGACAGCTCTCTCACTGTCTATCCACACCTTCCCTGGCTACCGCTTAGCACTGGACGTTGTAAGTGAGTCAGTGCTCGCATTCCAGAGCGTTATAATTGGGGTGTCTTTAGTAACTGCAACTGAAGTTGGAAACGTACAAAATAAAACTTTAGTTGAAAGTGTTCATACTAGACAGGACACCAGTAAAAGGTGATATATGCAGTATATATGATATTTTGCCAACTAGATTAAAACAGTATATAAAGCAATATGCATAAATTCAAGTGTACTGTGCTACTTTTTTTGTCACTTGACCCTTCACGTTCAATCAGATTCAAAATTATGTCCATCAGTATTACATCCAGTTCATTCATGGAAAATGAAAGGTCAAGTCGAGTGCATTGTATTTGTCACGATGTGGTTTTGTGTCCTGTCATGTTTAGTGGTTCCCTGTCTTGTCATTAGTTTTCCCAGGTGTTTCTTGTTATCCACGCCCCCTTGTTATCCTATCTGCTCGTTTCTCTCTGATTTTCTGCCCTGTCTTTGTCAGTTATTGAATGTATTTACGTACCACGAGTGTCTTGTCTGTTCTGAGTTTACCCGAGTCTGCATTATTAAAGTCTACTGCTGCATTTAGATCCGACTACCGCCTTTGCTTCCACGCAATTCGTGACAGTATTGTAGGATATCATTTAAAATAACTGATTTTATTTTAATATATTTTAAAATGTAATTTATTCCAATGATGGCAACGCTGAATTTTCAGCGCACATAATGCCAGTCTTCAGTGTCACGTGACCCTTGGAAATATGCTTATTTGGTTCTCAAGATTTTTTATTTTTTATTATTAGTATATGTTGAAAACAGTTGTGCTGCTTACTATTTTATTGGAAAGATAATAAATAGAAAGTTCAATAGAAAACTTTTGTAACAATATAAATGCCTTTACGGTCACATTTGATCAATTTAATGCATATTTGCTGAATACATTTTTTAATTTCTCAAAGAAATATGGTGTACATATTATGAACTGTATACAAAATATGTACTGCATAAAGAGAGTAGTGTGGAAATATACTGAACACAGCCAAGCTTTGTCACTTTGGAAGTAAAAAAAAAAGAAAAAGAGACAACCAACAAACAAACCACAATCTGGAGGAAAAAAATGAACGGGAAAAGAAAACACTCAGTTTCCCCACAATGCACTGGTCATTTGAGAGATAAAGCTGCCAATGTGCCTTGAGGTGAGTGTGGCAGAATGTTCAAATTCACTCAGCTTTACTATCATTAAATCTTAGCAGTGGGAATACACAATGACTTTCAACTCAAAAAAGATAAACTTAGAAAGCTTTCCATAAGAAACGACAAGGCTTAGAAATCCACTGGTCTCTCAAATCTCAACCATAATCTCAAGCACACGTGTGGCTTTATTAAATTCGAAAGTTAGTGAGACGCAGAGGCAACTTGCTGAAGTGGCACTTTTTTACGGCGACTCCTTTGTTCGATACTCAGCTCTTTAGTATTTACTTATGCATGGAGCGCAGCAGAGAGGAGGGAGAGATAAAGGGCATCTGCAAGATAAAGCCATACCATAGACGAGGGAAACAAGAGGAGGAAAAGACAGCAAAGCAGCAATCCCCCCCCCCCCCCCCCTCCCCCCCTCCCCCCTCCTCCTTTAAAAAGAGTGCGGATGTTCACCAGCGCCAAGCAAAACAAATAGCTGTGCTGCTCCCTCTGCCTGTTTTCTAACCTTTACCACCGAAAAATGCATTGTCTTCCTCTTTCGCTGTTCTGTTTCTCTTTGATGTATAATGCAGTGCCATATTCACAGCTACGCCTCATAGTGTTTGTGCACATACGAGAGAGGTTATTTATTCAAGAAAATCCCTGGATATATGAGAAAAGATTTGGGGGGAAAAAGAAAGGAAAGGCCCAGCTGAGGATACTCTTAAGACCTACACGCCGGCTGAGACACTCGAGCTGAATTCTAATTTAGGCTGGATTTAAACAAAAGGACATTGTGCTAAAGTAAAAATGAGAGGCATATACTTATTTAACCTAAACATGGGTTGAAAGTGAAACAATCCAGCATTTTTTAGACAGAGTGAACCGATTTACTTCCATAATGTGAACTAGGATGAAAAAGGATGTTAATAAAAAAAAAAACATATTGAGGGACTTGATTTTATTTATTGGAAATTGATTGGATTTTGAAGAGTGGTCCCTACACGACATTTGGTTGACAAAGAACTGCCATCAGCTGAAATGGAAAGCAATTTCAGAGGTGGAGGAAGTTATTATATTTTGATGAAAAATATCAAACTTCCTTTTTTCTTTGAAATAACTAGCAGGAATTGTTCACAATAATAATAAATCACACTGCAAATACTAAAGTAGTCTATTTGGACTCAAAAAATCTTGATTGAATTAACTTTAATTTACAATTTACAAGTTTACTGATTATCACAAGCAAGGTTGCTTTTCCAAATGTACTGTTTCAGTGATTTTTAGATACAGTATTTTTAAATGGAAACTAAAATACTATTTTAGAATAAGTAAATGGAGTCCATTTTTGTTACATGTCAACTTTAAAGCCCAATATGACCAAGCCAGATGCAAAACCTGCAACTAAGAAAGGATTTCAGTAGGCTTCTAAACACCTGGGAAGTACCCCTAAAACAATTTTTGCTCCTATTCTGAAACTTTTAACTGTGGTGGTCAGTCTTAAGCATAGGTTTTCAACCCTGCTCCTGGAGGCCCACTTTCCAGCAGAGTTTTCCTGCTTTCCTCCAACCCTAATCAAACACACCTGAACCAGCAAGTCAAGCTCTTCAGGAACGCTTGAAAATCACAGACTGAAGTAGGTTTGATATAAACTCTGCAGGGCAGTGGGCCTCCAGGAGTAGGGTTGAAGACCTCTGGTCTAAAGTAAATGTGCGAGCGAAGTTTGTCCTTTTCGCTGTGAGAGGACACCAAATCAGCTGGAGACACTGCAAGGTGCACATACTAGCGGTGGATCGATGGCTCACCCCTAATCTCTGTCAACACAGAGGGAAGGAAAAGTGACAGAGAGACAGAGAGACAGAGAGAGAGAGAGAGAGAGAGAGAGAGAGAGAGAGAGAGAGAGAGAGAGAGAGAGAGAGAGAGAGAGAGAGAGAGAGAGAGAGAGAGAGAGAGAGAGAGAGAGAGAGAGAGAGAGAGAGAGAGACGTGTGAAAAATGCTTGTTGCACAACGAAAGCGACAGACAGAAGATTATTCCAGCCTGACAAAAGCCCCAACTGGGCCACTAAAAACAGGCTAAACAAACCCTCTCCATCCCTCTCCAATCAAAGCACCTTGATAATTGCAATTGATGCTAGTGTTCATCGTCTTTTGTCCTTTTAGATGCATAAAAAACAGCATTTACATCTACACCTGAATGAGAAGCCACAACAACATCAGTTATGACATGACCACTCATGCTACGTGTGGTGAAACGATACTGTTTTTGTCTGATACAGACACACGGTGACACATAGGCCTGTATGAATTAAATGAATATTTAAGGTTCGATAAAGAAATAAATAATAATAAGCTCAATTGACAGCATTTGTTTTGCTACAATTTCTAAATTATGTTATATTTAGGCTTAGAACGAGAAATGAAATGCCAATGGGGTAAGATAAACACATTTGTATGGACCCAAAAACTGACTTTGTCAACTGACATATGGAGTCATTTAGAGACACGCAAGGCCATTCTGGCTGATGGCAGTTTGCTATTGCACAGTTTGTTTATATAACACTAAAGTTTGACTTTTTCTTCAGGAAATGTCTGGCAGATGGTCCACGGAAAGCTAGCCTCCTACACACAAACTGACATGTTCTTTTGGAAGGTGATAGCGACTTTTAAAAAGATGTTTAACAATGTGAAAACATGTTATGTCTTTTGCAGTTTCACAGGCGGAAAGCTTTCCGTCATCACGAGCCAATCAGATGACAGTGATGAAGCCTCAAGGCTGTGCGAGGACGATATCCTACAACTATCAGTGAAATCCTTAACCGTCACTTGGTCCTAGGTTTCCTGACAGTAGAAGAACAGGAAAGACTTTCTCTTATCGTGGCTCTTTGTTTCTGCACTGTCCTATCATCATGGCAGTCTTCCTAACTTGTGTAGGGCAAGACATGACCAGATAATGCCCGGACGTGACTGGATGGATGGTAGTGTAGATGAATGAAAGGATGGAGTGGATGGATGGATACCTGGAAAAATATATCCAATAGCATTTGAATTCATCTCAATTCCAGGTGCTTGGTTGATGCAAGATCTGAGACCGTGTCCAAAACTGTTTTGCTCCATCTGGGTTACATCGAGGCACATACCATGGAAAAGATATATTATATGAAGATCCTTTATTCTCATTTAAGGCGCAGTAATATCATCACTCGTGAAAAATCCTCTCCCCCCGCTCCCTCTCCTCCTCCCTCTCATTTCAACGGGAGCGGACTTTTCACGAGTGATGATATTACTGCGCCGAGTCGAAGTGCTCCCAAGCACTTGCTATGGTATTCTGCCATACAATATAGTTATCCATTTTACACGCTTAGAAAAGCGCAACGTTTTATTTTGTGTCACCGTTCTTGGTCGAGTTACACTACTCTAGTAACTGTATTTAAATAGGGAAAACGTGGAGGTGTTTGGTCGCTTCTCTTCTTGGCACGTATTGAATGAACAGGGTTGAGATAAGATCTAACAAAGTTTCGACGAGAGAGGTATGTATCAACTCGTCTTAGTTAAGGGAATAACATAGTTTAATATGAAAAACCAGTAGATTATCCCTTTAAAAGAAAACATATTTTGCTTTAAGAATATTTATTTCCCCTTTGTAGAATTTATTATATTTTTAAAATGTTCATGCGAGTATATTTTCAGACCATTGTAAAACACCGGTCACACACTGAACACACTCAAACTGACACGCTATTAGAGAAAATGTGTTTAACTCTACACCACCAGTGTGGGGGGGGGGGGGGGGGGGGGGGGGGGGGGGGGGGGACCTACAGAACTGTCCAGGAAATTGGCCCCAGCCATCAATAACTCGAAAAGTTTTGACACTTCTCAAATAGCATCCTCTGTGATCTGCAGAATTGCTTTTTCCCATCCCTTTGAAGAAATTGATACCTTGTGTTGAAGAGAGCAAGAGAGAGATCGAAAAGAGGGGATGGAAAAAAGATGTCAAACTAAAAAAAAGTGCTACAACAGGGGGAAAAAAAATCGAGTTTTACAATTACATACAATTGTATCTAAGTGTGAAACGGATGGAAGAGACTGTAAAACAGAGCTACACAAGGCAGAGGAGGACAGAAAATAGAAAAATAATAAAAAATATGAGAACAGACAGACACAGTGACAGTGTTTTGTCACTTGACAAGTGCTGTTTGAGTTTGTGTATGGGTTTATAGTTTAGGGGTAAATGTTTCCTCAGAAGTCATCCTCAAAAAATACAGTAACTGTCAAAAGTTTGGAAATGGAAACATTACAATGTTTTTGAAAAAAGTCTCTTCTGCTCACCAAGGCGGCATTTATTTAATCAAAAATACAGTAAAAACTGTAATTTTGTGAAATATTATTATTTAATAATAATATCGTTGTTTTAGCATCATTAGTCTTCTGTGTCACATAATCCTTCAGAAATCATTCGAATATGCTGATTTGCTGCTCAAGAAACATGTATTTTATTATTATCACTAATAGTAAAAATACAATTAATTTAAATTATAGATATGAATATTCTGTTTATGTCACATTAAGGACGTATGTTGCCAATTCATGTTGACACACAAACACACATCAAGCTCACAATCAATGATTTTCTAAACTTCACAATTGTCACTTTTAACCCAACTCCCAATACCCCGTCCCCTAACATCTGTTCTCTGGCAGGGGTGTGATCTCAAAGACTCTGGTCCCTGCCAGGGCTAATCACCTTTGAGCATGGACACATACAAGGGGAAAGATTATGGCAAACCGCAGACTGCCCCCTTTTCAAAATGCCAACTTCAGTCAGGGCAGGAGGGTTTAAATACCACTCAAATGTCAGTGCGAGGCCCCACAAGTCAAACTAAATTACCTCCTACCTGCTCCGTCTCCCCTCTCGCTGTAGTGAGCATGTCTCCAATTCGCATGCGTAGCCAAACACACACACAAATATAAAAACCCACAAATGAGTGAGTGAGGCTATAACATAAAACACCGAAAGAACTTCCAGACTGATTCAGGTAGTTGAAAGCAACGGAATCGTACACAAACAAACAGACACGTACACAAGCGGCCTTTATGGAGCAACCGTATTGATCTATTGGGAGATTTGATACACAGCAGAGTGTTTTCACGCTTTGTGCTGTACAGTGCTAGCAGAAGCCATATATTAGCGTACAGTGAGCGGGTCTGGAAATGTGTGAAGTTACCCAAAGGAATTATCGATTCCCTCGGACTGCTCCTCCCCAGCATCAATCAAAAAAAGCATCAACTCCACACCTTTGAGATCTTCAACGTCAGCCTCTTCCACAGAGACTATTGATCACAAATTGCATGGTGAATTGATTGGCAGTAACATTAAGAGCCTGTATTGATTTTGATGTAAGTTTAGGTTCTTCTCGGTCACTGATAAAACAAACTCCTGCATCAGTCCGCACAGGTGCTGTTCGATCGCTGCGTAGGGTTGAATAAGGGGGTCAAGGTTTAGCGTGGGCCAAGTGTCCCCTGTAACTAAGCATACTGTTGACAAAAAAAACACTTTTTCCAGTTATGTCTATTGAAAAATTTAGCAACATATAAATTGCAAATGTGCAAATGCTTATATTTGTATTTATCTGCTGCCTTTGACAAAGTGGCACGGAAAAGTTTTTTTATTTTTATTGTCAACAATAACGAATATGCTAAAAATTACATTAAATAATCAATAAACACATATAAAACACCGATGAGAAAAATATGATAAAATATAACAAATATTGCTAAATATTTGTTATAATATACATTTATAATAAATATTTATAATGTTTTTTTAACAAACCGTATAAAAAAGTTTTTAAAGATGGCACGAAACAGAAGTTGTGAAAGTCTTTTCTTGTATTAAAAAAAGTTAAACATTTTGGTGTGCAAAATATGCTTATAATATACTTTTACACATTTTTCAAAATATATTTAAAAAAAAAGTTAAACAAAGTTTGTTCTTAAATACTGCTCAAAAATGAGGAAAAATAAGACTGCAAAATATGTATTATAATGTCTGTTTATAAATTGTAAAATGTATAGATTAGTCTGCTACAGTTTTTCATATTATCATGAACTAAAATGCTATTTCCGTCAACCAAAACATGTCACTTTAGTTGCCTGACAATATGACATTTTTTTATTTAAAAGGACATTTCTATCAAAAGATAAAAACTATGATTTTGACAATAAGTGATAAGTCGTGCAATTTACGGTAAAAGATATTACACCCATGTTCCCAAAAGCAAAGTCGGCTACAAGGATATCTTTTTCCTCATAGGGCTGAATGTGTATCAATGCAGCAAAGAATTAAGCTCCACGAGCACAGCCAAGGTCGGGTGGCCACACATCAGGCTCCTCGCAGAGGACTATGACTGATAGCAGCCATTATGTGGCGGCAGGCAAAAGGTGGAGTGCAGTCACTCGTTTATTCATGCATTCATTTGTTCGGTCCGTCACCCCAGCAGGGACCAGATGAGCTGTCTATACTGTCGGAGTGATGATCCGCCTGCCATTCATCTCAGACGGACAGCTGTCTGACACTCCCTCTGTCCATCCCCTGCTGCTGTCGCCCTGCTCGCGTGAACACTGATAGAAGCTCATTTAGATTAATGAACACGGCTAGAATATATCAGTGTGCAGCAGGTGCCTCCACTTCATAGTGGGCGTACTGTAAAATATACAGCCGGAATCACAGCAGGCTAAAAGATGTATTTTTCCCAAATGACATTTAGCAACAGGGTTATTGTTTTATATCCCGAAAGTACTAAACGGGCATAAAGTTTGGCAAACTCAACACAAGTTCATGACTATTGAGGTTGCGATTGCTAATGTGATGTGAACATGAGAAGAATTTAAGCTGAAATGACACAAAATGAGGATGTGGTACCATTACGACAAAACTGCCAAATTGGACATTAAAGGCCTGTTTACACCCGGTCATGAGTTTTTACTGATCGGATGGCTATCTGATTTGTTCAAACGGTTCCGTTTACACTTGCCCACATAAATGTGTCTCCGCAAAAAGGATATAAATCCGATCGTCAACACCCGCGCTTTATGCAAATTTCACGTCAGTGAAAGCAACAGATATGAGCTGCATTTTATTTATCATCAGTAATTTCAAGATTAAAGACCGCAATAGGAGAGAGCGCGGCATCAGCACTGGTAAGACCATTTAGTCTCACTACTTTTAATGAAGATGATTGTGTTTTGAGCGTCTGCGACTTACTTTCTGTTTTATTGGCAGCAGTTTGCATGTTGGCTTGCTGAAGAGATACACAGATTCATCTGCGGCGATGCGTGTTGCGGTAGCGCCGTAATATCTGGCTATAATATGTCATATAGCCTATAACACGCTCTCACGCGTTTGTTTTCTAACATTTTGGGAGAAGTACAATTTGCATGCATTTAGACTTGTCCAGTTTCATCTGGACCACCTCCTGATGAGAGCGATCAGATTTAAATCCGTCTCGAAAGCGTTTCGGAGGGCATTTACACCTGGTCTTTTCACGATCGGATAGCTATCCAATCTGAGAAAACGCATGAAGTGACCAGGTGTAAACAGCCCCTAAACTGTGAAGAACCGCGTTAAACAAGCCACGTGATTTGAGATATTATTCATGTTGTAGTTACTCATTCTTAAGCTTAATACTTAATAGGGTTAAAGGTTTGTTCTATTCTAAAACATATGCTTGAATTGACATGGGTTAAAATGCCTACAATAAAGTAATTGAACAGAAAATCTGGCTTTAGAATCAGGCTTCCATACTTCTGTGGTATAGCAGGGCAAAAGCCGTACATCCACAGAGTGTGCATTAAGGCCAAAGGGTCTGTTAAAAGAGTGTCTAAAAAGGGTGTTACATGGAGGAAATAAAAACAAGCTTTCTGAGAGTGACACTGACCATCTCTGGGAAAAAAGAAATAGATAAATAAAAAACAGAAAATCAATGCACCACGGCTCGAAAGTAATTGTGAGCAAGAGGAGTATCGGGAAGTCCAGTCACGTTGTGGGCAGGACAACCATGCTTGGGATATGTCTCTGAATTAGAGTGGTAATATGACAGGGCATTAGTGGGTTGGGCCGATGATCCAATAGATTAGGAGATTGAAAGGAAAATTGAATGCGGAGCGGTTCTAAATGGAACACTCCAATTGATACCGTCAGAACAAATCAAACTCAATGGCAGGGGCTCGGTAAAGACGCGGTAATGGCCGCCGGCCATGAAAAATATGGAAGGAATGGGAAAAAACAAACACATGTAATGGCGAAATAGATGGATGAATCAGGGGACAGTTTAAACAGCTTGTTGAAATGCAGCTTTATAAAGCATGTTCAGGAGACACATATATTTGTGAACAGGACCTACCTAAGCAATGGCTGAAAGATGACCGTGATGTTTCTGGCTCCCGGTTTACACAGGAACTTAGTCTCTCCTCCCTCAATCAGGTTATCATCAGCTCCACCTGGACAGAAAGAAGCAGGAAGAAAAGATTAAACAGACTTTCCTCAAACACTAACTCAATTGATACGGGCCCTTCACATGGGATGCATTCTTGTGTTCAGCACAACAGAATAGAAAAGAATGCAGGTGTTTTGAGAAAAATCTGTGAAAGTTAAAGGGATACTCCACTTTTTTTGGAAATAGGCTCATTTTACAACTCCCCCAGAGTTAAACTGTTGAGTTTTACCGTTTTTGAATCCATTCAGCCGATCTCCGGTTCTGGCGGTACCACTTTTAGCATAGCTTAGCAAACATCATTGAAGTGGACAAGACCATTAGCATTTCTAAAAAAAAAAATGACCAAAGAGTTTCGATATTTTTCCTATTTAAAACTTGACTCTTCTGTAGTTACATCGTGCACTAAGACCGACGGAAAATGTAAAGTTGCGATTTTCTAGGCTGATATGGCTAGGAACTATACTCTCATTCCTGCGTAATAATCAAGAAACTTTTCTGCCGTACCATGAGTGCAGCAGGCGCAGGCACTTAGTCCCGGTCACGTTGGAAGAAAAATATCGAAACTCTTTGGCCATTTTTTTTTTGAGAAATGCTAATGGTCTTGTCCACTTCAATGATGTATGCTAAGCTATGCTAAAAGTGGTACCGCCAGAACCGGAGATCAGCTGAATGGATTCAAAAACGGTAAAACTCAACAGTTTAACTCTGGGGGAGTTGTAAAATGAGCCTATTTTCAAAAAAAGTGGAGTATCCCTTTAAACATCTTTAAATAAAAAAATAAAATAAAATAAAAACAGCACTAATGACACAAAATGCTGAACGAAAACATGAAACATGTCACAATGATCGAAGAAATGTTTATAGCACGCACACAAAAAAATGCTTCCATTGACAAGTGTACAGCTCAGTGGTCATTACAAAAAAAAATTGGACAGCTAAATGTCAAAACAAAACAAAACAAAAAGCAAACAAAATGAATCAAAACAAAACGAATCAAAGCAAAACAAAAAACAAAAGGCAAAAACAGAACAAAACAAAGCGAAACAAAAATAAAAAAACAAAACAAAGCAAAGCAAAAAAAACAAAGCAAAGTGAAGCAAAACATTTGATCAAATCATTGCAATTACCACAAGCCGGAGAGAGAAATATAAGTCTCCCCCTCCTCTTTCTCCCATTTGCTCCTCTTTGCCTGTGCGTAGTCCTGCGCTAACAGGGTTAATAAGAAAATCATGGCTGTGTAACTCTCTCATGATGAGACAGGGCCCAAAAAATGAAGTGAGCTCCAATCCTTATTAGCTCCACTCATCCACAAGTAATCAATATAATTGACAGCAAGAGAATCAAGTCTGCCATCAATAAGAACATTCCCGGGCGGACAGAAGGTGTGTGCGTGGCCTCATGGGTCGATGAATGGAAGTGCCACCGCGGCAGGACACTGGCATCTCTCTCGCACTGTGACAATGTTATTCATTAAAATTTCACAGCCCTTTGAGATTAGCCACTGGAGAGACTTCTGTAACTACGTAGCACTAAGCCCGGGCACCGCCATCCTGACAAACACCATGCAGGAAAAAACATCTGAGACACTCGTGTGCACATCACACACACAATCCCCTCGTCGAAGAATCACTTTAATTGCTTTTATCAGTCAGTTGTTACAGGAGATTTCTTGCCCAGGGGATGGGAAATGAGTCCAGGAACACAAATTAATGCTGGAAGATTTATGTGACGCACATATATCACGTTGTGTGATGGGTTTTGATTGCCATGGAATTACAAGTGAAGCAAAAGAGTGCGCTTGCATGATTTGTGTCCAACGTTGTAATCTCAGACCCACTGGTACGGGTTTAATCGCAAGTCTGGAATCAGAGTTATCCTTTGTTCATTGTTTTGGGAGGCAAGACGTGCTTCAAATGAAGAACGTGTTCACCTTTTACTGCACTAAAAACCCTGCAGTGCACCTGTCCGGCATTCACACGCACCTCCCGCTGCTGTTCCTGTCATTTCCACCTTCCTGACATTCTTCATGGAGCACGTTCTGATGAAAAGCTCTCTGGCTCTCTCTCTCCCTTATTTCATTTCCACCACTTTTTCTCATTAAAAAAAGACAAGAGGATTCTTTATCCTCTCTAAAAGCTTTCTGGTTGGAGCTCTGGCTGTTTTTCTGGCTGGCTCTTAAGTTGCTGCTCTGGAAAGGGAACTCATCTTCCTTTAGTTTCCTGTTTCTCTTTTTCTCTCGATCTATCCAATCTCTCTACAGCTAATTCAATTAAGACTCAATTACAACTTCAAAACAAGAAAACACAGCTGACAACGCACACACTGACTCTGACCTAAACAAGCGACAGGAGGAGGGAATAACAGAGAGAACTGGTACAAAGGAGAGTTGCATGATAAAACAATTACTATTTAAGGGAGGAAATAGGTAAACAACAACTGAAAATAGTGACAGGTTTTGTCAAAAAAAGTGAGGGAATGACTTGCAGCATCAGAAAGAATCGGTTTTAAATTATAAATAAATTATTTGTAAAGTTTTCCACCAGACATGTTCATGAAGTGCAATAGCTGTAAATTTTCCTCATTGTTAACAAAAATCCTTTAATTAAAAAATCCTTGTTGTTAATCTTTACTTAAATATTTTTAATGGAATTTCAGTACATATTGTGTAAAAAAAAAAGTGCTTATTTAATTTGTACAATTCCGAGCGGCTTTCATTTGCTATCATTAAATTGTATCATACACCACTTTGCTCTCTATATCAGTATGAGCCATTAAAAAACCCAAAACAGTTGATCACTAATTAAAAACACATAAATGAAAGATGCGCTAGCCAGCAGGTCAAAGAGTTATGCATCCAGATTGTGCGGTTACATTTAATGGCACAGACAGAAGAGAAAATGTCATCCCACGCCAGCCTGGCTTGACTCAAATCATTATTCAGATTCTAGCACATATTAAGGAAGGTCCATTAAAATGTTGTCAGCACGACAGACTTTACTGGAAAAGCAACTGTCCAACATCTGCTGTGTTAAATATATAATTTATAAACAACAGTTTAACAAGTTATTTCAACATTCAAATAATAAACAAATGTGAATAAATACGACGAGTTAGCTGGTCCAATTTATTATTATGTCCCTCCACATCTGTTGGTGGTTTATTATTATGCTGAAGAGTGTTTCCTTTAATAATCTACGTGTGCATAAGATTACGCGAGAGGTGTTATAGCCTGGCCCGGTGGCCCCTGTAGATGCCGCTAATATAGGATTGGGATGCACCTTTACATCAAATTTACATTTCTATTATTGGCAGGCACTCTCTTACCAAAGCGACTTACAAGAAAGTGCACGTATTGTGCAAGTCAGTCTGATGAGTGAAAAATGTGTGACTGCGCATACACGCACACCTCCCACTCATGTCAGCCCCCATGTAATCAAGCCAGCCAGTGACTTAGTGAAATTGCATTAGCTACACTTTCGTGGGTTTGATTAGAAATGGTCTGATCTGAGACTCTGTCCCTGCCCGGATCTACAGCAGAGAAACGTGTAGTGCCTTCACTAACACCAGTGGATCCATCCGTGCATGTGTGTATGCGAAAGAAACAAATGCATGTCATTGTGTGAGGGCATGCTATCAGGCCGAAAAGTCTGCTGTGGAGTGTGTGTGTGTGTGTGACAGCAGAAACATTAACAACAGATCGGAGATCACTCATTTACAATGAGTGTCAATATTGGGCACTGTTTGTGTAACAGTCAACTCTGATCCAGCTACTCTGTGTGTGTGTGTGTGTGTGTGTCAGCAGAAACCGTTGACAACAGATCGGAGATCACTCATTTACAATGAGTGTCAATATTGGAGCATTGTTTGTGTAACCCAAACAGTCAACTCTGATACAGCTGGTCTGTGTGTGTGTGTGTGAGTGTGAGTGTGAGTGTGAGTGTGAGTGTGAGTGTGAGTGTGAGTGTGTGTGTGTGTGTGTGTGTGTGTGTGTGTGTGTGTGTGTGTGTGTGTGTGTGTGTGTGTGTGTGTGTGTGTGTGTGTGTGTGTCGCAGACCAGTTAACATGTGCAGCACAGAAATAACACTCAAACTCTCATTCAAAGACAAATTTAAAGTAGTGTGGGCCCCAAAGTATCTGGACACTGAAGTCACACTAAAAACATGTATGAATGTCACTGCATTTGAAGCAAAATAAGACCCCAAGTGGCATTTGCAAACAAATCATGTTAGAATTCAGTTCCTTAGAAGTATCTTCTAGTTTTGCAATTACTTACTGGACCCAAAGTCATTTTGTGTGAATGTATGTAGTCAAATCTCAAGGTTCGAGGTTTGGATGGTTAGCATGGTCTTGTTAGCCCCTGCAGGTACATTCTGTAATTACTTATAATCAATCAATCTCCATTAATCATTCAAAATTAGCAGTGTATTTTGTCTGACAATCAATTTAGTCAACCAAACTTTTAAACCTGTGTGCTATCTTACTTTAAAATTATACTTGATTTGATATTTTGTTATCGAATCCAGTGACACTTACACACTTTTAAGTGTGGCTTAAGTGTCCAAATACTTTTTTAATGGGGCAAGGCCTTCCCAAAACATAAACGTATACTTGAAAATATACGTAAACACAAGGCACAGCCCATTCTCTGTTTGTACAGTGCTCTGGCTTGGTCTTCACAGGTTGGTTATCAGTTGAGCTGCCACAGACAGACAGTCTACACAGCACAAACCCATACCAGCTGCCAGGTTTCTCCTAACAAAACGGAATGAAGATCGACAGGTGTGTGTGCGTGTGTGGCCAATCAGTGCTGTCAGGCAGAAACCTCCAACTTGAAAAAAGAACAGGCCAATTTTCAATAATTCATGACTTCCCAGTTGGCCTGGTTATAATTCCTCTGCCATGTCTTCATGTCTGATTGGCTTCTGATGAGACTCCTCTATTATTAAAACTAATTTTAAGAGAACAATATTCCAATATTTTCGTCAAGGAGAGAGCCGAGACCACTAGCTCAGTATGTTGACAATGCACTCAGATGACAATTAAACAAATTAATGAATGAATACATAATTGTGGAAATAGAGTTGGATAAATTATTAATTGTGGCAATGGTGGGCAATTCCCCTCACTTCGGATATGATGCATTTATTACATGTATTTTTAATAAGGCCAGGTTGACAGCTCTAAATCTTTGCACTTAGAGCAAAACAACCTGTTTTTTTGTTGGATCCATTGTCTAGTGGTTAGTGCACATGCACTATAGTTTAGCTGTAATGCACAATTAGGAGATGCAGGTTCGAATTCAGTCTAAATCATACGCAAATCACACACTTCAGTTTAACATTTTTATGTTAAGCCTCACCAGTCCTGAATATTCAGTTACAATCTTGCTTTTACCTGAACTATTCCATAAATTCACTATAAATTCATTCACTGAAACAACTCTGGTGTCAACAGATGTGTCTCCCAAGGTCAAAAACGGCAGGCAGTGAAGGAAGTAAAGTCAAGTTGTTGATTATAGTGACCACCATCTGCTCCTCCCTAAAAATAATGGTATGTCTAGTGTCTGTCTAACAGCCCTGATTACTGAGCCATCATTACTGCTTCATTTCACTCCATTACAAAAGAGAAAATAAAGTCAACCCCTCCACTTCCAATCCGACACTCATGCCCATAGTAGCACACGCCCTCTTATTCTGCCTGTCTCTGTCAAAAAAAAGCCTGGCCCAGTTTCTTTTTTTCCCTCATCTGGTATTTGGATGTGAATGTCCAAAAGATAAAGTAAAGAAGAAGAACAGGGTTCACTTTTCCTTTGTGTCTGTGTCTCTTTAAGGCTTTCACATTGCACTGTTAACATCTTTTTAAACCCAGAGTAAAGGCTGATGTCATGCTAGAATGTAACAGCAAATTGTTTAGCAATAGATGACCAATAACTGATTAATCATACTAATTAAAGAAACGCTCATACTTTGTATAGTTTCAGTTTTGTAGAGGTAAAAAAAAAAGTCAAATAGTGATACCAAACATATTAACTGGACTGATGAATAGATACAATCTACTGTTTCAATGGTTTGAGGTCAGAAAGAACTGTATTTGATAAAAAAAATACAGTAAAACAGTAATATTGTGAAATATTGCTAAAAAAAATCTATTTTTACACATATTTTAAAACTCCCGTCTTCAGTGTCAAATGATCATTCATAAATCATCTAATTTGCTGATTTGGTGCTCAAGAAACATTTCTTATTATTGCCAATGTTGAAAACAGTTATGCTGCTTAATATTTTGTGGAAACTGATACTTTTTTACAGGATTCATTGATGAATAGAACATTCAAAAGATCAGCAATTATTATTATAAATGTTTTGAGGTCACTCTTGATCAATTCAATGCGTCCTCGGTGAATTAAATTATTATTTACTTTTAAATAAACAAATCTTACTGAACATAAACTTTTGAACAGTACTGTACTATTATTTTTGCCGGATATTTTGAGTCCTCAAAGACAACCAGAGCAGATTTACAAGATGACTTTTCTGCAGATGGACAAGCAATTATTAAAGCAGGTCGTACAACAGATAATCAATTAACCTTGTAAACATTCAAATAAAAGTGTACAGTGTGAAACATGCAACAGATAACCCAGGATTATCTTAACCCTGGGTTTAGCCATTTCTGGCATTGTTGTCTATCTATCTCTCCATCTCTTTCTCTCTCTCTTCCATAGGCCACCTCTGTTGAGTCTCATTGTGATTGGAGGACAGGAACATAAGATTTGAGATGGGTCTCTGCTGCCCTCTCAAGCTCCACTGATTTAGAATCAGAGAGCCAGTGATTGTGATTGTGTTTAAAAGGCTGTTCCACTCATCCAGACATCATCATCATCATCATCATCATCATCATCATCACCCTTGTTCTCTGTCCTCTCTTTCACCTGTTTCCCTCTCCTCCTCCCTCCATCACCCCCTCCCCCCACCACCCCCACCACTTCTCCTTCAATCACGCCAATCCCAAATGAAAGGTAAACAAGCCTGTGACAGCCACGGTGATGATGGTCTCGTTGATTAAAATTAGCACAGGTTGTGAAACACAGACGCACACGCTCCCTCAGACAAAGTCTGTAATTATGTGTCTGCCCTACGTCTGATAACAGCTACAACAATCTACCCGTAAGACAAACCAGAGAACTTCAGAAATGCAAATAAAAAGTTTTAGCTGCACTCTGTTTACCCTGTTAGGCACCGTTCAACATCAAATCCTTCAAACATAGCGGTTTTTCCTTACCAACCAAATATTAACAATTTCTTTTTTACTATTTACCATTTCCTCTCGGTTCCACTTCATGAAGGAGGAAAGAAACAGCAAGAGACCGTCTCCTAGTCAATACCCACAGCACCACTGATATGTTATTACCCTCCAAGTCCATTTCAGCCAATCACGGGCCAATCTCATCTCACCACTGCAGTAATTCAATAATGTGTCCATGATGAGATCCACCTCAGGACTCCACTCATCACAGTCGGCCCCCCCTAAGAAAAAAACAACACAATCACGGCCCGTAATGCTGTTTCAACCCTAATCAGCTTCTGCTATAAAATTACTGGGAAACAGATTGAACATGAAGCATCCGCCCCGACCGCATGCCAGCTGACTGCTGCTCCGCTCTGTGACGGAACTTGGGTGTGAGTGAATTTCAGTATTTGACTTTATGATCTGTGACTCAAAGCCAACACAAGCATACGAAACTGGCCGTGCATTTAAAAATGGGTGTTTTTTCTGTCCATTATAAGTTATGCTTGGCAGACTGTACAATATGACCCCAGTAAGATCAACACTGCGATATATGCATCTTATAACTTATATATTTATATCCTTAATATATTAACATCTTTAAGGCAATATCAATAATTGAAAAGCCAAATTCAGAAAAAGTTAGACTATCTATCCATCTATCTATCATCTATCTATCTTTAGTGAAACATCATTAGACTGCATGAAATACATTTTAGGACTTGGTACTGCAAAACAATTTTACTTAGAGAAGTAAAGGTGAGTCAGACAGACGGACGGACGGACGGACGGACGAACGGATGGATAAAGAAGTAAAGGTGAGAGAGTAAGTCAGACAGACAGGGAGGATAACATGGTAAATTAGTAAATAAAATAAAAAGAACAAGAAAAGAGAAAAGTTGAGGATGTCCTAATGGCTCAATCAGCACTCTAGCACACACACTAGCACTGGAGACTGATTGGCATGAAGTGTGTATTGCAGTGCTTTGTTGACGCTCCACAGCTGGTGGGCCGCTCTTATTTGTTTAGATTCAATTTGATGTGCTGGATGAGGAGCCAAGGGACCAAATACAATGAAAAAACAAAAGGAAACCCACAACAGCATAAAGGAGTAATTTAATTGCTCATTTCTCTTTCGTTTGTTCCCGAAGACTCTCTTTCTCAGATGCAGGTATGAGCCGTGATGTGTCAACATCTGTGGCTATAAAGTCTCCAGCCAGATCTATTGGTTATCTATTTATTAAGTTAAATCAGGTGTTTAAGAAATGATCAAGGTTGCGGCCACAGAAACATACACGCAATAGATGATATTTGAACTATTTTCTTGCACACACGGGCACATACACACGGCATCTCTCTTAAAGAGCCATTTAAAGTGCTTCGCTCTCATGTGGCGTCTGGAGTGCCATATCTTTTCTGAGTCTCTGGGCTCCATCAGGCCTCATTTAGCACACAGATCATCAAGCTCAGCAAACACACACACACACACACACACTTGTGATGTTCTGAGACTTTTCTTAAAGGTATAGCTCAGACAAAAAATAAATAAATAAATATATGACATCATTCACGCACCCTCATTTTTAATCCTGATTGTCTTACTTTCTTCTATGAAACACAAAATGTGTTCTTAATAGCAGAATGTCCAAGCTGCTCTTTTCAATATAGGTGACCAAAGATTATCAGTGAATAATAACTTGAATGTCTTCACACAAAGCTATTAAATGGCTTAACGGCAGTTGGAATATAGTTTACAAGTTATTATATGAACAACTTTTTATGATACTTTATGGTGCTCTTTTTCTTGACAGCTCTGGTCCCCAATCCACTTTCATTGTTTGGAAAAGATAAGCATTTCAGAGTTCCATGAAAGAAAAGACCGTGAAACTGTCAACTGAGTGAAATATCCCTAGCCTGACGTCGTCATACTACATTGGGCTGCGATTATGGGGCGTGTTTCAACCGAACCAGGAAAGAAAATGTCTCTGCACTCAATTGGATAGACCTACAACCAACCAGAGCCACCCTTGATCGTGGTTCTCTGTTCCTCTTTTAAAATGAATGCGCTGTCGATATCTTCTATAACAGACGCGATGGTGGAATCTACACATCTCAATTCTCCAGCGGCAGCCATCTTTGTTGTAAATGAATTCAACCCAAGCGCTCTTTGGTGACGTGGATGATTACGTTACTGTTGATCATCTGTCCATCATCGTATAAAGCCCGCCCTGACAATTTGATTGGTCCGAACAGCTCTGGTTCGAGCATAGTTGCTCCACAACGAATCAAGTCCAGACCGAACTTCCAGACCTCAAATTGTTGTGGGCGGGGCTAAGTTCGGCTGGCATCCAGGTTTAAATATCCCTTTAATCATGACTAAATACACCATCAAAACAATCAGTCTCATTGTCTCTTGAAGTATTTTCAGGTGTGTTTCATCTGGGTTCAAATCCCAAAAACAGACTTCTGACCTTTTTGTGTCCTTTCTATTCCTCTCGTCGGTGTCCATCAAACATGCTTTGATTGTCTGTCAAACAGTGAAGCCCCTCTTCAACAATCACACCTAACAATGCTCCCTGTAGCGTCTGTCTTTCTCTCTCATCTTTTCTTTCTCTCCCGGTGGCTCTCAGTAGGAATGCCTGATTGCATACTGTCTTTGGTGCTTTAAGAGACGCTAAGAAATGCCAATGCTGAATACAGAGGATATGGGGCTAATCAACATCTACAAAAATAAAAGGTCAAGAGGAAAGGATAAAGCATGAATGAAAGAAAGCAAGCGAGCAAGAACGAAAGAAAGAAACGGGAAGGTCAAGGCCACCAATATCTGGCATGGATTAGATGATGATGCATGCAAAACAACAACAAAAAAAGTACACAACAAAAACTCTTACAGATTTTTATTCCGCTACTTATAAATTATTTGACCTACTAAACACTCATATCCAATTTCGCTCTTATTTTAGGATTTTCCATCATTGCAACTTGACAGACAGGCTACATTTGGTCTGAAATCATCACTTTACAATCATCTAGGCCGGGTTAGTAATACACACACGTGCCACCATTGGCACATGAGCTTTAATAACTAGAGCGATTAACATTATTTTTTTTTTTTTTTTTTATTAAAATAAAATAAAATGCATCTTTGTATCAATAATGTGAAGTGTAAATGTAGCTAAAAAGATGCAAAAGTCGTTGCAAGAAAAGGAAGATACGAAAAATATCAATCAAATCATGTTTGCGTATGAAAGAAAAAAAGACATTCATCACTTTCCCTTGCTTTATATGTGGCAAAATCCAATATTTATATAATAAAGTTCAATCTCATTTCAGGTTCTAGTTTAAAAACAACATATCAGAACTCTAAAGTCAACTCAAGTCAACTATTGATGCGTTTGATGATAAAGAACCTTGTTACTCTTGAACTCAGTTGAAAGACTCAATTAAAAATGAAACCTTGGATATATATTTGAACAATTCAGAAAATGTTTCTGTAAAGGTGCACAGATTTATATGAAACACCTCTGTGTATCAGTGCTGATCCAGAATTTAGTCTCTGTTAGGATGTGTGAAACCTAAATCAGCACTCTGACTTTGAAAAGTTTACAGGTCTCATAGAAACAGCTCTTTTGTTATTGAGAGCGAGTTATCTGGAAGTGCCTGTAAGGCTAGAGAGTTTTTGATGGAATCACTACTAAAAAGAGAGTCCACAAACACAACAACTTTCGTTAGTGTAGAGAAATCTGACAGAGCTTATATAGTCGCACACACACTTTCACACACATGCCCATATGCACCTCCTCACTCCACTGGTGAGGGATTTTTCCATTTGCACCTCTCCTACCCCTATAGTGCTTCACAAATCAGAGCGACAGACAACAACTCTCCTCCACCCACAGCCCCGCCACTCAGCATGATCCACCTCTCTCACTCTCTTTCTCTCTCTGGGGAACACCAGACTCATGCATAAACAAGACCTTCCCTTTATCCTCTCGCTGTAAGCCTAGAGGAGAAAACTCAATTTGTATACGTGTTTTCAGAGAAAAAGACGAATCTCCTTGCGTTGTGATAATCCCTGCCCAACACGCAATGAGCTTTTCTGTCTCTTTTTTCTTCTATATCTGCTTTGTATGGTTTGCAGGTTTGTGGGATTGAAGCAACATGTGATGAATAGGCCAAAGGACAGACATATGAATAGATATGAGACATACAGTATTATTACTCCTGGATCCGTCATATATAAAACAGAAAACAATATCTACTATTGTAAATCACAGATTCTCAGGTGTGGTTTAAGTGTGCAGATACTTATACTGAGACTTGGTGCTCATATGAGAAATGCAAGTTTGAGTTCAGCTTGCAACATGATCTGCTCCCATTTTTCTATCCCGTTCCCTGGAATTATCCACTCATTCTCCAATATACCCTTCTACAAAATCATGCAAAGCATGGAAAATTGAAAGAGTGGAGGGGGAGAAAGAGTTTGTATGAGCCTTGGTGCATATACAAGAAATGAAAGTTCGAGTTAAAACTGCAACATGTTCCAATCCCGTTCCAGCTCACTTTTCCAACAATTTTCTGCTCATTCGCCCCTATACCCGTCTAAAAATTACACAAACACTTAATAAATGAGTCTAGAGAAGCCTCCAATCACATTCTCTAACATTTTCTCTCAGTCTCACTATACAAAAAAAAAGGTAAAAGCGCAAAAAAAATTGGAGAGTTTGGGGAGAAAAGGGTTTTATGCGTTTTGGTGCACATACAAGTGCTGATAGTTTGAGTTCAGCCTGCAACATGCTCCAATTCTCCCCATTCTCCACTATATCTGGCTAAAAATTATCAAAAAGCCATTAAAAGAGTGGGGAGTGACAGAGGTGAATTTGCAAGAAAGGCAAGTTCAGCCTGCAACATGCTCCAATCACCTTCTAATTAATTTTCCTCTCATTCTTCACTAAACCCACCTAAAATATTATGGAAAAGCATAAAAGAAATGGAGAAAGAAGAAACATTTTATATTAGCCTTGGTGCACATACCAGTGCTACAAGATCGAGTTCAACCTGCAACATGCTCAAATCCCATTCATCCCATTTTCTATTATTTCATATAAATATACTATATATTTCATATACTTTTTCACTATATCACCTAAAAAAAAAATCACAAATCTGGAAAGAGAGAAAGAGGTCATCTGAGCCTTGGTGTATATTTGAGTGCTGCAAGTTCAATTTCAGCCTGCAATATGCTTCAATCCAATTCACCTCTCATTGTACCTATAATATTCTGCTCATTCTCTAAAAAATTATGCAAAACCCCCAAAAAATTTAAAGTAAAGGGAGAAAGAGTTCATATGAGTCTTGGTGAACATATGAGTGCTGCAAGTTTGAATTTTGCCTGAAACATGCTCCAATCCCATTCCCCCTCATTTACCCACACTTTTCCTTTCATTCTCCACCATACCTGTCTGAAAAATATGCAAAACCAGGACAGAAAGAAAGAGGAGAGCACTGAAGCAGTAATGAACTCTTCAGAAAGAAGTTGAGGATTAATTGATCTGTAGGAGTCGTGCTGGTGGAGAGAAAGCTGTAATTAAGCTACAGAGGCTCTGAATGCAGTTTTATAATGAGTGCTACAAACACACACACACGTTCACTCAGAGACGTTCCACATGACATTGCACACGCACATAATTGCAGTCTCACGGAACTCTGACAAAGCTGTTTGCTCCAAGACTGGTGAAGCGCTATTTTATTTACAGCAGATGTTGAAATTTTATCATTTCATATCACTGGAAAGCGGTAAAGTGCTAGCATACTCAATAGATCAATTCCTCATGTACTTGCAACCCTACTGGCGAACATTGCACTGCAGAGGCACAGATGTTTTAACATCTGTACTGTTTAGCCTTGCACAGTGACTGAATTGTGTCAACAACAAAAAATATATTCTACTAAATGTCTGTGTATATGTGACCTACCAATGGTATTAAACCTGTGTATATGTGACCTGTCAATGGTATTAAAGGACAGCGAAGGTTGTTCTGAGAAGGCATTATACTAACTGCAGGATCTGCTTATTTATGGAGCATTTTCTTTACAACCATTCAGATAGATCAGACTCATCACAATGCTTCAGTCTTGAATGTCTGTGCGACTGAAAACTAAATTAAATTAAGAAACATTCCTGTGTCGGCTTCAATATATTGTCATTTTTCTAATTTATTCCCTAAGAAATCCATGAATGGCCCCTCTGCCCACGCAATGAAACAATGACTTTCAACTCTCTCCTCCCTCCCTCTACCGAGTTGACTTATTCTGTCTGCTAAATTATTTCATTCCTTCAATCTCCTCTCGTCCTTTCAGCCGACAGACACAGCGCCCGTATTGTGACGGCACAAATGAACAGTGGAAATTTCATCTCCTATTTGGTGGTGTGGTGTGCTCTACCAATCAAATGTTCTCCTTCTTTCACTCGTGAAGCATTTGAAAGAACACCATAAGAGTCTTAGAAGCCCATTTACTTCCTTATCTCATTAATCTCCACATCCACCTTGCTCTTTTTGCACCTGACGGGTCGACTCTGATTGGCTATCAATTGAAATTCTACTTGAAGAGCTGTGGGGCAGAGAAAAAAATGAAGTTGGTGTGTTTTGCGAACTTGCCACACCTCAAGAATTTTTCATTCCAAACCAATATCTTTAAAGGGATAGTTCACAAAAAAAAAAATAATGTCACTAATAACGCACCCTGATGTTGTTTCAAACCTGTATGTTATGAACTATGGAGACGGGGGAAAAATTCACACACAAAAAAAAGGAGTGTGTCTTTTTTGTGTCTTATTACTCTTGAATCTAGGATAGCGTGATCATATACTGTAGCGCAGCCGAAGGATTACAGAAAAAAAAACGATGCTGCATTAATTGGGTTAAATATTTTTAACGTGTTAAAATGAGAAAAAAAAGTTAATCGCTTTACTTTTGAGAGCCCTATAAATATATATATGAAATAAACTGCATAATAAATAAACTGCAAAATAATAATCAAATCAAACAATTAAACAGTAAAATAACTAAACTGCAAAATAAATGAACTACAAAATAAATGAACTGCAAAAAAAAAATGTGAATAAATAAATAATTATACAGAAATGTAATAAAACTGCAAAAGAAATAAACTGAAAAATAAAATGTGAATCTACAAATAATAAATAGACAGAAAAAAAATCCAAATAAACAGTCACAAAAGCTTAAATACACAGCTGGAGAGTATGTCCTGTGCTTTATTTCCCTTGTTTTAAACTTGGGGGTTGTACTGAAGGTGTATTAAACTTTTTGTCAAGAAAACAACCTGTCAGTACTTCCGAATGGTGTGAGAAGCATCTGCCTCTCACCCCTCTCCCTCTATGTGTCCTTCACTTTTTTTGTCTTAACACCTTGTGCTCCCTCTCGATCATTTCACAAAGTGTGCGTCTCACAGGAATTGCTTGAGAAAAAAAAAGTAAAAAGAAAAACAAGAAGGGACATACAACTGTCAAGCACCGCTGATTGAAACTGCAAGGTCATTTTCAAGAGTGAGAGAGGAGGGGAGAGAAAGAGATGCTCTCTGGCATGTCTGTCTCACTCCAGCGGGAAGTGTGTGTATGTGTCTGTAGCACAGAGACGCTGAACAAAAGAAGCTCTAACAGGTGGATGATACATAGCTAAGCGACTCTTCACCCTGATGACTTCAGGGCCTCCTCTTCATCATCGCTCTATTCACTCCTTCCATCCTATTCACACTGCACCTGCCGTCCCCCATGCCTCATTCTCCGGCCCCTTCATTCAGGCTCCCCCCGGTCCCATGGCTTACCTTGCAGCTCCCCACTTTTGCTGTAGAGTTCCCTCCGCTGCTCTCGCAGGTACGCGCTCATGCTAATGGCGTGGGAAGACGACTCAAACCTGCAAAAGGAGTTGTCAAAGATCATTTATTAAAGCAGGTCAAGGGTTTTCGGTTTAAGTTAACCTGAAATCTGATGGATCTGATGGATTGTAAACGTAAGCGCAAGGAGAAAATGGTCTCCCCTGAGGCACTTAACCCGGATTTTTCGTGTGGTCCTTGTCTGCTTAAAACCTTTCAATTCCAATTCAATTCCTGAATCAACATGCACGAACAAACTTACTTGAATAGAGACTGTTTGGGTCGTTGAGGTTTCTTCTTGGAGAAGAACGCTCCGAAGTCTCCGCCGGTGCTGGCGTAGGACAGCTGGGCAGAAGGCTCTGCAGCGCTACGGGTGTTTTTGACGTCCAGGTAGTCCATTAGCAGCACCTGAGAGAGCATAAGAGCAGATTGTTGAGTGACATGCAATATTCAAATGTTTATTCAGTCATACATTACAGTAAACAACCAAATTCATTTAGACTTTTTGACACTTTAAGCAGCTGTTCCAATACATGCACTTATGATAAACAGTTTTTATTAGTGCACTTGCTGGCAACCCTGCATTTTGTAAACACAAGCAAACAGGCCAAAAGACACCCAAATGAGATGATTCATTTGTGAAAAGCCAGCTGTATATTTTCATGCACATTTATACTGTGAGTAAAAGCATGATATAGCCTACATACAATGTTATTGAATATATTATTATCATAATTTAAATAATTTAATATGTATTCATCTGTATCTGCATATCATTTCTGCCCACTATTAGACTAATGATGTACTTTTTACAGTACAGTACGGTTCAAAAGTTTGGGGTCGGTAAGACATTTTTATGTTCTTTTAAAGAAGTCTCTAATGTTTACCAAGGCTGCATTTATTTGATAAAAAAAACAACCCAAAAAACATACATTTTTCTTTAACATATTTTAAATATAATAATTTTAGGTATATAAATATATTAATACATTCCTGTGATGGCAAAGCTGAATTTTTAGCAGTCATTACTCCAGTGTCGCATGATCCTTCAGAAATCATTCTAATATGCTGATTTGGTCTTTAAGAAAAATGTATTATCATTAATATCAATGTTGAAAACAGTGGTGCTGCTTAATATTTTTGTGGAAACTGTCATACTGTCATAATTCAATGCATCCTTGCTGAATTTTTTTTAAAGTATTAATTTCTATCCAAAAAAAAAAAAAAAAAACTCTTGCGGACCCCAAACCTTTGAACGGAATTATATATATATTTAAAAAAACACTATACAGCTGTAAGACTGGAAAAACTGGAAGAATGGAAGAGAGGGCAACTCTCTGAACTCTCTTGCTATCACCATTCGAGACGCAAGTTTCACGTCAGTATCATCCTAATCTACATCTCTTTCCCTTGACCCCCCATTACCACGTTCCTTCTCTCCCTCATGCCGAGATCTAATTTCTAATGTCAGGTTCCCATCTTTTCTCTTTATTCCAGAGCATTTGATGTTTTGTATTTATTATCTTTGAACTGACTATGTAACTGACATGATACATTTACCTGACATAATCAATTGTTACATTTAATTCTATTCTTACTTACTCTGAAATTATTAACTTTAGTAGATTACGTTGTATCCATTGTTACCGCAAATCTGCATCAGATTAGTAACGGACTAACGTCCAGTTTTGAGTGGAGCATAGGGCACACCAACTGCGATTTTAGAGTTCTGGCTAATATTTGGCACTAATTCAAGTGCACTTGGGATGTAAAGACAAAAAGGGAATTTCCGTTTAGGACAGCAAACTGCTGATCGACCAACCTAAATAGGGTGAGTCTTACCTCTGTTTAATATAATGTTACTTTAGTCAAGTGTACGTGGGTAACCATGGCATGACCAAACCAAAGCTACTATCAGAGAAGTCATTTTGGTTGGCTTTAATTCAAGTGTATACAACCAAGGGAGCTATACAAAATATCTTAGATTGAGTAAGCGTGAATGTGACCGCCTAAAGTATTAGCCAATTACCTCTGTTTAGTGACCCGAAACTGGCGAGTTTGTGATCGTGGGCCTGCATAATATTAACGGCCGGTGCGAGGACCCTGTGCGACTTTGGCACCCGAATGAACGATTAATAAGGGCCCGTTCACATATCGCGTCTTTTGCGCGCTCAAGTTCATTATTAGGCGCGATATGTGAACGCAGCCTAAGAGTAAAGAGTTAAACAGAACAATCAAATGTATTGCTAAACTATTATATAAATGACCAATAACAAATTGGCATTCCAACCTAAATTCGAGATCGTGATAAAATGGAGTCAGATAAAAGTTTAGTTGAAATTAAATTACTTTGCCACGCGGAAAAGACAGTAACACGCGCAGTAAACCTTCACCCGCTTATCGGAAACTGTCGTTGGACCGATTGGGCAGGCCTTACACAGCGCTTTATACACAAAATATTGTTCAAACCAGTTTAAACATAAACTTATACAGTCCTTAAATACACTACAATAAAATATGTAGTTAAGTTATGCATATCCTTAGTCTAGAATGACTTAACTGGATCAGTCTGAACGAATGTTTCTAGGCTTGTCTCAGGCCCACATCTTTCCAGTCTGTCTGTGTGACTTCAAACGCTTACCCATGTCCGCCAGCAAATTCCCATTAACTCTGATTAAAACTGCACATCCGAGTTCATGAATATCCCATTCAACACGATCCATAACCATTAAGAGAGGTTCAAACAGCTGCAAGAGTACTGAAAAAGAAGTTCAAGTAAACTTTTCCACAAATTAGCAAGCCGTTTTCCAATGGCTCCATAATTTAGTGAAGCAATTTGCCTGGTCTATTTCTAAATCCCAGCTGCAAAACAGTCCAAAGTGGAGATGGAATTAGGAAAGGACAGATGGAACTACATCTGACTGATAATAGCATAATTAAACAGTGATAAGAAGGGAACGGTCTATGAGAGGAGGGGAAGCCTCATCAACAGCCATTCCTCAACCCAGAGACAAGTCCAATCCGGCCAGCCCGTTACATTCCTGTCAGATTATTAATTACTAATGCCCATCTGATCCAGTGATGGAGCGGGTCTCGCATGTAGACCCCAAACTTAATTAAATGCCAGCGTTTGCCTGATGAAGGAGTCTGGACCCACTTCAGTGACCTCAGAGAAGGGAACATGGAACTTTTAAGGCAATTAACCATGGAGGATGAATGGAGGACGGGAGACAGAGAGAGAAATATCATGAAGAAAACAGTAAACACAGGAAAGGAGACAGATAGAGAGAGAGATTAGAAAGTGATCAGTCAGCAGATTCATCCCAGCAAAGCTAATAACAAAAATGAACGGGCCATTCCTTCAGTACAATGCAGTAAATGTTTAAGTCCCCCTCATATGGATCTTATTTTATTTGCTGTACGCTTTATTAGCCATTCAATGTGCCATAGAATAGAAATTTGTATTTGGAACTGGCATAAAAACTAACATTAAATAATAAGAAGACGAGAGAAAAAGAACAATGTCTAAAAGATAGAAAGATTGTTTTAATAGTTAAGTAATTATAGTTTTGTGCCTGTGTCAATATTGTTCATTTTTTGTAATATCCTTTAAATATGTTTTAGTGCGAGAGTAACAGCAGCAGTGTAGTTTTTTTTTTAATGGTTTATGGTACTGCAAGTAGATGAAAATATTTGTTGCACGACATTGAACAGATAAACACAAGAAGATGAAGGGAGGAAAACTTGAAGACAGAACTCATTATACCACCACCAGAGCCAGCAAGGTCACTTTCACTAAAGCGTCTCATGCCTCATCAGAAGTGTCTTCGTCCCCATTATAATGCGGCTTATTAGAGCAGCCTTCGTTTTTTTCCGTAACAACAGGGATGAAGCGTGGGCAGCAGCAGTGCTGTGTCCATTTTAAAACACCAAACAAGTAGGTGGAAACAACAGAGGCGGCTCCGCCAACAACACAAAGAACTCTCGAATGAGTCTGGCAATAAAACATGCAGAACAAACTGCTGATCTACAGCAGGAACGTCTAAAAGCACCACGTCAAACAGATACAAAGAGCGTCCCACTTATGATTTATGCCGCCCATGGCTGGACACATACTAACAAAAGACCTGTTTTACATTGCAGTTTTAGAGCCAGAATATACGTGGTCATTTCAGTGTTAATTTAAACACCGATCTGTGTCTTCACGGAGAAAAACCTTTTCCTCGCAAATGACCTTGGGAAAACACTAAGGACGGGTCAAGATGATTGACTAGTGGGTTCTGAAATAGTAGTTTGATAGATTCCTAGTAAATGAATGATTATCATTGACTTTCCTCAGTAAACATCCTCCAGATGACCTTTTTCTGAGAAAAAGGGAGGACAAATACAAATTAAAATCACCCCACTTTGAGGACAAGTTACGTGATGGACACACTCTGGACCTTTCCATTTCCGAACGTTCATTTCACAAGCCCTCTTCTTTATTGGAGCCTTAAAGACTAGGTTGTTTTAACAGAAGGGGAAAAAAAATCAATATTCATGGCCTCTTCCAAGAAAAGACTAGCTTGAAAATGGGCTTGGGAAACAAGAGCCTGTGAGAAACAGCAAATGGCTTTTCACACCAGATAATAAACACAGAGCAGCACACTGGCTGGGTTTGTAATGTGCACGAATGCGTGTGTGTCAGTATAACCCACTGCCGTTACAAACAATTCTGCTTCCTTATGGCTCAAAACCATCACAAAGTTTAGCAAAGTGTTTATATACTGTCTGGAAAAGCAAGAGTTACTCTTCAGTGAACCTTAAAACCCAGCCCCTTGTCTTTGAGGACACATTCTCAATTTAATGAACAGTGAAAAGCAGCACTCATCCCCTCTATTAGCCACAAATCAAGCTAATTAAAGAAGAAAAACAGTGTTGAAGGATGTGCAGGTGAGCACCTGCTCTCTGATGATAGACGTTTGCAGAGTGCTTTAAGAAACGAGGGAAATAAACAAAGCTTCCCGCCTCTCGTCTACCCCTCTTGAGATTACAAAGAAAATGCTGTTTCCTCTCGTTCCATGGTTTCCAAGAAGGCATCTGACACCAAAACATGACCCTTTCTGAAGTGTTTTTTTTTTTTAAACGGGGTGCATGCACGACCTTCATAACTTTTAAAATCTCACAAAAACTACCAAACTGTGCAATTAAATGGTGCAATTAAAAATGGATGACCTGACTGACAATAAAACTATTATTATTGTGGAGGAGGGGCATAATGAACCAGGGGTTCTGTCACCATGGATACATTACCATTACTAGTAATATAAGCACACATAGGTGTACATATACACCTCAGTTAGAGATAAAAATGACTTGTTTATTAATTTATCTCTTTGTTGTCTTCTCTCCACATTCTGGCATGCTATTTCATCCGATTTTCCCAGCACACACAATAAATAATGTCTACAAACAGAATATCAGCCGTTTTATCACAGATATTTTGAGTGTAAATATAATTTTAGTATTTTTATAAATAGTTAGAAGCTGAAATTAAGCTACCATGCAGGTGCCAACGGTGCTGAAAATTCCGGGCCAAGAACAGTTTGTAACCGTGCCGTACCAGGCTCAAGTGGAAATACAACTGGAACCATTCTTAGAACCGTTCGGCCCGACGGTGGAAAAGCGGCTTAAGATAGTTTATAGTGAATCTACCTGTATATATAACCTGAAGAAAGAGTCCAATAATTGATTCAAAATAGTGAAGTAGTGAGGATTAAAAATGGAAAAGGTCATAAAACCTACAGTAAAAAAAGAAAAAAGAAACAAAAATAAAATAAAACCAAAATAAATGCATTAAATACAGTCAAAAGCCGTGCACTTCCAAAAATTATCAATATAAAAAAATCAACTCAAATAACTCTTCAATATAAATACTAATATATACTGGGACTCAGTACATGGCAATTAAGTTTACTGTAAGAAAACATGATCAAAACAATATTAAACAATTAATAACAGCCACTTAAAAAAAAACTCAATATATTGTCAATATCATATATCTATTCAAAAAACAAACCAAGACGAAGCAAAAAAAAAAAAACACATAGAATGAGTGTGAGCCTCCAGGCTGAAAAACATATTTGGCCGAGACGAAGACATGGGCAAACAACCCCTTCCCCCCAGAGAGCCAAAAACCTCTCTCTAAAAACACAAGCTGACCTCATCAGCGATACACTGTGACGTCTATTGATTCAAAAGCCTCGCTGAGCATTTTCTATCCCTCATCCTGTATTATATTCAGTACTTCTGACATACTCTAGTTCAATGTAGATATTACATATCACAGAGAGGTCAATGCTTGGAGCAGCATTTTGTTACGAGATGTCATTAGCATTCCCCTCAGCGATACTCAGTACGGTCCACTACGGCCGTTGCTATTACAGACACGTACATCACAAAAGAATGCATAATTACTGTAGCAATTAATGAACATAAGAGTGGCGCTTTTCAAAACAACCGGCGTGTCTCGATCATAAAGCCTGGGGGGGGAAAAGAACGCTGGGTTTTAAAACATGGAAATGAACTGTTATGATCATTAACCCTGTGGTGGAAATCTTTCAAATCCACAAGCAATATGCAAGCCGTGGCCAGTTACAATAGATCATTTAGGCTGGTACACAACAGCTCATTTAGAGGCCATGTGTCTGTCTATCTCATCGACATGAAACAGAAGCACTTTGCCTCTCCCTCCGCTGCCAGACTAATCACTGTCAGGGCATGAAACGCCTCACTAACACTGTATAATCCAATTACTCTAAGGCTGTGTGGCTCCCCACTAAATCTAAACAAGTTGTCAAAGTGGAAAGTTTGTAATTTCCTTTCTTTTTCCCCCTTTCACGCTCTTGTTCCCTTCACCCTCTTACCCATCATTCCCAGGCTCAAGTCCGTGAGGCTTAGGGGGAGGGACAGTAATGCAGCGCAAAGAGGGAGATTGCAACTAGTGCCATCATTTTTATCTTCTTAACAATGGGATACCGTTTCTAGAGCGTGGGACTTGGACCTCTGTGAGAATTAAGTAAACTTAAAAAAAAAAAAAAAAATCATTAAATATCAAGACCATATTAAATATACCAATAATGAATAATTAAGATCCAGGACTGGTCTGTCAGCGACCAAAAAAAAAAGAAGTAAAATGTCAACAGCCACTTCAATATCAAAAATCATAAATCTCTTAAATATAAATACCAATATCTGATGGGACTAAAATCATGGCAATAATTAAGTTTACTGTATGAAAGCATTATCAAAACAATATTAAACAATAATATTGTATTAAACCAATATTAAATCAATAATAAATAATCAATAATTCAGATAGATCTAGGATTGTTCCGTCAGCCTAAAAAACAGCAACTTCAAAAGAAAACTCAATATCATATAAAAAAATCAATCAAAAGTCAAATATCTATTCAATATCAATACCAATATCCACACAGGGATGATAGAATGAATTTAAGAAAACATTATCACACAACCATAAAACAGTGTTTGTAACCTTAACTCAAAATACCACTTTATTTTCACTTTCACTTCCTAACTTTATTATATTAACAAAAAATAGTTTAGGGCTTGTTATTTAATAGCCTTACCTTATACTGTTTATTCATCAGTGTTAGTGAAATTCATACAATTTATGCGTATGTCAAGTAAAGTGCTTGTGTGTGTGTCAACCATTTAAAAAAAAATACATTTGCTTGGTTCAAATTCCTAAAAATTTGGCTCGACTATAGGAAAATGTTGGTCCTATGGCAAAACCACTTGAGAACCTCTAAAACATATTTATAATTACTACTGCCAGTTTTGTCACTTGTTCAGTGGCATTTAAATTATGTGCTAGGGCAAATCTGGGATTGGTCTGTCAGCGGCAAAAATTTCAGTCAACGGCCACTTCAAAAAGTCAATATCTATTTACTCCACACACTCCTAAAAAACTCTGCATGGTCCTTTATGAACCAGGTTTACAAGTTCAATATGGATCCTAACACTCACGGACTTTAGCTCAGCTGTATTCAAGAATGACCGAGCCACAGTTCAAAGATTCAGGAACTGAAAGAAATAAAGATTATAACATGTCAGGTCCATCTGTCCATGGCCTTTATGTTTTCAGTGTAATGGAAAGGTCAATGTAATTCCTTTCTCCCCCAGGAACAGAGGAAACTTGGTAAAAAAAAAAAAAGTTCGGTATTAAGCTAGCTAGAAAGACAAGGGTGCACAGGGGTCTCATCTACACCTAAGAGAGAACAAGAGAACATCAGGGTGCATCAGTGCATGATGGCGGGACCATCATTCTCACCTGAGACTGAAGTTTGCGGAAGTCACACCTGAGAACAGTCCCGCAATCAGCACCTGACACCAGAACTCAAGAGTGTCCCCGTATGAGAAAAACGAATGACAGAAAATAACAGAAAACTATAGGACAGAAAAAGAAAATTACAAGAAAAAGAAAAGAAAAAGGAAACAAGAAAAAGAAAAGAACAGGGAAAAAAGGAAATAAGAGAGCACAGCCGGTTCCATGATCCCGAAATCAATGGGTTTTTTGAATGGGGTTTTGGTTAAATGGCTGAAATAAGGTCTGTGGTGATTGTGAACACAACTTAAAATACATCAATATTAACCCACTCGTGATTTCTTGAAGCTGGTACATGTCTTGAAAAAGGCGCTTGCTAACAAATGGGGCTACAAAGGCTGTCGAGGAGATCAAACATCATCACGCCGAAAATGTAAGCACAGTCCGTTATTATAACTCGAACTTTCTGGGAAAAATGTTTTTAGATAGAAACTGAAAGAGTTGTCGGAAGCTTAGTGATGGTGACGTTGAATTCGTGGGACCATGGTGTAGTTCGTTTATAGCCTACCTTTAGCTTTTTACTTCTGGCAGCTGCATTTAGGCTTCGAAATTCATAAAAGAAATTCATATCTTGGTGGACAAAACGTGCAAGTATCATAAACTTTTGTTGATCACAGAGCTTGTTTTTGCCCATAATCCAAAAGCCTATGGTTTTTGTCTAGGGAACCAGTGTGATGCTAACTGCTGGTTGGCCTACAAAGTGGCGTCATACCTGCACCACTCTATACATAGAAATGAGGACAGGACAGAATATAACAGAAAAAGGAGAGAAAACAAAAAAAGACATACAAAATAAACAAAACAATTATAAAAATGAAATGAAAGAACAGAAAACAGAAAGACAAAAAAGAAAAAAGGACAGAGAAAAGTGTGACACTGTACTCTTCCTCACTCTCCCACATTCTTCATTCCAAAAAGAAAACAGAAAGGAAGCAGCTTTTCTGCATGTCTTCAGAAGATGCTGTGTATCTATTTTTATGATGGACCAGTCTAAACTAACAAAACACTGTCGCAGTCAGGTGAAGGGAAGAAGAGATAAGATGAGATTTGGTGATGTGATCAAGACAAGAGATTAGAAAAACCTCCTCTACCTTAATGAAGATTCTCATCAAGAGCTTACATTATCTCACGCAGTGACCACGGGAGACTCCGCAGCCCCTGGCAAGCAGCCCGCTTGGGCAACGAAGCACACTGAACACTTAATATCATCTATTTCAGCAAAGCTAAGATGACTCTGCAGTATACGAACACTTCCCTATCCTGTTGCCTTTCGTTTTTTTTTGCCTTTCCTTGATTTTGACCACCTGATTATTACATTTTTTGCTGTAAATCATTCTACCTGTTTAAGACAAAAACTATGAAACAATTTCCATGCATCCGTCTCAAATGATCACAAATGATGTCTTAAATATGTCTTCAAATTAATATGGGGGACTTAAACATAAAACAGTTATTTTAAATGGTCATAATATTTTACGATATTACTGCATTTAAAAAAAATGTGATCAAATAAATGCAGTCTTGGTGAGCATACAAATCGTACCAACCCCGATCGAACGAACAAATGATGGATGGATGGATGGATGGCAGGGGGTGAAGCTAACATTAGATTCGGACGTGCCTTGATGCCTTCCGATCTTAGAATGCATCCTTTGAAGGCAACATTTTTTAAGCTTACAGACGCAGCATACAAGTTGAAGCAAAGGCTCTATATAAACAAATGAATCTGTTGCTAGCAAAGGCGTAAGGTTCTCGTGCTAATGAATGCCGAAAAAGAGGCAGTGCAGTCGATACGGCACATGCACACCCTCATCATACGGCAGTTAAATGCATATTTTGACTTCCATATTCACCTCTCAGAAAGACGGTCCTCGTTACTTAAGGTCTGCGAGGAGCTCAGCGGGCCTTAGCAACAGTTGGCAGGGCCCGCTTGTTCTTTCCTTACCGCTCTCTGCAGACGGCTTTGAAAGGAGGAGTAAAAAATACAGGAGGAAGGTACAAGGTCACAGTCTGACTCTTCACCCTGTGTGATGGAGTGATGACAAACCCATTTACTCATTCCCAAGCTGCACCACCATTCCCATCTCTCTTTCCCTCCTTCCCTCCCTCGTTCCCCTGATTCCTGTCTCTACTGCATGACTGGATCCTCCCTAGCATGCAGCTGAAAAATAATGCTTTGAAAGAGTGCACATGCAATGAGATAGAAGGCAGAGAGAGAATGGAGAGAGATGAAATTCTTAAAGGGAAGAAAAACTACAAATTCAGAGAATAATATGAACATGAAAAGGTTATGAGGTCTCGTTTTTACAACCTCTTTGAATCTGAATTTTCAATTAGTTTGACCATCTGTCCCTAAAATGGTTTTAAAACTGCTTGAGCACAATAATTCTAGATATATGCGAGTCAATATTGCATAACCCATCAGAAGAATCATTCTCCATTTACGGTTACTGTTAAGAGAAAAGCAAGATGTGATTGTTGCACTGAACTAGTGAACCTAGTGAATCATGAATCCAAACTGCCTCTTGAATCAAGAAAGGCTGGAGTAACTCTGAAAAAGAATTACTCAATTGCAAAAAAATAAACAAAACAAAGCAAAGCCGTACAAATAAATTTGTTTAAAAAAAAACTACATTTGATCTAATCAACAACAACATGTTTTGGGAAGCATTTTCCCCTCCCATGAAATCAATTTTATTTTTATCCTTGTTGTTGACTTAATTATAATTTTAGTAAGAGCTTCTAGCTCCAAAAAATAATTTTGTCATTTAGTTTACTCCATTTCACAGAAAAACCAACAAAGAAATATGAATGCAAAGAAATGTAAACACTCAAATCACACGAAATAAAAACCTTCCAGGATTTCCAGCGGGTACTTTTCAAACACACAAACAGACACTAAATGTTGGGCCTCTTGAGAGATTCTCAAAGTTTATGTGAACAGCTGGTGATCTCACCTGCCCATCAGTCTTCTGCCAAATACACAAGCACACACATACACACTAAAATACAACATTTTCCAATTAAACACAGCACTTGGGATGAGTTTATGTGGATTATTCACAAAACTTCAGCCACACATTCTTTCTCCACCTGTACCGTTTTACAGAAGTGACACATGAAACATCTAATAACTATAACAGTAATTAAATATACAGCTAGTAAATATCAGTTAATAGTATGTTTTGTTTTAAATGACAGCTTTAAATAAGCATGTGGTTTCTCAGCTGGTTTGTTGCAAAGGAGTTGCTATGAATTCTATGCTAAAGATTTGCAGTAGCTAAGGTCAGTGTAATGGTTTCTAACACGTTGCTGTGTGGTGGCAAGGCCATAGATAGTCAGAATAGTCTCTTGCAAAACCCAATTTTAACATAGTGGATATATTTCACTGCAATCTTTCAGATTCCAAATATATTACCCAGTTACCTGGATCTGCTCTATGAAATGTCTCTCCAGAAACTGACCTGTAGGACGGTTTGGATCTTGGCATAGACATCCGCCTGCTCATAGAGTTTGATCCCTTCCTGGGCTCCATTGGAAGAGACGACAATCTGCTGTAGGTGACGGAGAACCACACTGTGAGCCTGGGCCACTGCATTCAACTTATCAAACAACAGCTCGAGCAGTTCCAGCAACAACCTGTAGAGGGCAATAGAGTGAGAAAAACTTCAAAATGGATGAAAAAATAATTAATATTAGCAAGCTCAAATGCAGCAATGTCAAGGAGAAACACAAATACAAGCTATTGTCAGACACAGACAGACAGACTGACAGTTAACAAATATTGCATTCATCATTTTTAATTATCAGAATTTTTGCATTGATATATTGAGTTAGTAACCTTGACAGCCCTAAAATGTACATTTTGCAAACCAAACGTTTGTTTTCTTCTTCTTTTTTCTGTTTGTTTGCAGAACTCCCAGCACCCCCTTGTGGGTCCATGGACCCCAGTTTGAAAACTCAAAAAAAAAACTTTCCAAGACAAAGCCACTATTGCAGTCAGTCTGTCTGTCTGTCTGTCTGTTATAAATCCCTCCACATCACCAAAACCGAGCCAAAAGCGGTCCATTCTCTGTTACTAATGAACATGACAGCAGCAGGGTGCTGACAGAGTCTCCCTGTTGAGCAGCGCCAGCTGTTCACCAACAACAATTAGCAGCATCTGTCAAACTCTCTGGGTCCACTAGGAGGACACACATCTGTCTGACTTTTGTGGAGTTTACTCATTCATCCCAGTATAGTGAGGCAGAAGAAAACCCTGATAGGCGGAATGAAGAGGTTGGAGGTGACAGCATGATGTAGGGTATAACGATTGCTGGGAGTGGAAGACAGGAAGATGATGGATGTTCACGTGAGAGACAGTGCATGATAACACATGTTAAGCTTGATTTACAAAGGACAGGACATAACCCTTGACTTAGACTCAGCATGTAAACATATATTATACAGGATGACACTCCATCATACAAACATTGCAGAAAGCCAACCCAAAGCATCACACCTATTTACACAAACACATATGAACCAAGGGGACAAGGTTTTGGCATGGACCAGTTGGTAGATGTCATAACGACACTATCATGACGTCTATCTAAGTATCCTTCTTAATTTATGGCCATATTCTGACAAATATTCTTTAAAAAACATATTTTTAAAAAAGTATAACATAAATAAATATGCAACTCAGACATGTGAAGAGCGCAGACCACATGTATCTGATCTTTTCGATTATAATTTGGGCCACTTCCATATGTGGACCTAGATCAGATACAGGTCTGATATTTTGCATTCATGAGACTTTTACGTCATGTTAGATCACTCCACTCCAAAAATGTTAAATATGGGTAGGTCTTTGGTCACTCAGTGAGAGCAACAGTGAAGTTAGTCAGTAGAGGGACAGTGAGCTATTATACTCATAAGTATTATGATGACAGCTCTATACAAACAAAACTTGAGCGAAAACTATACGAGAAAAACTTTGCTCTCGTTCTTCTCATCCTCGTCTGCATCCTCCTTATCAGCTGTGCACAAGTTCCCTGGCTTCACCCAAAATGAACGCATTAACGCTAACTTTAGTGGCCTCCATGTTTACATCTATGACAGCGTGCTGCATGGTTCTTCGTTATTGTTCTTGCATGCGGGTCAGTTCAGGACTGTGACCAGTTCACACTCAAACAGACACACAAATAAATCGGATCTGAGCAACGAATCATAATTGAACACTAAGGCTTGCAGTGTGAATGTAGCCTTTGTAACATCATGCCTGGTTAGGACACTGTGTAAGGCATTTTTCACTGTGAACTGTAATGCAGCAGTGACTTCCTTTTTCTGTTGAGGTTTCCATAGAAACAGAGCCCTACCTCAACTTTCAAGTTAGCACAGACATAGACACACAAGTAAACACTGAAAATGCTCTATGGTTAAAATGGGACCTTATTTTCACTCAGGTCATTTGGACGTTTTCAGCTGGTTTGCCTTTTACAGGAAACAGATTTATGAACTGCCATATTAATTCGGCAGTGCTTTGTGTGTTATTTATCAAGGTAATTACATTGTATGATACATTAGCACATTTAGATGAAACACACATAGGTCCAACAAAACCATTTCTCAAATGAGTTTGTGATGAATGGATATTTTCCAGCATTAGTCACTGCTTTCAAAGAAAAGCCCCAGTTTATAGCATTAAAAGCACACAATGAAAATTCAGTGGATATTCACTTGCAAACTGGAAGCTCACATCTGAGAGAAATGAGGAGGGCAAACATTAAATCCCAGAGAATAGCTATGAAAAAATAAGTGATTGAGAGTTCATTTTTGCCTTGGGTAAAGAGCGTTTCTTTAAAAGCCTTCATTATCGGTCTTTTCTTCCGTTGCTTTTGTTTTTCTCTGTTAGAGCCGATGCTTAAGCAGACCCTGGCCGTGGCTCGCTTTTATGGATTACACCATTTCTGGAAATGAGGGAGGTATGAATGCCACATGACAGATGAGTGCATTGATCCAGCGAGCCATCATCGGGTAAAGTGAGAGAGCGCAATAAAGAAGGAAAACAATGAAAACCAATCACACTTCAGTACAAATGCCTTCCAAAGTGCATTCCCTTAAAAACAAAACCACTTTAAGAGGGAGAACTAAAAGAACTGAAAGTCTAAAGTGACTGTCATCTGCAGTTTTTATTTCCTACATCATTTAAGGACATATTTTAATTAATAATTCTAGCCCTGTGCATGATTTGTTGGTGCATGTTAATGTAAATATATTAATTTGTTTTAATAATCTTCCATCAAAACATTCCTGATTTGATGTAATCAAGGCCATGTAGGCAGGCAAAAATAAAAATCAACCAATAATATCATAGATTAACACTTCATTTTTCATGATCCAATCACAAGCCAATTGCTAAAATCAAGTCTCATCTACAGTTGCATTAGAAAAATTGCAAATGTCTCAAGTAAAGAGTGTTATGTTGTCTTTAATGAGCGTCTACACAACAGATGCTTGAAACGAAAAGCCATTGAGAACATATTCAGTATGGCTGCGCATATTTAAGGAGCTGAAAAGAATAGATTGTGTCTCATATATGCAGAAATTATGATTTTCATAAAGAAAGATCTGCCCTTCCTACTAATTTACGTGGTTGCATTTTTCATAATTAAATTCAAAAATAGAAAATAGATTTATAAATGAATGAAATAAAAATAAATAAATACTATGAGGTTTGGAAATATACAAAAAGATTCACAAATTTTACATATGTCTTAACAAAACAAAAAATTACTTTCAGACTCACACTTTTCCCAGTGTTCATTTGTGTATTTGTATTAATTTATTTGAGTTGTTTGAATGATGTCTCTAATCATTTGTTCTATAAGCGCCGATTTTTTTTTTGTTGTGCTTGTCTTTTTATTTTAACCACCATACAATATTGTATCAATCAATTCATCAATCAACCAATCAACCAATAAATCAATCAATCAAATCAATCAACTAGGAAACAGCTGTAGTGTGGTAAAGTATAACTATGGATATTCATGGCAGATAGCAACTTTTAATTGATGCTACTAGCTCAATCGTTCCATTATATTTTACCTGGGCTGGTTGTCCTGTGCCAGGTTCTCTCCTCTCTGGTATGCGTGGTCAGCGATCTGAGTGGTGGATCTCTTGAGGATCTGCTTGAGCTCAGGCTCAAGACGATCCATGATAGCTTTAATGGTCTCAGGGATCTTCTTGAGTTTGGCCAGAGCTTTGATCAGGATCCCCATGAACCCTGCGCTGTTCTCCTCTGGGTCCACCTCCAGGTCCTCTCTCATTTCCTGCACTGCACAAACACACATGCACTCCATGAAGAACACTACAACAATATATAATTGAAGCAGCATGAATTGACACAATGGTTTATGGAACAGCTAAATAAATATACATGCAACCATGATAGCAAACAGAGAGTAAAACTGGTAGTAAAACTGTACAATATGATTTGAGTCATTAAATACATAACTATTTAAAGGTCACTAATGTACATTCAAATTTGATTATATCAATTAATAATTCTGAATGTTCTAAATGTGCTAACAATCTGTTAAGATTTATATATTATAATGTTGTTACATTTAATTTATTATAAAGTTTTTCTTAGAGAGCTTTTGTAGATAAAAAGGTTAGTAATGTTAACGTAAATTAACCTTAATATACTGATAATCAAATACATATTGTAACATATATACATTGAGATTACTTGAACCTACAACGCCTGCAATTTAAACACATTTTTAGAGTCATCTTTAACAATGTTTCAGTGGTACGCTTCAACATTTCATAATCATCCCCTCCCTTCTCATCAGCACACTCCTTAAAAACCTGCATAACACACCTCTCCATATTCACCTGCTCAATAGAGTGATCGTACAGTGAAGTGCTTATTTTTCTGTCAGCTAATACCCTCAAAACCAATGACTGTTTAAAATGGTCTTAATGTTTATGGCAAGTTAATGGGCTCAGGTTTTTCTTCTTCAATCCCCCCAACTGTAGCTTGCTAAATAATTACTACAATTACCACCGACAAATGATGTGCAAAAGGCCATTACACAAAATAGGCGACAAAAGGGAAGCGTCTTCCGCAGCAGGGGAAATGTTGTCTGATGGCGTCACCCTATCACACATAAAGCACTGCGACAGCAATAATTGCGAGCGTTTCGTGTAATGTGAAGAAAACTGCAGGCGACGCAGGAATTACTCTGGCTCTGAGTGTGAATTAGAGACGTTTCTACCTGCTTTAGCAAAATCACAGCAAATAAGAACAATTAAAGTGTAAGTATTAATTTAAAGTGGGATGGATGGATGGATGGATGGATGGATGGATGGATGGATGGATGGATGGATGGATGGATGGATGGATGGATGGATGGATGGATGGATGGATGGATGGATGGATGGATGGATGGATGGATGGATGGATGGATGGATGGATGGATGGATGGATGGATGGATGGATGGATGGATGGATGGATGGATGGATGGATGGATGGATGGATGGATGGATGGATGGATGGATGGATGGATGGATGGATGGATGGATGGATGGATGGATGGATGGATGGATTGGTGGATTGGTGGATGGATGGAACGGCGGATGGATGGATGGATTGATTGATTGGTGGATGGATAAATGGATGGATGGATGGATGGATTGGTGGATGGATGGATGGTGGATTGGTGGATGGATGGATGGATGGATTGGTGGATGGATGGATGGATGGATGGATGGAACGGCGGATGGATGGATGGATGGATTGATTGATTGATTGGTGGATGGATAGATGGAACGGCGGATGGATGGATGGATGGATGGATGGATGGATGGATGGATGGATGGATGGATGGATGGATGGATGGATGGATGGATGGATGGATGGTGGATGGATGGATGGATGGATGGATGGATGGATGGATGGATGGATGGATTGGTGGATGGATGGAACGGCGGATGGATGGATAGATGGATGGATGGATAGATGGATGGATGGATGGATGGATGGATGGATGGATGGATGGATGGATGGATGGATGGATGGATGGATGGATTGGTGGATGGATGGAACGGCGGATGGATGGATGGATGGATGGATGGGTGGATGGATGGATGGATGGATGGATGGATGGATGGATGGATGGATGGATGGATGGAACGGCGGATGGATGGATAGATAGGGTTGTCAATAGTTGTTCTGAAAAGTGACAGCATGTCAGAGACAGTGTAGGAGAAACAGAAACAGACAGCTGTGGGTGGGTTAGTGGGACTGATAACAGTCTCAGAGCTCACAGTGGAGTCGGCCCCACACAGGAGAGCACGGATAACAAGGCCTGCACCCCCGCTGTGCTGACAGTGCTGCATGATTAATAACGTAAGAGAGGATCTCATCTGCACCGGTTAATATGCTTACTGAAACATGATGTACTGAGATCATGAAACCGGAGAGAGTGTGTTCTTGTGTGTGTGCAGACAAGTCTTTTAGAGGTACATGCAAGTGAAAGTGTGAGTCACTGTATAATTGTAAAAGAGAAAATTGGTATGTCAACGAAACAGTGTGTGTATATTACAATGACCTTCTCCAAGTATGTATAATAGGAGTACGTGTATGCCACTGCTTTCAGTAACATACAGGAAGCAACAGTTGCAAGTCTTTTCTTATCTGTGGCAGCCCCCAGTGCAATATTAATAGACACAGTGATACTGGTCAGATGTGTGTCCTAATGATTTAACTGGCACTTTGAACACTGGCAGACGATATGGAGCACCAGGCCCAACAAAATCACCCCTCGCTATCATTTCATCCCTCGCCCCGGACACCCACTGTTCCCTTTAGTACAGCAGAGAGGAATCCATCATTCAAATTATGAGCCACTAAATCAAGTTCTAATTCACTCGTTCTCTCGCTCTCTCTCTGCAAAAGTAGCACTCTATTTCTCTCTTTCAATGTCTAATAGTCAATTTGTTTTGTTTTTTCGTCTTCACAATCATATCAAAAGTTCGCTTATTGAAAATGTTTGGACAAAAAAAAAACGTTTTGGCCAAAAGAGAATATAAGCAGGAAGTCTGTATCTTGACTAAATATAACTGAACTAAATGTGTCAATTATATTTAATTTTATTGCATTTGTAAATGTGTATTTGTTCTATATTTACATTATTATTATTTTATATAAAAAATATGTATAATTATTTCATTTATATTCAATTCACTTATATTGCATCCCTTATAAATAGTACCATTTCCTGACTGTAGAAATATTACAATATTAGAATATGCAGTTATTCTAAACAATTCTATTTTTTAGTTTTGGTTTTTGGCCCAGTGTTTCCAGAAGTTTTGGCTTTGGTTTCAGCCACAAATGTTCACTATGTATGGTGGCGCACTACTTCCAAATCATTCTTCTTTACACATGAGGGTTGCTTTGGTGTCTGGTCATATCTGTTGTTCTGTTGGTGGTTCTTACTGCTGGATGTTCCCGGGGTGCAGAACTGTGAGGGTTCTGTGAGCTTGCGTGGAGTGGACAAACCGCCGACATCCAAAACAGATGTGTCCTTTGAAATGGACCTGAAAAAAAAAAAAAAAAACACATGAGCTGTTATTTCCTTCTTCACGACAGAAACCATTTTCAGAGTGACAGCAGCTATTGTTTAAGCATTCATAACAAGAGCAGCCGTGAATGTTTTATGAAAATAATCGAGAACTGTCCGCAAAAACATTTCCATTAAAGTGGTCAGAACAGGAAGAATCAAACAATGCAGATTGCGAGACACGAGAGAGACGGAATGAATAAAAACCCTGCCGGAAAATTGCAGTCGCGTCATGACCCTGACTAATAAATCGCTTCTCCTCATGAAAGCGTCGCGCTATAATTACAAGGCCGTAAACAGAGCGGTGGAAGAGCGACAAACATGGACGCACAATTCTGAGATCAAAAACGCTATTACAAACAACTCCACACTTCAGCACTGGGGGGGTCACCAACCTGCATTAGCTTAATGCGCTACACCGCTGCGCCTTGTCTAATCTCAGAGAATTAGCATTGCAGAGGCAGCCGCGGCGGTTCACACGGCACGCTGACGGAGGGGGTCAGCAGTCCCCCGGCGACCGTGCGCACGTGGGCGGCCCTGTCGCCATCGAGAAAAGCAAAAACCTATTATCATTCCTCTCGTGCTCATCCACAAGGGTGTGAATGACTTATCTGTGTTTGTGCTGAATGCCGCCATCAGTGCCACGGCGGCCAGGCCCTGTGTACGCAGGGACAGGAAGAGAACACTCGCAAAATCAGCTAATTACACGACTCTGGTGAGAAGGATGCAACAGGGCCAGGGAAGCTTTGTTTACCAACAAGCTAATGAATTAAGAGCCTGGAGAACGAAGCCTTCAATAAAGAATTAATATTGTGGTTTCCCTTCAAAATAGCGTAATCACCCCGTCAGCAGCCTGTCATTAATTACGTGAAGCAGAACTGTGCTGAGACTCAGAAACAGACTTTAGAGAAGAAGCGTGACACATTTTCTACGCGTCACCCCTTTGACTAATTAAAGTTTATTCAGAATGTCAAACTAGCTGGGGTTTTACACCAGCTCTGGCCCATATTCAGGCCCCTGGATTCTTAATTAGTCTGATCAGTTATTCTGTCGGGCATATTCCACACCCTTATTAATGATCAGACAGCAGTGGCTCATGGGATGTTTGGTTTAAGAGAGCACGTCTCTCTCTTTAAAAAGTACACACACAGTAATTAGATGAGCTGTGCGCCCTGCCACCAGCAACCTGCGAAGGTAAATTAATCTAAAGCTGAGAAATGACTTTGCCGCTCCACAGGTAATTGCTTTCGGTTTACTGCCACAACTGGAATCAAAAGTTTGGAGTGAGGTTTTTAATTCACATTTTGTAATATTATTTTCGGTCCAATACTGAGCCAACATATCTTTAAAGTGATGCGGTGTATCTTGAATAATCTTTGATTTGAATTGACGCTAGATTTGAAATCAAACAATTAGCCTCTAATTTTGCCAAACTGCATGCTCTGCCCAATCAAATGTGAAGCACGTTACTGTAGCTCACCGTCCCTTGTCCTTGTCTTTGCCGCGGTGACCCACGCGGCTAGTAGACTTGATGTAGAGGTGTCGATGGAGCTCGTCGATTAGCACCAGGTGGATGTTGAGCTTCTTGCTGTGGAGCTCCAGTCGCAAGTCTCCGAGACCCTCCACCTGCAACAGGGGTCCTTCAAGAGAATCCACCGCTGAGACCTGCAAACACAACAGCACGCCTGAAGTTTACAGATGCCTGAATATCTATGAGCAAAAATGATGGAGGACAATAAATAACTGTGTTAAATAATGGGATGGGGAATAATATCAAATATATAACATCATATATATATATATATATATATATATATATATGTGTATACAGTAGTCAACATTTGAAGTGGATCAAAAACGTTCATCAAAGTTGTCCAAAGACAAGAACGGGTGTTGTTCAAAATTCATGTATAACTTTGATGAAAGTTTTTGATCCACTTCAAATGTTGACTACTGTATATATAGTATAATATAATATATTACATTATATTACTTAATATGATATCAAAAATATTTGGCCACACTTAAAAGTGAATGAATTTTATTGCAATAAATAAATAAATAAATGTCATTGTAGTGGATGTTTGAGGTCAGTTAACTTTGACAGTTGATAATAAAGTCCATTTATAACTATAAAGTGTCCAAACATTTTTGATGTTAATTTTGGACATAATCAGTTAAATAAATGTTTAAAAAATGTTGCAATTAAATCTTACACTTTTTGTAAAATGTTTTGCTGTTCTTTATATTAACTTGCTTTAATATTTTGTCATCTTTTGCAGTGACTTAATACATTTTAAAATGTGATGTATCTGAATATTTATGAAGGGCATTGCATGTTGGCTATTAAATATGACTATTCATCTACTTTGTCTCCTTGGTATCTGTTGTTTTGAATGTTAGGTTGAATCTACCAAATCCCAGTGTGTTTACAGCTAGTAGTAAAGGTATATCGTGTTCCAGGTATATCCATTTTTGTAAAGCCTCCTAGATTAGCTGCACTCCAGGATCCCATAATAGCACATGCCCCAACCACCCATCAAAAACCACAGTGATAAAGCACAATTACAACTCTCGTCCAATCAAAGTATTAAAATAGTGAGAATGCAGCGTGGTGGACTGCAGTGCCGCTGAATATTCACTCTGCTGAGTGCGTGTGGATCCTGCAGAGAGCATAATAAAGTATGCGGCTGCTGGTTGAATGAGGCATGAGACTGAGCTTATCAGTGAACACAAAGTGAGAGAATGATGCAAAAAACATGCAGGAAAACTAAATGTGCTCTCTCTCTCTCTCTTTTTTCAAAAATCTCTAAATGATGGATGGATTGGTGGGTGGGTGGATGGATGGATGGATGGATTCATATTACATACTGTACATACATGTTATATATTTCACATTATAGAAAATAGGCTGTGGATATAGAAAGTAATTTAAAAAAAAAAGATCAGGCTTTTTTGTTCAAAAAATGTTTTGTGTATCTGTATTCATCTGCTCCTCTCTTTCTCATACACGCATGCAAGGGGATTTTAAAGCAAAAAAGAACAAATGCAACTTAACATGGAGCGCGAGTCCAGGTAGTCCCCTCAGGCTTAGCTTTAATGCTGTCCTGAATCTGCAGCTACTTGCCATGCTGTCGCATTTGCAAAATGAATCTGAAGCATTTGTGTGGTTGATAAGTTCAATTTCCTCATTTCATTCACCTGACCTGGCTCACATGTCCCAGAGCCTTGATCTTCTATGCAACCTTTCCCTTATTCCTTCCATCCTTCTTTAAATCTCTCACTCTCTCTTGCTTTTTTTTACTGCATTAACTTGTATTTCTAGTCTTTCCATCTCTTTGCCTTTACCTCTCCTCTCCTTCAGCACTGAATGATCCTGCAGTGGCTACTGCTTGTTTATAGTTAGCAAATAAATCAAAATGGCTGTGAATGAATGTGCTGTATTATTTAGAGGAAAGCTAATGGCCTGTTGATAGTGCTCTGGAGGGCCATCACTGCGCACTTTGTGCACCGCTTCTGACAGACAGAGAAGGGGTCATGCAAGTCAAGGAGTTGTTCATGCAAATGAGGGTTGCATGAACCACAGTGTATACCAGGATCAGATGATCGGGCTCATTCTGAGTATGTGTAAGTGTGCCTGTTTACATGTCTTATTGCCAAACCAGGTTTAGTTGAGAAGACACTTCAATTTTCAATTGAGATAATTCTCTTTATCTTTGGGAGAGGAGAGAGGGAAGAAAATGAGGAGGCTAAGAGAGAGTACGTGAAATGACAGTAAAGGAGGATGGAGAGAAAGAAGAATAGTTAAAGGCAGGAAGAGGACATGGAAAGGAACAAAGAAGAAGGAGAGAAAGTAGAACAGTTAAGGACATGAAAGCAATAGAAAGAGGAAAGGACCAAGTACAGAGAGAAAGAGGAAGGAAAGGAAAGGAAAAGAAAGGAAGGGAAAGGGAAGGAAAGGAAAGGAAAGGAAAGGAAAGGAAAGGAAAGGAAAGGAAAGGAAAGGAAAGGAAAGGAAAGGAAAGGAAAGGAAAGGAAAGGAAAGGAAAGGAAAGGAAAGGAAAAATTAAGGACAAGAAGAGTATGGTAAAGGAAGAAGACGTAGAAGAAAGGAGTAAAGGAAGAACATGAAAATAATACAGAGAGCAAAGGGAAGAGGAAACAAACAGAATTAAGTAAAAAGTTGAAAGAGAGGAAAGGGACAATTCAACAGATGTGAGGTAATGAATGACAGCTCATCTGAAAAGCACACACTAGGGAAGTTAAGTTGACTGACAGGTACGACACGTGTGTGTGTGTGTGTGTGTGTGTGTGTGTGTGTAACAGACACAGAAAAGTGAGGGACAGTGTTTCCAGACAAGAGTTGCAAATTGAAACACCGTGTACACCGTAATCTCTGTTGGCAGTCCCAATACTCCTTGTCAGATTTAACACAGTCACACACACAGGAGGAGAAGAACCTCTCTGAGGAGGAGAACACCACCTGAGGGACCTGAGAGAGCAGGAGGATGGAAGCTTGTCATCTCTGACCACCGCTACTCACTGATTTCCCCTGTTGAGTGTGAATGTACCCAGAGAAACAGTGTGATCAAACACCTGATAAAAATGTGCTAAACAAACACACACTGAAAAAGAACACAAAGTAAAACCAAGAATCTAAAAAAACAAAACACCTGGAAGTCCATGTTTTGATGTTTTGGGCCCATGAGCTTTGATTAATGTAGTCAGTGGGAATGAATCACCTGACCAGAATTGGGTAACTGAATAGGCCAGTTTTTTAATCAGCACTGGAGCCGTGTTTAGAGCACATGTTCATGACACACCATGCAGTTTTGATACCATCTCCCCTCTCACTAAAAAAAAACAAATCACTCTCACTCTCCTAAATAACTTCATGTCACTCTCCACTATGTTGATATTTAAAAAAAAAAAAAGTAAATACAGTACACTACTGTTCAAAAGTTAGGGGTCGATACATGTTTTTAATGTTTTTTGAAAGAAGCCTCACATACTCACTAAGGCTGCATTTATTTGATACAAAAAATAATATTGCAAAATATTATTGCAATTTAAGAAAAAAACTGCTTTATATTTTTCATGTATTTTCAATTTAAATGTATTCCTGTGATAGCAACATTTTCAGAATCATTACTCCAGCCTTTAGTGTCACATGATCCTTTAGAAATTATTCTAATATGCTGATCAAGAAATATTTCTTATTATCAATATTTACAAATGTTGTGCTGCTTAATAACCATGATACATTTTTAGGATTGTTTGATGAACAGAAAGTTCAAAAGAACTGCTATCCTCTATGTTCTCTGAGGCAAGTTTGAGTGTGAAAGACCTTTTCATCAAAAGGCTAAGTTTCTTTATAATTTCTCTGAAATATCATGTAATGTTTGCAATATGTTATACACAAAAAAAAAAAAATATATATATATATATATATAGCCAACTATTTTATTGCCCATCTATGGATTTCTTAACACAAATATTAACAAAAAAGTGTCATTTTATTACTTTATTTTTATTGAACTAAATAGCGAGGTCTTGTTCATTCGCTCTTCCACTAAAAAATAAAAGTACTTTGTAATTGTAATTAATGTGTGCAATATATAATTAATGTACTATATTGTATAATTATTGTAATTAAAGTAATTATTGTATACAGAAGAACCCTTTCTCAAGCATCCCAAAATGCACATCATGAAATTAGTTGAAACACTACTATTAAGAGTGCAAAGCTCAAGGTAAAGATCTATAATTATTTTTATATTTTTATATATATGGGTACAAGCTAGAGAAACAAAAAATCAGCTAATATGTACTTACCATGGAAGGACTGAGATTTCTCATACCAACACAGTATTCACTGGCATCCACGAACATACACTCACCAGCATATCCGTGGCGTACAGGTAGTGCTTGCTGCCCATAGACGCCTCCAATTTCTGAGGAACCTGTTTGATGTTCTCGATCTCATCCAACAGGCTCAGGACATGCTTGTGCTCGACACCCTCGATCCACAGCTTCCTCAGTTCATCTCGCTTACAGTGGAGGAGCATCTTACAGGACAACAGGTTCTCCTTGACCTAAGCAGAGAGAAACAGTTAAAGACCCTTCACACTTGATGAAACAAGCATCATCTTTCCAGTTTTCCTTTCGCTGCTCTTTTTTCTTTGCATAATTATTTTCAAGTGTGTCAGCAGCAGGGGAGAATATGATAAACAAACATTTTCGCAGTAGATTAAAACCCAAGCTTAGTGGCTAATTTACACGGATATTATTTCAGACATCGAAGACAATTACTAGTGATGTCTAATGTTTCTTTTATGATGGCTCACCATGTTTCGGAGCCTGTTTTGGGTGGCGTGGGAAGCAGTAATTAGTTCATTTTTAATGTTCTTAAAAGAGCTTACAAAACATGCACAAACGTGAACAAATCCCAAAGCTGGATAAACAAACATTGAGGTTTTATTGGCTGCGTTGGGTTTATGTCTTCCGTTTTCCCACTTGCGCTCGCTCACACACACACACGCAAATTGAGACACAGTGAAACGTTTTTTTTGAGTCCTTGACTCAAACACATCTTTCAAGAGTGCAATAAACAAACTCGGTCACCTGTGTCTTTAAATAATAATGAGTAAAGATGGTGATTGGAGGTCCCTTGGCACCTCTCATCAAATACTTCAGCAGCATGAAGACAGAACTGCTATTCTCTATGTTCTCTGAGGCAAGTTTGAGTGTGTGTGCGTGTGGGAAGCCTGACACCAGAAGCCTGAGGGACGACCTATCAGGCCGCATGGCTGAGAGCGAAGATTAAGCACAAAAACAACACAAAAAAAGCTGTTGATTTGCTTTTAATTTCCCTTTTTGCGTCAAACTGCTACAGTGTTTTGTTTTCCCTCTAATTATGTCTTATAAATCATTCCCTGGGTATTACAGCCAGTATTATATCAGACTGCATGCAGTTTGTGTGTGTTAACGTGTTGGTATGTTATTACAGAACTATGTGGGCTATAAAGCAAAGCAGCAGTTGCGTTTTATCTCCACCAGCTGCTGACCAGAAGAAAATAAATATATGTGCCGTGAGGAAGTTATTTCAATCAGCCATAAACAAACAGACTGACAGCATGAAGATGTATTACTGTGTGATTGGCAGGTACGTGCCTATGGTTTTAAAATATATAACTAACTCATTGTGCAGCTACCTAAAATTAGGGATTTTAAACCAGGGTCCCTGAAGGTACTCCATGGGGTCTGTGGAGAACATTGACTATTGTTCAAAAGTTTGGGGTTGGTAAGATTTGTTTGGTTTTGAAAGAACCAAACATACAAGGGCAAAATAAATTGATGAAAAATGACATAAATTACACTTCTAAAGTTACAAAAGATTTCTATTGCAAATAAGTTCTGTTTTTTGGGGGTGTTTTTTGCTTTCTATTGATAAAAGTATCCTGAAAAGTATCTTTCAACATAGACAATAAAAAGGATTGTTCCTTGACCAGCAAATCAGCCTATTAAAATGATTTCTGAAGGATCATGTGACACTGAAGACTGGAGTAATGATGCTGAAAATTCAGCTTTTTTACATTTTAAAATATATTCAAATAGAAAACATATATTTTAAATTGTAATAATATTTCATAATATTACAATTCTTACTGTAATTTCGATCAAATAAATGCAGCCTTAAGGCATTTCTTTCATTTTTAAAAATCTTACTGACCCCAAACTTTTGAACAGCAGTCTATGTAAAACATATAGCTCTTAAATATTTGTGACAATGTCAACATTTGCAATTAATAATGTGTTAAGCATATACACTCACCGGCCACTTTATTAGGTACACCTGTCCAACTGCTCGTTAACACTTAATTTCTAAGCAGCCAATCACATGGCGGCAACTCAGTGCATTTAGGCATGTAGACATGGTCAAGACAATCTCCTGCAGTTCAAACCGAGCATCAGTATGGGGAAGAAAGTTGATTTGAGTGACTTTGAACGTGGCATGATTGTTGGTGCCAGAAGGGCTGGTCTGAGTATTTCAGAAACTGCTAATCTACTGGGATTTTCACGCACAACCATCTCTAGGGTTTACAGAGAATGGTCCGAAAAAGAAAAAACATCCAGTGAGCGGCAGTTCTGTGGGCGGAAATGCCTTGTTGATGCCAGAGGTCAGAGGAGAATGGCCAGACTGGTTCGAGCTGATAGAAGGGCAACAGTGACTGAAATAACCACTCGTTACAACCGAGGTATGCAGCAAAGCATTTGTGAAGCCACAACACGCACAACCTTGAGGCGGATGGGCTACAACAGCAGAAGACTCCACCGGGTACCACTCATCTCCACTACAAATAGGAAAAAGAGGCTACAATTTGCAAGAGCTCACCAAAATTGAACAGTTGAAGACTGGAAAAATGTTGCCTGGTCTGATGAGTCTCGATTTCTGTTGAGACATTCAGATGTTAGAGTCAGAATTTGGCGTAAACAGAATGAGAACATGGAACCATCATGCCTTGTTACCACTGTGCAGGCTGGTGGTGGTGGTGTAATGGTGTGGGGGATGTTTTCCTGGCACACTTTAGGCCCCTTAGTGCCAATTGGGCATCGTTTAAATGCCACAGCCTACCTGAGCATTGTTTCTGACCATGTCCATCCCTTTATGGCCACCATGTACCCATCCTCTGATGGCTACTTCCACCATGTCACAAAGCTCTAATCATTTCAAATTGGTTTCTTGAACATGACAATGAGTTCACTGTACTAAAATGGCCTCCACAGTCACCAGATCTCAACCCAATAGAGCATCTTTGGGATGTGGTGGAACGGGAGATTCGCATCATGGATGTGCAGCCGACAAATCTGCGGCAACTGTGTGATGCCATCATGTCAATATGGACCAAACTCCCTGAGGAATGCTTCCAGCACCTTGTTGAATCTATGCCACGAAGAATTGAGGCAGTTCTGAAGGCAAAAGGGGGTCCAACCCGTTACTAGCATGGGGTACCTAATAAAGTGGCCGGTGAGTGTATATAATGCTAATTAAATGTATTGTGAAATTTAGCTTTATTATACAGGAGGTCCCTGGTTGAGTCTTGGAACATGGTCCCTGATCTGGAAAATGTTGAAACCCACGGTCTAAAACATACATTCATGGTTATTAGTGAGTTTTCAAATGCAGATTAATGTGTGGCACACCTGTTTGATCTTGTTGCGAGAGCTGGTGATTCTCTCAGTGATGCTCTGGTAGGTTCGGATGGCTGTGGTGAGCTCTGTGTAGTGCTGAACGATCAACTCGTCCAGATCTCGGTCACACTTCTCATAGGCCTCCTCCAGGCGGCCCTTCTCCGTCTCTCGGTCCTGCACGTCATCACTGCTGGACAGTGTCCTGAACGAAAGATAGTAAACATATGCTACATCACCAAACTATACGTATATATAGTAATATGCATCAAAAATGTTTCATACATAACGATACTGAAATATCTGAAACGCTTCCAATAGCCTACTAATTTTCTGCAGAATAGAATATTGGCTCCGGATGAATATTGTTGGTGTTACAGGGCTTGATTGTGCGTATTGTGCATAATTTTCCACATGAAGCAGCCTCTCAGTACTAAATTTAGTTCTTTTGTGATGCTTATTGCGTATAAACAGTCAAACACACACGACATAATGTCAAAATTCTGGTCTTGGCGAGTATTCACATATGTTTTGAGTGAACGTAAACATTTGAGAAAGAAAATGCATGTATCAGTATAATGCATCTTTGTGTCAGGTCTTAAAGTGACAGCAGCCTAATATACCTGCTACCACATTATGAGATAATATTAAAAATATCTATATGGCAGTTTTTCCCCATGGTATCATTGTGGCCAGTGAAAATGCTGAGTGGCTAGTAACTTTAGAAAACCACTAGCCACAGTGGCTGGTGAGCAAAAAGGTATAGCCACACACACACACATATACAGTGCTTAGCATAAGTGAACACACCCATGCTAAAGTTGACTAAAAAGAGGAATAAAAAATAATCTTTTGGAAATTGATCTTAATGTCTTAATTTAAAAAATGAGGAAAACTCCAACCTTTAAGGACACCGATTTTCTTTGTGAATGAATAATGTATCGTCGTAAATAAATAAATGTTCTTCCTTAAAATACAGGGTGCATACGTCAGGACACCCCTATGTTAAATTCCCATAGAGGCAGGCAGATTTTATATTTTTAAAGGCCAGTTATTTCATGGATCCAGGATACTATGCATCCTGATAAAGTTCCCTTGGCCTTTGGAATTAAAATAGCCCCACATCATCATGGGGCACTTTCCATAAGATCATCTCTCAATGCAAATCAAACCAGCTATTAGGCAAACTGAAATAAAACCATGCCAATGCACTTTTGAGCAGGCTTTCTTATTATTTCTGATACTGGAAAATTTCAATTTGACTGCAATACACTTCTACAGAGCACAGCATGAACGCCAGAGACAAGGCTGCACCCAATATAAGCTCATCCTGTCATCATTATGATACAAACTTTCAGACAGATGTTGTTGGATTTTTTGCCATCGCAACAAAATTTCACCACAATCCATCATCAGATGCCCACCCACTCAGAGAGACCCGCTGGGGCCGATGCCAATCCACCGAGTGTCCAAGTCCGCAGACTGCCAGTCACAGCTCAGCTCGCAAAGTCTGTTCTGAACTCATTTCCACTGCGGTGTGGCTTTAAATCAGAGTAAAGGAAGGCAGCACAATCTCCCAAAAGAACTCATTACATTCATTCCAGTCTCTGGAGCTCATAAAGATATAGAAGGAACGTCTGAGAGCCAGTTTTCTATTCAGTAGGGAATGGTCCCTTCAAGCTCGCAGTGAAGCACAGATCATGTAGATATAGCTTCCGCCCATAGACTCACTCTTTTTTTTACCCCAATGGGTTGCCCTGAAGACATCCTAATGGAAACGGCTGAGGGATAAAATGGCGATAAAAGGACCGTGAAGCAGAGTGATGGATCTCTGACACCTTATCAGCTTAACTGGGCTCGATGGAAGAAAATACGTTTAATCTATGTAAGCAAGTAAAGTTCATTACAACTCAACCAGGCATTACCAACAGTCATGCACTGTAACTATCATTATCAGTTAGGCAGTAACTTTACTTTAGCACACTATATTGGGTTCTGGCTGCCATCTATCATCAGCTGAGAAACGTTACACCATGAGGGCTTCAAATTGGGCTCCTCAGAGTCGGATCTGTCACATGTTCCACAAGGCAATGAAAGTCTATATGTACAAGAACTTCCTGTCTTCATGATAGACTCTTCCCTGCTTTCTCAATGGCCTTAAAAATAAATAAATAAATAAATAAACTGTGAAGACTGGAACAAATCTATAAATATATTACTTATATATTTAACATCACATTTTATATATAGTGTTTTTTCCACTGTAATTTATAAGATTTATGGTTCAACTTTATTTTAGATTTCTTTAACTATAATGCACTTATATCAAAAAATATATTGTATTGTGTTTATGTTGTATTGCAAAATTCTTTTGCTGCTGTTGAGGTAGGATACGGGCAGTATTGGGTAAGTTACTCTAAAAAGTATTTAATTACTAGCTACCGAATACATCTTCAACACTGTGTAATTAGATTACTGTAATAATTACTCTCTCTAAAAAGTATTGCATTACTTATTACTAGATACTTTCCAAATCCCATATCAACCTAGACCAGTTGAACAATACAAGGGCAGACACAAAACTGCACATTTGATTCTTTCAAATAAACAATATACAAATTGCATATAAATTATTGTTGAACTTGAGTGAATAAAGGGAGAAAGTTACATTAAAAACATACATTTTAACATTAACATTTTATGTTAAATCCACAATTTTTTATATAAAATTGTTGTATAGTCAATTACATAAGAAGTAACTGTAACTAAATTACAGAATAATTAAGAATAATTCCTTTACTTTTTCAAGGGAAAGGGTTAAGACGTAAATATAATTATAGATGTAATTACAGATTAATAACAGTTCATTAAATATAAGTACAATGTAAAAACATACACACGATAAGTGCATTGTATCAAATTAATTTAAATGTCAGTACATAGCCTAGTTGTTAAAGACACTTAACATAAAGTGGGACCAATTTTCTATTGTTGTATTTCCATGTTATTGTTCTTGTATGTTGTTATGTGTATTATTTATATGTTGACAACCAAAACAAATATTCAGACAGCGTCTATGATGTTCAAACAGTGCTGTTTACCAAGTTTTGAAACACAGTCTCTATTTTGAAACTCTGCCAGTCCTGTCAAAACATAAGTCCATTTAAACAAGTTCCTACAGTAAGTTAAGTATGCCTGCAAATTCTGTCACTCAGAGGACCTCACAGCAAACTATAAACTTGAGCTGATGAGACGTAAAGCCACTTAAGTAGTGCTTGTTATTTAATCCATAATAGAAAGAGTTCAATATAACAGAATAACAACAGGATGTATTGTTAGCAAACATGCTAACTTAACCGGTTATCCATTCATGTCGTTTGCTTCGCAAAAAGAAGGTGCAAAGATTTAACGCAGACAAAATCAGGCTGGCCGGCACAGACATTGTAAAAATATCGTGCTCACCTTATTACAGATATAAGCAAACCAGAGGGATCTTTGCTTTTGGAGACAGCGCTCCTGTATCTGCCTGTGTCAGCTGCCATCTTTCCGTAACTACACCCAAACAACTCGTGACGGACTTCAGCCAATGGGAAGCCTCCCTCAGGCGTACAGGGATCGCTGGGAAATGAAGTATTTTTGGCAGCCATGAAACGTGAAGGATAGGATGGTAGTGATGGAGAGGAGGTCCGACTCATTCCGCGGCTCAACAGTTCGTTTCAAGGAACCATATGCATAATGAATCACTTATTGCATGTATTACCAAACTATAAAGTTGGTAGTCCTTTTTCACCTAATTGCTAATTTTTTCATAATTTCAAAGAAACAATCACACAATGATTTTGGAACTGTTTATTGCAAAGTGTTTTGGATTGGCTGTCGTTTTATTAAAATGAATTTATCCCAAACTTTTGTATTAGCCAAAAATAATAATAATGTTGTGCCTCTTTGAAAATTGACCCTTTTCGTATTAAGTTTAGCTATAGGTTTACTTATTACTATTCCTTGCAAAATGTTACATTCATAAATGTAAAAAAATAAATAAATAAAAATAGGCTACTTTGTTTGTTTTATTGTTGTTGTGGATAAGATGAAAGATTCTTCAAAGAACTAGAATTTCAATTGCTTGTATAGTCTAAAATGTATAAGATGTATATCTTGTATCTTATATGTATAAGGCTATAATGCAAAATGCTTTTATTATGTAGTTCATTTCAGAATTGTATTGTAACCCAGGATATTCTGTCTATTATCCTTTTGCTTGTAAATGTTGTGTTCTTATAGTTATAAAAAATTAATCACATTTTGCTGTTTATTTTTTAATTTTGCTGTTTATTATTCCTGTTTTGATAATAAAGTCTATATATAATAAATATAATTCACATATTAGACAATACAAAAATTCATTTACATAATAATAAATAAAATATACACTAAAAGTAATAATGTACATTTAATTTTAAACGAATCATTGTTAAGACCAGTTTTGAGAACCAGTTCAAACACTCAAAAGAATGTGAAAGATTTTTTCACAAATCAGACGTAGGCTACATTAGCCATGGGAGCAATGTGGAGCGAAAGGTGAAGGTTGTTAATTGCTTTCTGTTCCTAGGATTTATTGCTCTGGACCTGTTCCCCTCTATCTCCTGACGATCTCTGCTGTAACAAACAGGGAGGAAAGGGCATTGATTGTGTGGGAAAGGGTCGATCTGGCGGTCTCCTCTTTGACTGATGTGTCCGTGGACAGCAGAGATAACATAGTGGCCAATTTTGTGCCGCTTCAAAAAAGGAAACAATCACGGAGACTCTGAGGTTATTTTTTCCGTTAGCTCCTCTGAGCCTTTAGTCAGATCCAGAAGTTCTTATCAGCTTCCTCAGAGGCCCATCATTTCTGAACAATCTACTGTCCTTTGCTGATGACACTGGGCTTAGGTTATTTCTCATCACCTAGTGCAGGATAAAAGGTTGTCACGATGACGCCTGAGGACACGTAGACAAAGACAGCCACCCACTAAAGGACAGAATGCCCACACAGCTCATTTGACATGAGGAGTTCAGGAACTTCTTTTCTACAGCTAAGCAGTTTTGGGACAGAATGCATGCATGGTTAAAAAAGAATGTAATGCCTTTTGAGTATTGCATTGCTGAGTATGGGTTTTTTTAATGTGAAAAAAATCTTTCAAAAAAATCTATACATTTATTTACACAAATGTAGAGTTCTCCAAGTTTGCTACAAGTTTTGTAGCATTTCAAAATCATTTTAATTTTTTATTTCAAACCTCAAAGCAGCTGAAAAAAGAAACGCATTAAAGCTCTCTATAATTAGGGTGAATTGCCCTAATGTGGGACACTGCCTAATGTGGGACACCTAAGGTCTAGTGTTTGTAGGTCCCCCAAAAATACATGAATGACAGTGAAACTATGGGTTAGACAAAGCTGTGGTGCCATGTGATCAAAATCACATGACCTATCAAATGTCCAATCATATTTTAGGGTGGAGCAATCATCAAACAGGAGACACTTTGTGTGAAAACCATCCGAAGGTTAATGACATAGAGTTTTAACAAATTTGATGTTAAGGAGTTAAATAGATTTTAAACAAAGCAATCCTGCTACTTTTTAGCCTAATATGCTTATGAAATGTTTGTCCATCAAAAAATAGTGTAACTTTATGTGTATAAACTATATATTTTATATTTTTTTATCAAATTTCCTAGTGTCCCACATTAGGAAATGTGGTTTCCAAATCCGGGACAGCATGATCAGCCTAATGTGGGACAGTACTTCAATGAGTCAAAAATGTGTGGTGGGGCATGGTTTAAAGATTTGTTTTTAAAAATGTAATAAAAATATTAATAATGTTTATATTAGACAAATCTTAACTAAAGAAAAAAAGTTTCACCAAGGCATTGATGAAATGGAAACAGGATTTTCATGACCTTTTTTCAGAATCTGTGGTCAGACATTATTTGCACATAAATATGTAATTCCTAATAAATAAGTCAAAGAAACTCACTTTAAAATAATAAATAGATATGATCCATGTAATGATTTTATCATTAAAGAAGGGATTTCTCCATTATGCTGTTTTTGTAAAGAGGAAACAGAAACAATTGTACATTTAGTTTTTAGTTGTAATTATACCAAATTATTTTGGTCCAAAGTTTCTCTGTTTATTTTTTAGGTGTTTTACAAATTCATCACTATAACTGATATAATGGTCTTGTTTATGGATTGTGATACTGGTTTACTGGAAATGGATAATACAACTAAAACAATTGTTATTTTACATGTTTCATCCATTCATAACCAAGAAAATTACTAACTAAGATTTCAGAAGAATCTAAAATAAAATAAGATTGTGTGAATAAGAGTCAATGTGATTTTTTGGTCTTTTATCATAGATTTTTCAGTGTCCCATATTGGGGAAACAACTGTCCCACATTAGGAAGCTGCAGATGATTTCAGACAACTTGCAATAAGATCACTAATATGTCTATAATATCTCTTATGAATGGGTTATCTGAATTTTCTCTTTTGATTTGATTAGGACACATACTGTGGTTTTTAAAATGGTATTGGGTGTGGATTTAATGTTTTGGTTACACATCGCAATATGTCACAGAAGTCTAAAGTGCAAAAAATGTCCCACATTAGGGCAATTCACCCTACTTGCAATATGTATTTATTTTATAATTTGTTTTATTTATTTATTTTTATTTATATTTTAGTATTTGTTTTTGTAAACACCCCCCCCCCCCCCCCCCCCCCTTGTTATTTGAACAGATTTAATAAAGGTTAAAAAGTCCTTGTGTTTTTCTTTACTAGAATTGAAATGTGAAATTTTAAAATTAAATAGGTGAATATTAAAGTAGAAGACATTATTTACAGTTTAGATTGTTAGATTATTAGATTATACTAAAAGGCAACACAAAAAAGCCTGTTGTAAGTCATCGTAGCAGCAAATTATTTATAATTATTATGCTCTAAAATAGATCTGAAATGCTTATTGTCCGAAATAAATAAATAAATAGGCCTATTCTTTGAAATCCAATACATGTGTCTTCCATTTATGTTGTCCAATAGAGACAGTAAGCACTTGCGCTCAACGAATGAGAGTCGTCTTTCTTCGCCAGTGCCAGGTGGGAGGGGCTAAAAGCGGAAGCGCTGTGTGTTTCTAAACTTGAACGTGCGGCCCTGGTGCTCGCGCGTAACAACCTGTCAAGTCTTTACATTTCATAACTACTTAACAGATTTACATGAATTAGCTGGTTAAAGACCAGGGGCTTGTTTGACCAGGAATGGGAGCCAACAGCAGCACGCGCCGCGTGTCTTTTGAATCGGATGAAAATGAGAACATAACGATAGTGAAGGGCATAAGGGTGAGTGGCACTCATGTCTGTTCTCCTCCACCTGTCAAATGCACATCACGCACGGCTTTAATTCACCTCTGCTGTGATTTGAATGCATGCGCGGGATCGTGATGAAGGCATCTAACGTTAACAGTCTTAACTTATCTAACGTTAACTGGATAAACATTCTGTCCCTGACTGCCTTGGACACTCACTTCAGCTGACCTAGAAAACCGAGTTAAGCTGGAAAACAGGTTATGCAATTTATAAGCAAGCCTACCTAAGAAGAGTTACTTTAGCAGACACTTGTTACAGTTCAAGCATTACAATGTCAACCCCTCCTCCCCCCCATAACTCCCATTAACTCCCCTTAACTCATATAGGTTAAACACTCACCCTTCACACAGCTGTTTATGCCAGTTGATACTGGTACTATATTTATTTGTTTTGAATGTTTGTTTTTAAACAAGCAGCTTATTCACACTTGCTTTTTAGAGACTGTTTTGTTTTGTGCTGGTGTTTTTCAGTGTTTACATAAAGGAGAACTTAGTTACTGCAGTGGTCTTCAGCCTATGTGAAGAGATACAGAGACCCCTTGTAATTGTATAAATCTATATAAAAATATGAGTCTTGCATATCAAGCCTAGTCTACAATAATATATACATTTGAACAGTCTCATATTCATATATATATATATATATATATATATATACTCTACCAGATGAATGAATATGTATTTTTTTAATTTACTTAAAGCCTATTTAATTACTACTACTATTATGATTACTATTTTTATTATTATTGTTATGATCAAATTTTAATAAAAAGTTAATAATCCCCCTGTTGAAGGCCCTGACTAAGGATTATCCACGGTGGCCGAGGGAGCTCAACGCGCTGCAACTGAAAAAAAACCCCATGCAAATAGAAAAAACCCCAGCAAATTAAGAAAACTTCTTTATGAGTTTGACAACACGTGCTGCAAATACTCACAACAACACAACCAAATACAGAAATGTGCTGTAAATAGCACAGACCACAACGAAAATGTTTCAAGGTGACCTCAACATGTGAGTAACCTGGCAGGTACATGCTTATTGTTCAATGTCTATTTGTCAGTGGTGTTGTTGATGACCTAAAAGGTTTGTTTTTTTGTTTATTTCAACATCCTGATCATGTGTGCGTTGTGAGTATTTGCAGCACATGTGTTGTCAAACTGATGAAGATGCTTTCTTAATTTGCTGATTTTTTTCTATTAGCATGCGTTTTCTTCAGTTGCAAGCGCGTTGAGCTCTCTTGGCCACCGTAATTATCGAAAAATCCACTTTCTTATACTCAGTCACACAATTATTATATTTTAATTCTTCTAAGTAAAATATGTTTAGGAAGTTAAAGAACTTAATTAAGGCATACTTCAGGATTTAGCATTAAGCTTTGTATTAGTAAAAAACCTGTAGTATTTTCGAATTACCATGCTTTCCACCCTCATATCCCCTTGAGACGAGAGATTTATGTATTTTTTTTCTGGAAAAAATCCTCCGATGACGCAAAAGTCGTCATTTTGCGTCATCGGAGGATTTTTTGGCCAGAGGCTAAAGACTACAGCCAGTAGAAGGAGCTGTTCCGCATGTTTTCAACCCGCCTATTAGAGGGTGGGATCTCACTCACAGAATGTACACATAGTGTCAGCCATCTCTTGTTCTGTGGAGCAAGCTGTGTAGTAGGGGTTACCATCCTCTTTTTCCCGGACATGTCCGGCCGTCGATGTCCGGGATTCAGCTTTTGCTTTCTGCAGTCGCCATTCATTGTTTACATGCACACCTTTTGTTTCAATCTAACTGAATTCATTCCGATTGGTGAATCTGAATGTAGTGTTTACATGAACGCTAAACAAGTGATCGGTTGATGTGCGTTTTAACATTGCTAAGAAAATTCCCGCTCCTCCATGAGAGATACGAGACTGGTGCGTCTCACAGGTGTCGCTCATCGGTAATCACGCCACCAGCCTCGCGCCGTTCTCCCGCGGCCCTAGCCTCGTCCTGCTCGCCACAGTAAACATAATGAATGGCGACTGTAGAACGCAAAAGCCGAATCCCGGACATTTTGGGCGATCTCGAAACACATTTTCGGGCAGACTCATCACGGAGACTCACTAGTAGCCTAGACTTGTTGTTTAACTACTGCGCTCTGTTACCGGTAGGCGTGGCCTCCTAGGGCAGCGAAGCAAGTGCATTCTGGGAGTTGTTGTCTTTCATCCACATAAGTCAAAAATACATTTTCTGGCTTTTCTCAGTCTAGAAAGCTCCAAATTAAAAAAATAATTTCACATTTCTTCTACATAAATGACCCATTTTAAATACACATTAATCTTTCCAGAGGTGAAGTATCCCTTTAAATGACTGAAACTAGTAACTAATTTTTTTTTTTTATAACTAAACAATATTTTACACTGATTGAAATCCAGCAACTTACTATTATTATTATTTAAATATTAGTGTCTATAAGGCCTATATTTATAAGACAAACTTGACATGCCATCTTAAAAATGCTGTCATACACAAGTGCTTTTACTCAAGTGCTCAAGCAGAATGACCATTTCTAATGAGCTGGCATTGTTTATCATTTATTTTACATTTCTGTTTGAAACTAGAGAATGAGCGGGAATATTGTCACGATCACAACACTGACATTTGTTTCCTTCATTTGTGTTCTTCAGCTCTCAGAGAAGGTCATCGACCGCATGAGGGAACCCTCAGGCCCACCGAGACCCCAGGCACCCAGCAGAACCCCTCCTGCTTCTCCCCCTGTGGTTGATCCTCTGCCAGCACTGGTGCCAATATCTCCTCCATCTGACCCTGTTACTTCCCTTCCACCTCCTCCCTTGCCAGAGTGGGTAAAACTCCCTGAGCAAGTGACCACTCCTGCACCTCCTCCTCCTCCTCCTGTAGAGGCAGCACCAGCTGCATCAGTGGGTGTTGTATCAACCCCTGCAGGTGAGTCCATTTCTCCACCTGCTTCCACAGCTGAGCTTATAACAGCATCTCCACCTGTGGAAATAATTGCCCCACCTCACTCCTCCAAACCCAGACCCCTTCCTCCCCTTGCTGATTCTGTCCCCGCCCCGCCTGCTTTTGAGCTTTTCACACCTCCTCCCCCTGTAGAAAGCATTCCTACCCGTCCTATCACTAAAACTGCTGCTGAACCTGTCTCTGCTCCACCTGTGGAAATAACCGCCCCCTCCCCTCCAGCTGAATTTGACACCCCTGTCGCTTTTGCCGCTGAAACTATCCCGCACCCTCCTCCGAGTGTAGACGAACCTGTGGCTTCTCCTCCACCACCTCCTGCCGGTGAGTTGGATTGTTCTGTAACGTAACGCTGACACACATACATGTGTTCATGTGGTTTGCTCGTGAATTACACTCGAGGTGTTTCACACATATTGCACAGTGCACTTCAGTGCCTGTCATTCATGAGCGTTAATGATACTCCTCGGGTAAATTGCATCTTGTAAGCTCTTTGAATGTGTTGGTACACCACTGTGAAGGGGTAATATTACGCATCAAGTCATTCTGGGTAATTCTACGGAGTTCAAACTTCTCTTAAACACTTTCAGAGTACGTGGGTGAAGTGGAGCCACAATTTTCCTTGAATAAAGTGTTCTGGAATATAAAAACATCCACAGTAGTCGTTATTGTTGTACAGAATCATAAAAAAAATGTTAATGCATTATAATGTGGCAGGGACAGTGAGAAAGTTCATCTGAAAATCTAAATTCCGTCATTTACTCACCCTCATGTCGTTCCAAACCCATAAGACTTTTGTTCTTCTTCAAAACACAAATGAAGATATTTTTCCCTCTATTGAAAGTTAATTCCATCAAATATTCAAGAATGCTTCTAAAAGTTCATAAAGGTATCTTAAATGTTATCTGTTCATCATACAATGCCACCATGTATGCTCAGAAGTCTTTGATTACAAGTCACAGTTTGTATGGGTTATTTTTCTGATGTCTTTATGAAGCATCAAAGTTTTGCTTTAATGGATGTTCAATTGAGGGACAGAAATCTCTCAGGTTTCAATAAAAATTGATTCATTTGTGCGTCGAAGATGAACAAAAGTCTTACGGGTTTGGAAGGACATTAGGATGAGTAGTCGTTGGCTAAACTATCTGTTTAAATGATTTTTGAATGTGTATTTTCCTTTTTTCTGCAAGAACGAAGCACATCAATCAGAAATGCACACCTGCTGACTCCAGTATGATTGAGATTTATTTAATCTACTACCATATGGATTTTTAAAAATTAGATTAACAGTATTTTTTATTTTTTCCTAAAAGTTTAGTCCTCTTGATGTTAGTGAGTGGGCCTGGATCCTTCCATATTATGATTCATAGCTTGTGCCTGAGTGCTAATGAAACGATTAATTCTAACTTGTAATAGAGTTAATGAATCAATGCTGTAATTAGGAACTCCACTTAAGCCAGTTCAGCCTCCAAGGTACCTCGAACAGCATGTCCTCCCAAAAGTGTGTTGATCCGATCACATTTGCAACCGGTTTGCTTCTCATTAGCAAGTAAGACTTTGTTCATAGATCTTTCAATCGGAAGTTTAGATGCAGTTTTGAGCGATTATAACTGAGATGCCTGTTAGGAAAGAACCCACAATTCTTTGACATTTTCTTCAGTTACTGAACGTGAGTCACATGACTTTCGGCTAAACTATAAATCTTTCCCAAATGATGCTCTTGCTGTGCTCAAAGTCAATTTTTTGATAACATAATGTACACAATAACGTTTGGTAAGTTTCTTCTTTGATTTATGTAGCTTTGCTAAAATATCTGGGATTAAAAAACTCAAAACGCTTTAGACCCAGTTTACACCTGTATTTAGCATCGTCCATTTGTGAATACCAGGTGTAAACAGGGCCTAGAAGTCCCGATCAAGTACGGAATTTAAGACCGGGTTTGGTGCTTGGGACAGTCATTATAGCAGAGTGATGCATTTCCTGTTTTGGGGCTGGTGCAGCAAAATGTTTTTTTAAACACATTGTGTATTTATAACATTAACACACAATGTATCCTTTTGTCAAACAGCATATGCTAAACATGGATTTGGACGTTTCCTCCATGTCTTGTCTTTTTTCTGAGCTGTGAGCTCCCTTGCTCCCACCTCCACATAATTAAGCTCATCTAATATGTATTGAAACAGTGGCTGTCAGCTCAAATACGTGTGAAAATTTCTGTGTGCGCCCTCTCGGCCCATAATAGTAGTGTAACCTGCAGAGTCTGTGGGCTGGAGCTGACATTATATGAACTGGCTCTACTTACAGAGAGGGAAAAAGAGACGCCCGCATCACACATAACGAGACAGCTCCCTGTTAATGAGACACAGATCTGCTTAATGAGCTCTACCATGGAGGCTCGCACACACACTTGTTTTTTCTCTATCCGTCTATCTAAAACTCCCTACATCTCAATCTGTCTCATGGTTTCTCTTTCCCACGTGTTCGTTTTTCTTGCTGGTTTGTGCTTTCCTTGGTATAATGATGACAGAAACACTTTTGTGTTCACTATAAATATGTGTTCTGGGATTATGTAATACAATGACAGTGAATAGCATAACCCTGTAATTCTCATCATACCCCCTTTGAAACTAAGGAAACTTGCTAAAACATTTAATCTTTTATTATATATATATATATATATATATATATATATATATATATACACTCACCTAAAGGATTATTAGGAACACCTGTTCAATTTCTCATTATTGCAATTATCTAATCAACCAATCACATGGCAGTTGCTTCAATACATTTAGGGGTGTGGTCCTGGTCAAGACAATCTCCTGAACTCCAAACTGAATGTCAGAATGGGAAAGAAAGGTGATTTAAGCAATTTTGAGCGTGGCATGGTTGTTGGTGCCAGACGGGCCGGTCTGAGTATTTCACAATCTGCTCAGTTACTGGGATTTTCCATTTCTAGGGTTTACAAAGAATGGTGTGAAAAGGGAAAAACATCCAGTATGCAGCAGTCCTGTGGGCGAAAAAGCCTTGTTGATGAGAGGTCAGAGGAGAATGGGCCGACTGATTCAAGCTGATAGAAGAGCAACTTTGACTGAAATAACCACTCGTTACAACCGAGGTATGCAGCAAAGCATTTGTGAAGCCACAACACGCACAACCTTGAGGCGGATAGGCTACAACAGCAGAAGACCCCACCGGGTACCACTCATCTCCACTACAAATAGGAAAAAGAGGCTACAATTAGCAGGAGCTCACCAAAATTGGACAGTTGAAGACTGGAAAAATGTTGCCTGGTCTGATGAGTCTCGATTTCTGTTGAGACATTCAGATGGTAGAGTCAGAATTTGGCGTAAACAGAATGAGAACATGGATCCATCATGCCTTGTTACCACTGTGCAGGCTGGTGGTTGTGGTGTAATGGTGTGGGGGATGTTTTCTTGGCACACTTTAGGCCCCTTAGTGCCAATTGGGCATCGTTAAAATGCCACGGCCTACCTGAGCATTGTTTCTGACCATGTCCATCCCTTTATGGCCACCATGTACCCATCCTCTGATGGCTACTTCTAGCAGGATAATGCACCATGTCACAAAGCTCGAATCATTTCAAATTGGTTTCTTGAACATGCCAATGAGTTCACTGTACTAAAATGGCCCCCACAGTCACCAGATCTCAACCCAATAGAGCATCTTTGGGATGTGGTGGAACGGGAGCTTCGTGCCCTGGATGTGCATCCCACAAATCTCCATCAACTGCAAGATGCTATCCTATCAATATTGGCCAACATTTATAAAGAATGCTTTCAGCACCTTGTTGAATCAATGCCACGTACAATTAAGGCAGTTCTGAAGGCGAAAGGGGGTCAAACACAGTATTAGTATGGTGTTCCTAATAATCCTTTAGGTGAGTGTATATGCTTATGTGTCTAAATAAATACATGTATTTTTTTATTTATTTTGATATTTATTTTTATTAATTGAAAAACTGCTGTATAGAACATTACATTTCTATACAGCTGTCACTTGCTGAAATAATAATAATAATAATAATAATAATTATTAATGTTTTATTGAGGGAAAAGTATAGATTTTCAGTTTTTCCAGGTTTTATTGTCTTGAATAATGTTGCAATCTTTGAAAGCAATTAAACAATGAACTTTGTGTCATTAGGCTAACATAGTTATTTTCTGTATTTCTTGTTCTATTTTCTATTGCATACAGCATTTAATTAAGCTTATTTAATTAAGCTTTTAAAGGCTTATTTAATTTTTAGAAAAAAAGTAATATAGCATTGCAAAAAGTTTAGCATAGTTGAGGCGAACATGTTTGTCACAGTACGGATTGTGGTCTGAGACCTGATTTTGATCATAATTTTAGACAAATTGTGCAGTTTCTGCATTTTGTAGGGCAGAATTAGCCTGGATGCCAGCCCGAACCCCGCCCACAACATTGTTTGGTCGGGAAGTTCGGTCTGGACTCGATCCATTGAGGAGTAATTATGATCGGTTCAGAATTAGTCGGGCCAATCAAATTGCCAGGGCGGGCTTTATACGATGATGGACAGATGATCTGCAGTTACGTAATCATCACGTTATCAAAGAGCGCTTGGGTTGAACTGGTTTCCCTCAGAGATGACTGCAGCTGGAGAATTGAGATGTATAGATTCCGCTATTGCGTGTTGTAAAACAAATCGACAGATCATTCATTTTAAAAGATGAACAGAGAACTGCAATCAAGGCATTTGTCGTTCGGAAAGATGTGTTTGCCGTCCTTCCTACGGGATTCGGCAAAAGTTTATTTTATCAGCTGGCTCCGATGGTCGCTAAGAAGATGGGACGCAATGAAAGCCCTGTGGTCGTTGTGGTTTCTCCTTTGGTCGCACTCATGGAGGACCAAGTAAAAGAAGCAACACTCATTATTTTACTACTTCTTCCAGCGTGCGTGTAGTTGAGGTCTGTTGACAATTTGCGTAGCTCATAAAAAAACACTTACTGCGTTGCTCTGATTGGTTGTAGGTCTATCCAATTGAGTGCAGAGGTTTTTTTTTTCCTGGTTCGGTTAAGACAAGCCTCATAATCAAAGCCCTATGGAGCAGTATCAGACTCACATTTTGACTTGAATATGAGTATGATGAAGTCAGGCTAGGGCAGAATAGTTCTCCCCCCTAAAAAAAATTGTCCCGATTTATTCACCTTCATATTGTTTGACTGTCTTTCTTTTGTGAAATGATGGTGAACAATTACCAAACAATGCTTACTGAAACTTAGTATCTACCTCTATTAAAAATGACCATACTGAATAAGCCTCTACTAAACTTAATGCTGTGCCCCATTTGCTGATGACTCACTTCTTAAATTGTGTCTCTTTGCCACAGCTCTTCTTGCCTTAAGAGGCTCAGCTCATCTTCTGAGGTCAAAGGCTGTGACCTTAATGAGGGACATTGATTATGTGCGCCCACGAGTGGAGGTATTAAGAGAAGCTGTGGATGATCGAGTCCATCACTAAATCACGGCAGAGTCCCTGCGCACGGTGATTAGACAGTGGTCAAGGTTGATCCTCCTACACGTTCTCAGCGTACCATGAATATTCATACGCAGGGCCCACACACCGTTTTCCATTACGCTCTAATTACCAGCACACAAATCCTTCTTTGTCTCAGCCATACATAAACATACATTTCTTTCCGTTACATATTAAGTAGCTCCTTGAGGAAATGATCTTTTTGCCCCATTTGCATGTTGAAAACTTCCATGAAACCTGAGAAGATGAAAGTGTAGGATGAGAAAGATAAGAAAGATATTGTTTGATATTCCTGGGAGTCTCTTCATGTGTGTAGAAAGATGTTGAGGCTCGTTTAAGTTGGATCGTGAGGAACGTGTAATGGTTTAGATTAGCCCCTCCTCTTCTCAGGTCTGAAGATTAATGAAACATCTTATGAGACACGCAATTTGTCTCTGTCTGTTATCTCTCTCCCGACTGCCCGCAAGCTACTTTTTAAAATTTCTGCAGAGAATGATGGAGGGCGTGAAAGAGAGAGAAATATCTAAAGATGATGAGTTTTTCATCTTTAAGCATTACTGTTCTCACTCAGGAGTGACACGGGCACCCAGACGGTTAATGTCGTTCTGAACTTCTCGGTGACCTCCTGCGAAAAAGCCCTGGAAGACTCTCAGATGGTGTTTTAACATACGAGCTGGTTATCCTTTGAATCCACAGAACTCCTTTCTTTATCCTTTTTAAATATTAAAGCCCAGTTTAAATTAATGAATTATGGGAACCTAGAGCCTGAATAAATGTGTGACACTGTAGAAAAGTCTTAAGCCTGATGGAAAAGAAAAGAAAAAAAAAGAACGAGTGTGAGGACTACATTTTTCTTTTTTGAGAAGCTGAGAACAGGGGGTCTCATTCACTAACCGTGTGTAGGCATGTATTTGTGCATACAATCTGTTTTTGAATCATTCATGCTACTTTCCTGATTAAATCAATAAGTTTACACTTAAATGTAATTTAAATTTGGGATAAAATTTAGATCCAACTGAAACCACACATATACCAAAATGACACTATTCCAGTTGCCTTATATAATGAATATGTATATTTAAGTAATTTTTTTTTTTACATATTTCATAATATATAAATACAATACATATATTTGTATATTATATTATTATTATATACTGTAATATATTTTATTTATAATATAACATAAAATATATCTATAAAAATATAACTAATAATATATAACTTTATTTATTGATTTATTTAATAAGTGACCCTACAATAAGTCTTTACTGGAATTGTTACATGAAAAAGTGTTGCTTTTACGTACACACTTACACACACATACACACTTACACACACATACATATATATATATATATATATATATATATATATATATATATATATATATATTAACAATATGCTCTAATGATCCTTTGTGTTGTTTGGGGAAACCGTTATATAGAAAAATCGGATCGCCCTGTTTTACAGGTGGAGATCAGATGTGTTACCCGTGAAGAATCTCTGTTATTACATCATATCTTTAATTTGATGGTACTGTATCTAGTGGGATTGAGGTTAAACAGCACCTGTCTGCCTGTATCCATTACACTACCCTGCTGTTTGATAAATGTTCTGCCAGCGTCCGCAATTAATTTTGTTTCCCTCTTCGGCATTGTCACGGTAACAGGAAGATTTCTCATTAGTCTTGAAGGAGGTTGGTGTAAGTGATAACTTTTAAGTGTTTCTCTCCCAACAGGTTTCCTCTCTTGGCTTTACAGTCTCAAATTGTTTCTAAAATGAACATTGTTACGCAACCGAACCATATGGCGCCTTACTGACTGCTCCTTCCGGCGGCTGCTTATAAAACATCACTTTAAACTACTGACAGCCACTACGTCTTCTTTTCCTGAATATATTAAAATGCTTTTTTCGAATATTACCTTTCATGCAGTGTGTTATATAGATGTTTGTGAATGTAAAAGGTCTGCAAAGTGCATGACAAATAAAGTAATTGTCTCCTAAAAGAAATAATCGATTCTGAGCTGCCAAACGAGTCGTCAGCAATTCCACTCTACGTAACAATGCGATAAATTTGCATAATGTCAGCCTATGTTCTTCATTGGCTTTCCGGGAACAAATGTCTACTTTGACCCGCCCTCAAACATTGTAGTTGTCGCTGAGGCCGAGAAGAGTGTGTTGTCGAGATGTGGATAAGACTATTTTCAGCATATCCACTTTGCATGCACTTCCACTTCCACTTCCACTTCCACTTGAAATAAATCCAGGAAAAAATGTCCCGGAACAAATGTCTGCTTTGACCCGCCCTCAAACATTGTAGTTGTCGCTGAGGCCGAGAAGAGTGTGTTGTCGAGATGTCGATAAGAATATTTTCAGCATATCCACTTTGCATGCACTTCAAGTGGAAGTGGAAGTAGTCTTATCGAACATAGTCTTATTGAAAAGTCTTATCGACATCTCGACAACACAAACTTTTCCAAAGTGGAAGTGCATGCAAAGTGGATATGCTGAAAATAGTCTTATCGACATCTCGATAACACACTCTTCTCGGCCTCAGCGACAACTACAATGTTTGAGGGCGGGCGGGTCAAAGTAGACATTTGTTCCCGGAAAGCCAATGAAGAAATAGGCTGACATCATGCAAATTTATCACAATGTTACGTAGAGTGGAATTGCTGACGACTCGTTTGGCAGCTCAGAATCGATTATTTCTTTTAGAAGACAACTACTTTATTTGTCATGCACTTTGCAGACCTTTTACATTCCCTCGCCCTCAAACATTGTAGTTGTCGCTGAGGCCGCGAAGAGTTTGTGTTGTCGAAATGTCGATAAGACTATTTTCAGCATATCCACTTTGCATGCACTTCAAAAGTATGAGGACGCGGTGGAATTGATATGGAAAAAAAACTACACCATCGTTTCTGCTCATATCACCGTGTATACAAGGGCTGAGGAAGCCTGAAATTCAGATATGGTAATAGGCGTTTCTGTAGAGAAGTTAACCGATCAAGGAAGATGGAGGCGGGAACCGGCGAAATTTGTTGGAGACATCCAAAACAAAATTAGGAGCCTTTAAAATGGCATAGAAATAAGGGAAGAAATAAAGAAATACATATAAGAGTTGTTGACAATGTTTTCAATGTTTTAAAAAAATCTATTAAATTCTCCGATGTGGGGGACCGGAAACTAAAGTCTCACTTAGTACGTCACGAAAGTTTTGTTTATTATTATTTAGATTTATTATTATTTTATATTTTTTTTTTTTACATTTTATTCTATTCACTCCAAATTAGAGACTATCTCTATTCTAGTCATCTTTAATATTTAGAGTATGTCTGCAAGAATATGTTTTTCTCTCATATATTGTGTATCAAATCTTGATTACCATAGTTAGTACTTTTATTTACTATGGGGAAAGTTAAGACATTTGTGCTTTGTTCATTGAGGTTTTTCTTTAGGTAAATGATCCATCACTTGCCTACTTGGTGAATAATAAATACTTCATTTCAAAAGTACTTAATGTTAAAGATAAAATGATCTTATTATTGAAGTAAAACCTCATATACTTCCTTTTAGACTTTGCCATCCATGAAAGACTTGACTTGGATTTGTGACAAAAGATTTGACTTGGACGTGTCTGTGAGGAATGATTGCTTTAGTACTTTTATTTATTTATATATTTATTTTTAGACCAAATGCTGGTTGTTTACACAAACGGTAAGCCTGTATCTCCATCTGTAACACTTGGACTTCCTGTCATGCATTAGCTCCAGGCCTCTGCAGTGCTGTTGTACTGCTGCTTTTTTCGCCTGCAGGCTATGAGTTTGTCCGTTTTATATCTCTGCTGTGCTTTCACGGACAATTAGCCATCCAGATAAAGAACAGGACACACACTGACATGTTTGACTGTGACAGTGTTGATATCAACACTAAGTTGTGAGAAGTGTAGCTTTGATTTGTGTGTTTGAAAGTGTTTTTTTGTTGTTTTTTTTGCTTTGCCTCATAAGGCAGAGATGTCTTGAGGGCTCAAAATAATATCCTACCTCACTATATTGCTTACAAACTTCTATACAAACAAGTACAAACTGCCTCAAAGAAACTTCAGTCACACTTTAGGGTCCAATTCGAACTATTAACTATGACTTTTGCCTTGATAAACCCCTAATTACTGCTTATTAATAGTTAGTAAGGTAATTAAGTATTGGGTAGGATTAGCGATGTAGAAAATGGTCATGCAGAATAAGGCATTATTAATATGTGCTTTATAAGTACTAATAAATAGCCAATATCCTAGTAATATGCATGCTAATAAGCAACTAGTTAATAGTGAGAATTGGACCCTAAACTAAAATGTTACGGAAGCTTTAAGTGTACAATAAAATATTCAACTCAAGGCATTTCATTTTTTATGACCTATGACATGCAACAACAAAATCAAACACTCAGGAGTAAGTGTATTAGCAGTAGCTCAGCATCTAATGTGTATGTTTTGTCTTCTGTTTAGTGGATGAGTTTGAACTGAGAAGGAAGATCTCTGAAGAGCTGGAGAAAGGCCTGGGGGAAGAGAGGAGAAAGGCACAAGAGGAACTCAACCAGCGGTGACTATCAGTGCACACATTTACTCTACCAACAGTCACTAAAAGAGCTCAGATCACCTGTCTGAAATTGGTGTCTTTAGAAAGTATTGAACAGAGTACCCAGTTTTGAAAATGTCTGCTATGGACTACTTGCACTGAGCTTTGTGATGCACTTCCGGTTTGAAATGGCACAACTTGTTTATTTTCAGTTATGTATATTTACCTAGTTGACTGAATGCCACTTATAAAAACTCAAAAATCTGGACATTTTCAGAGACAGGAGAAACTCAATGGAACACAAAGTTTTAATCCAACACAAGTCATTATTTCAACACAGGGTGTCAGTGCTCATCTAAGCAAGTGACCGATGCTGTAATGTGTGAGACCTGATGAATAACATAAGTACAAAAATTTATTTATTCTTATGAAATATTTAAAAGACTGGAATAAGAGCACCAACGCACACAAGCAATCCTATTTACCAGTCAAATTCATTTAAAAATGTAACCTCAACAGGCATGAAATATAATCAGTAAGAGAGAAACACTGTTAATGAGAAGACGAGCACTGGTCTGTTGCCGGTTAATATTCATCAGATTCAAGATAATTCATGTTAACGCAGAGAACATGATTCATTGTTTTAATCAATTGACATCCATAAAACGTAGTAATAATCTGCGTTCTCATGAGTAACTGTCTATAATGAAGGTACGCTGAACGCTGTTACTGTAAACTCCTGAGTAAGTAATAAGTAGAACGTGAAAGTAGTTGTGCAAGTAGTCCATTTAGGTCTTTTGTTGAACCTTATGTGTTTGATTTCTTGTACCGGTACTTTTTTTTTTTTTACTTTAAAAAATAAATGAATAAATAAAATGATTAGAAATTAGCATATACATATCCACTTTGAATGCAGGCGAAATGTATGATAAAAACAAATAAATTATAATAAATTATAGAAAATTTCATTTAGGTGGCACTTTATTTTGATGGTCCACTTCAGACACTCTCCTAACTATAAGTAACTTTGCAACTACATGTCAACTAACACTCAAAATTTCTGTTTAAGCGTTAATGAAATTAGTCGTTTGGCACATCCCTAGTTACTACACCATATAACAACACGTGAATAAACATGAAAATTATTGAATATTGGCCTGAATAATATTATACAGGTCCTTCTAAAAAAATTAGCATATTGTGATAAAGTTCATTATTTTCCATAATGTAATGATAAAAATTAAACTTTCATATATTTTAGATTCATTGCACACCAACTGAAATATTTCAGGTCTTTTATTGTTTTAATACTGATGATTTTGGCATACAGCTCATGAAAACCCAAAATTCCTGTCTCAAAAAATTAGCATATTTCATCCGACCAATAAAAGAAGTGTTTTTAATACAAAAAAAAGTCAACCTTCAAATAATTATGTTCAGTTATGCACTCAATAGTCAATACTTGGTCGGGAATCCTTTTGCAGAAATGACTGCTTCAATGCGGCGTGGCATGGAGGCAATCAGCCTGTGGCACTGCTGAGGTGTTATGGAGGCCCAGGATGCTTCGATAGCGGCCTTAAGCTCATCCAGAGTGTTGGGTCTTGCGTCTCTCAACTTTCTCTTCACAATATCCCACAGATTCTCTATGGGGTTAAGGTCAGGAGAGTTGGCAGGCCAATTGAGCACAGTAATACCATGGTCAGTAAACCATTTACCAGTGGTTTTGGCACTGTGAGCAGGTTGCCAGGTCGTGTTGAAAAATGAAATCTTCATCTCCATAAAGCTTTTCAGCAGATGGAAGCATGAAGTGCTCCAAAATCTCCTGATAGCTAGCTGCATTGACCCTGCCCTTGATAAAACACAGTGGACCAACAACAGCAGCTGACATGGCACCCCAGACCATCACTGACTGTGGGTACTTGACACTGGACTTCAGGCATTTTGGCATTTCCTTCTCCCCAGTCTTCCTCCAGACTCTGGCACCTTGATTTCCGAATGACATGCAAAACTGAGCAACAGTCCAGTGCTGCTTCTCTGTAGCCCAGGTCAGGCGCTTCTGCCGCTGTTTCTGGTTCAAAAGTGGCTTGACCTGGGGAATGTGGCACCTGTAGCCCATTTCCTGCACACGCCTGTGCACGGTGGCTCTGGATGTTTCTACTCCAGACTCAGTCCACTGCTTCCGCTGGTCCCCCAAGGTCTGGAATCGGTCCTTCTCCACAATCTTCCTCAGGGTCCGGTCACCTCTGCTCGTTGTGCAGCGTTTTTTGCCACACTTTTTCCTTCCCACAGACTTCCCACTGAGGTGCCTTGATACAGCACTCTGGGAACAGCCTATTTGTTCAGAAATTTCTTTCTGTCTTACCCTCTTGCTTGAGGGTGTCAATGATGGCCTTCTGGACAGCAGTCAGGTCGGCAGTCTTACCCATGATTGCGGTTTTGAGTAATGAAACAGGCTGGGGGTTTTTAAAAGCCTCAGGAATCTTTTGCAGGTGTTTAGAGTTAATTAATTGATTCAGATGATTATGTTAATAGCTCGTTTAGAGACCCTTTTCATGATATGCAAATTTTTTGAGACAGGAATTTTGGGTTTTCATGAGCTGTATGCCAAAATCATCAGTATTAAAACAATAAAAGACCTGAAATATTTCAGTTGGTGTGCAATGAATCTAAAATATATGAAAGTTTAATTTTTATCATTGCATTGTGGAAAATAATGAACTTTATAACATTATGCTAATTTTTGGAGAAGGACCTGTATACAAGCTAATATCAACATCAACGCGATTAGCATTTCAAGTTATTAAGCACGAAATCCATAGAAAAAACGTGTTGTAGCAATGGTGTTCAAGCGAAACAAAAGTTTCTCTTTCATTCATGCACCGTAGATACATGAACATAAACATCAGCACCTCTTTAAATGAAACTAAAAATGAGCCCAGTCTAGTTCAAGTTAGGTTTTAAAAAATGTAGAACATAATTTATTCAAAACATTTGTTCTCCTTTGACTTAACATTAGATTTTCATTTTTCTATGGGGATGGGGAGAAATGCATCCTCCACAATGTTCAAATGAAACCTATGCCACGGCCCGGGCGAAGTTTATGAGCTGAGGTACAAACTCTTGATTAATTCAGTACAAGACCGAGAAGCTGTGCGTTAATGAGAATTTTGTCTTATCAACAGTCAAACTGGGGCACAGACCTGTCTGTGCTTTGTCTGCATCCATTTGCCTCTTTTTCTTAGCACATTTTTTCATATTTCTTTCTCTTTTTTGTGAAAGCAATTAATCATGCATGAAAGCGAGGGAGTGGGAGTCAGGGTGGAGTTAATTTCTTCATATATGATGATCTATTAGCTTCAACCGGTGAGGGCTTAGTTTTCCATTTTTGTCCTGTTCTCTGTCTGTGAGTTGGTGGCTGTACTGTGACATTCATTTTGCCTTTAATATCTCTGCATCATGTGCGGTCATCTTTTTCCAAACCTTTTAGTTGCACCACCACGCTTTACTTCTATAAAGTTCAAGTTCCTTAACTACTCACTCCATTTTATTCATCTAAAGCTTGTGATGGATGTGCCAGCTTTGAGTCTCACGTCCTTGTCAACGCCGGTACCTCTTATACTGTTATTCTCAACAAGGCCAACACTCTGACCTGCAGAAATTACTATTGACAGGAAGTTTATTTTCTGTTGGCTATAAAAGTAAATTTAAGGGCACGGTGTGTTGTTTTACAGCATTGTTGTTGAGGCAACTCAGGAAAAGTGCTCCATCCTATCGCCCAGGCAACGCCATTAAGGGAAAGTAGGCGCTTTATTGACCATGATGTCATGCTTGGAAGGACAGAATCAATATTGTCCTTAATGTTGTCTTCCATTTAGCTTTCTCCAACTCCCATTTCTTCTTTCATTCCTCTTTCAGTCTCCCCTAGAATGTGTTGTTTTAAAAGTGCCCTTACGAGATTGCAGGATTGAATGAATGAAATTAGCCTCTGGCTTTGGGTTTGAAGACCTTATATTGGCAATCTCCAACCTCGCCTTCAGGTGGACCATTGTTGTGTGCTTTCTTCATTGTTGTATTTCTCTGTTTCCCGATTCAGTCAGTTAGATTGGTGAACAGCTGGTTAACTAATCTGATTTTCTTTTGTTTTGCTTTGCCTTGCTTTAGCTTTTGCTTTGCTGTTTGTTTTTGGTTATGGTTTTGTTTGTTTTATCTTTTGGTTTGGTTATGGGTTGTTGTTTTTTTGCTTTTTTTTTATTCTTTTTTTTTTTTTTTTATTATTTCCCCATGTTTTCAGTACTGATTCTTTTGACTTCACTTACATTACAGGTGGGCTGTATTTCCACATTTACCATGAGTTAAATCTGCATGCGATGCTCAAGTGCCATTTAGAAGAGCAGAATTGCGGAGATGAATCCGCTGGTAGATTTGTCAGACCTTGCCAACTTAATTTTGCAGTGACCTTTAATCTAGCTGCCTTCAGGGCAGTGGGCGGTTCATTAAAGACACATATAAGGTGTGATTATATGTGAAGTACACATTGCTTCACTTCTTTCACAGTGTTTACATGTCTTTTTGCTTTATTTCTTCACAGCTACTTAACTAGTGTGTCTGAACGTGTGTGTCAGTCTTAGGTAGGGGCAGTAATGGCTACCATTTATTAGCACTAGCACGGTGCTGGCCTTCCATGATGCGCTATTTCTGATAAACCTTGCACTCACATACACACCTCAGTATTCATCTACTTATACTTTTTCTATTTCTGATTAAAATATAACTGATAAGACAGATATATTGTTATAAGTGTGTATCATGATGTAAAATGTGTTTTGTATTGTGGGGCCATTCGTTTTAGCTTGAGAGTGTGAATATATGTTATTAAATGTAGGAGGTTAAGGATCAGAAAACTACATAGTTTCAAAAAGGATTTGTGGGTGGGTTTGTCTGAACGACTGCTAGATGGAGCACAATAGAGTGAAACAGAATGCAGGGTTCTCAGGATGTGTTTTTTTTAAAGTCATTTAAACCTTTTAAAAGTATTTCTTAAGTTGTTTAAAATGTAATGCTCAGAGTGCAAGATGCTTAGAAAAATAGTGCGAGTGAGTGACTCAACAAACACCAAATGCGTCTGTCTGTAGAGCTTTAGCAGCAAAAATATCAAAACAAAAAATAAATGAATGCATCTAGATAAAATCTAGTTGACCTCACTATTCGTTAAACATCGCATGTGTATGGATAAACTGCAGAAGATGCTCTGTCTGTGTTTGTGTTTCTGCTGCAGTGGCTTGTGTATGAGGTCCTTTGCGGGCCTTTCTAATGGGAGATTTGCAGCAGGCACTGGAGCAGAACCGTTCTGCAGATCAGAAGCACAGACTGGGCTTGGCTGACCTGTGCAATGCTGCATCAGCAGAAAGGCCTCAGCTCTTAGCCACGCAGAGACTCGCTGAGGATTACACACAGTCCTCAGGGACACAGACAGAGACAGGGTGCATCTTAGGGCATGAACCCATTCTCAACACCTCTGACCTCACCTCAAACAACAGCTCATTCTCCTCTGCTCATTACAGCTTGCTTGCTTTTATTATTATTATTTTTATTTAGCCATTTATTTATTTGGCCGTTTGTTTTTTATTAATTTGGATTTTTATTTTATTTACACATTTATTTATTCAGCTAATTATTTAGTTAGTCAACCAGGGAGTGGAACTTTTGGAACTGTTTTTTATTATTATTTTTGCTCTGAAATTATATACACCCGTTATGTGTGTTTATATGTACAGCAGTTAAAGTGTAACTTTGGCGATTTTCAACCCGCTTTGTATTGTTACATGTCTATAGTAAACAGTATGTAAATTAAATGTTTACTCGTTCTCCGTGTTTCCTGGACTGAGAAATTCACGTTTTTTGCGTGATTCGGCAAACTTTTGACAGCTTTGTGAAAACTACAGATTATATTTTCACATTTTTGTATCCCCGCCCACGGACGGTTGAATCGACAAAGGGTTATTAACAGAACAGTTATTGTAAGGGTAGGTTTATCACTGAACATTGTATTGTACTTTGTCTACTCAGCTTTATGGCAACAGCTTTCTTACTTGTACACGACAGCATTTTGCTTCGGAGGTTTGGTGGAACTGACAGAACGGCAGTTCTTTAAGTTTTTTTCCCTGGAGCTGGACAAAAAAACGTGAGTTTCTCGGTCTAGGTAATAGAGAATGAGTAAACATTGTTCATTTGCATATACTACCAACCTTGTAACAACACAATTCTAAAACACAGTATTCGTCGTCATCCAGTTTGAAATGTTGACTACGAAAAAGGAGCCTTTTCAGATTTTCTGTAGCCGTGTTCTCTCCATATTTTCAATTCTTTGCAGCCTTTAGCCACAGCCTATACAACTTGGTGGATCCTTCACTGGAAACCGAAAGTAACTCACTCCCGCTAAACGTTTACTCTTTTAAATTCTTGTACTCTTTAACAATACAAGCCATTTTTTCTGTTTTCTCTAGTAAGAAAAAAAAAATCCGCCTTTCTACTGTGTAGGCAAGTTTTATTGAAACCCCATTTTGCCAGCAGGGAAGTACCCATTTAAAGAGATATTTAACCTAAAAATTAAATATCATGTGTTTTCAAACCTTAATTTTTGAAGAATGTCTTGGCCAGCTCAAAAGACTTATCAACAAATCATGCATCACTACTTATCTCATAAACACCAGAAAGACGGCAAGTGCAAATGTCAAGGTTATCAGTGAAGATTTTATTAGGGAATTTCAGTGTGTTCCTCATGTAAAGCTATCGTAGTGACTTCAGATGACTTGAAATATAATTACATATGGACTACTTTTATAGTGCTTTTTAGTTATTGTGGAGCTTTCTAGCCTCACTCACTCACATTATAATAAAGAAGTGGCAAGTATATTGCAGAAGAAAGAAGTCCTAACATGAATGTGAGCTTCATTTTTGCCTGAACTATCTCTTCAATATGCATATTAATAAATGCATTAGTGCATGCATGAGGATACAGAACCACATGTTAAATTCACTCATTGTCACAGTCCACCCTGCAGCTCTCGCACACACTCTATCATTTCACAGCTGAAATGCAGGCGTATGTTCCCTCTCCCCAGAGGCATGGGTGCCTGTGTGTTTGTTTTCATTTCATCCATGTCACTGTGTGACTTAATCACCATTTGCTTTATTTATTCGTCTCTTTTCTATTCCAACTTCAGGATGAGGATTGGCTTTTCATATGTTAAAAATGATCTAACAAAAATTGTAATCTCCAAAAAAAAGTTCCTGCACTGAATCCATCAGAGTGCACAGCCAAAGCTCCACTACTGCCCAAGACAAATTATGTAATTAAAGCAACAGACGCACAGCTTTGCGTTTATTCATTATTTGACAATTACAGCATCAGTCTCTAAGAGTTTTCCTAGGGGAAGAAATCCCCCCCAAGTGAGAGCTGTAAAGGAACAGCCACATGACTGTGGGGTGGTGCGGTGGTGGGCGGTGGGGGGGTCATGAAATATTCAAACCCTACATTCTTGCACATTATTTTGCCTCATTAATAATGCATGGCTCCTTTAAATGCTATCGAAGAGGGAAACATTCTATAACTTTAGTACGGGCGTGTCAGAATCCGTTTTGTCCCGAATACACGATTTAAATTGCAGGAGAGAGCCGACAGATGGAGTGATGGCGGAGGGGAATGAGATCACCTCCTGCAGGTGTACAGAGGTGTGCGTTTTTAAAGGATGGTAAATTATAGCGAACCCTTAAACGTACAGAACAAGTCTCTAAGCAAACGGCATTTCTGTACAGCGTTTTAAGCTTTGAATCGAGGGGTTTGTGCATGGATACCGTGTAACATCAAACAACCATAGAACTCTGAAGAATAGCCGAATAGTTCAGGTACTGTCTGGCTGACATTATCAAAGCATAGTTTATTTATAGCAATGGAGAGAGTGAGATAGGTTCCTGAAATATAGCTTGAATTATTTAGAAACTTTTTGGTTTGCCGTTATTTGATTTTAAGGTCACGGTCTCTCTCAATGGGCCTTTTCATTGGAAGTTGCTCAGGATATTTGGAAGCTTGAAAGTGGTTTCTTCAAGTCTTTCCAATCAAAGGGTGGTACAGCTCATTTATTTTAGCTCTGATGAACGCATCTTCATCAATGTGGTGTTCTCTTCCTGTCATTAAATATTTATCTGCCTATTTCTAAGATTTAGTATTGCTATAGTATGGCTTTACAGGTCCTCAACTACCTGCATTAATCATGGATAAGGAAGGAAATAGTGGTGTTGTTTTGCAGTGCGGTTTTGTGCACATAGGTATCGTAATTGCAGCCTATAATTTTTTTTTTCTTTTTTGAGATGAACATAATTGTATTTGAGTGGCCTGTGTTTTTGCCCTGCAAGCGACACCATTGTGCTCACTTGACGCTTTTGGCCTATTTTTAGTACTGGAAGATGGGATAAACACACACAATACCAGAGAGGGAAGTAATGATGGATGTGTTGTGCTGATATGTGTTCAGTTCAGTAGACTGAGACTGGACATGGCTGGAGTCGCTCACACTTTTCTCAGGAGAACAAAATGCTCAATGATGTGTGTATTCACACAACAGGACGACACCAAATATTTATTTTTATTTTTGTCTTTATTTATTCTTGTTTGGTTGTAAGTAAAATGGTGCATGCAAAACTAGTAGATGTTAATCATAAATCATAGTTTTATGTTGCCCTCTGGCACATTCCATGAATATAGTACTCTCAATGGTCTGAAGACCCTTACAACCTGGCAACATAATGAGTAAATATTCAAATTTTCTGAAATATTTTTATTTTTGTGGAATCGTTTTAAAAAATGACATGGCTTATACAAAATGAAAAGGAACATATACCTGTATAATATTTAGTTGCATCTCTTGAGATTGACCATCAATATTTTGAGAAGGTTAAGCACTCCCACCACCTTCAATGACCATTACTTGAAAAATAATTTAAAACATACTTCATTTGTTTAATTTGTTTTTTGTGGAATTGCTTCTTTTTGTTGTTGTTGTTGAAGACTAACCCTTTGTGCTTCCCCAGTATCTTGGTTTCTTCGTATTTTTCAAACTTTTGTGGAACTTTGAGCACATCTTTGGAAATCTCACATGCTTGTTTGTGTTCGTTTCGGTAACATTTATAATTATACACTCCCTTATTGCCCTTTTCGCTTCGGTTTCTTTCTTCTTCTTTTTTTACATGGCTGCTGTTTGATTGAAAACACAGCATCGCAGATTACAGTTTGTATCTTGCCTGAGTTTACTTTACAAATCAAACCTCCTGCTTGATGGTGCAGCTGAGGTTGCTAGGCAACTGTGAGAACCGGATGACAGCTCATAAAGTCTCTCAACATTCTTGCTCAAAATTCCAAATAGCTCCGCAGGATTATCTCGAAAACATCAAAGATTCTTTACAGCCACACACCTATTAAACAACTTCAAATGAGGCACCATATTTAAAATCTCACTTGATTTAAGGGAGCGCTTTTCTTCCTTGAGGCTGGTCTTTTTTACCATATTCATCCCAAGCTGTGAATAAAAGCAGTTTTGTGTGCTTAACTTTTTTTAATCATATTGAGATTTTTAAGAACTTGTTAGTAATATGTTTCACAATAAAAAAAGTTTAATCTAGAGAAATTAATCATACCAATGCGCAAATTGAACTCACTAATTTATTTAAAAAAAATTACATATTAATATGAATATTAACTAATTAAAGTGAAACAATGGCATGCAGCCTTCAATTTTTTCTTAATTAAATTACTGGCATAGTCTTCAGTGCATGATTATTATATATAATGCATTAATAGTTATTCAGTGCTGTCTGAGTTTGACTGAGATGCAGGCCTGTAATTAAAATTAGCTGTACGGTTTTTCTTTTTCAGGGCTAATGTTGTTCATTTTTGATTGTAGAAGGCTTATTAAAGCTCTTAAAATTATCCAGCCAAGAACATTGAGTGCTTTTCCTTTTTTGTTGTCAATATTGTTGTGTAATTTATTATCAGCAACAGAATAGACAGTGGCAGGCCTATTAGGCAGCGTTTACACTACAAGCTTAATGATCCAATATTTTTACTTATTTTTGTTTATTTGTATTGTAGTATAGCAGCCACCTATTTGGTTTCAGGAATATTAGTTTTGCAATCAATCAACCAGTCAGTCCAACCAGCCAACCAAACAGCCAGTCAACCAACAACCAGTCAATCAAACAAACAACCAGTCAGTCAATCAATCAGTCAACCAGTCCAGTCAATCAATCAGTCCAATCAGTCAATCAATCAATCAGTCAATCAGCCAATAAAAAAAAATCTAATAATTTTGACTTTGTATTGAGGTACCAGTACTATTGATATTCCTAGTATGTAGTATATGAAGAGTTTGGTTCCAAAATGCGATAAACGCCATTTAAAAAAAAAAAATTAGTTACTGCAATAATCAGTATTGTATCTGGTTGGTATTGAAAAGTCAATGTTTAATTTTAAGTAAAATGCGATATCCGCCGTGTTATTCTGTCATGTTTTCTCCCTTTCTTTCCAAACCGCGACAAACGCCAGTCTCCCTTCTCTGCAGAATGCGATATATCCGCTCAACCAATCACAACGCACCATTCCACGCAATGTAAACAGTAACGGCAGCGCCTTAAATACGCCCGGCTTCCTAGTTTTTCTTATCTATTTTGTACTTTTCGATCAACAAACAAACAAAAAAATGAACAATTTTGACGGCATTGATGAACCTGTGGTTGTTTCTGCGGTGGGTAAGAAACGTAAGGCATCGAAATCGAATCATTTACGTGAGGAGATTAAGAAGATGAGGCACTCGAGAGGAGGAAAAATGTTTTCAATCTTCTTTACAGGTCTATTTTGAACAGTTTTACACATATTTTATAATAATGCAATGGATTTATAGTATGCACAAGACAACAAATTCAGTGTATAAAATGAATGTGATTTTAATTCATTGTTTAAAACTTGAAGCATAACTCTGGCATTATTCAACCCATAGCCCTGTTGAGCAAGGTCACTGTGAGCTATTGATAGCTATTCCTTTACCTATCAATAGCTTGTGGTGACCTTGCTCAACAGGGCTATGGGTTGAATAAAAATCTTTTAAAAAATCTTATAGGCCTAAACAAGTGATATAAAATTGATGCTGTAATATGTTTTTGTCTGTGAAAACTTACTAAAAATATTATACTAATAAACTTACGTTGTTGTGTATTTTCAACAGTTTCAATACGAAAAAAAAAAAACCTTTTATATTGATTCAATGGATTAATTGCATTTTGAATTTAAAAAAAAAATGGATTTATTGCATTTTGGGGGAAAAAAAAATCCGTTTTTATAATAAATCTTTGAAAATCAAAACTTGGATTTTAATTTGTGTTATTATGACCTACAAATGCTATGTGGAAGTTTGAAACAGAAAATAGTGGTTTTCATCTTTCCACTTTCTTGGTAAAGAAAACACATTTTTACTCAAATTAATCTAAATGGATTTATTGCGTTTTGGAACCAAACTCTTCATATGTTATAAAACAGGCTGTTTAATTTGAAATAAAAGCTATTTGAATTGCAGTGATGTAGACCAGAAGATGCATCTGATGTTTTCGGTGTTCTGTGCTGCATTACGTTTAGGCTGGAGAAGGAAAGGTCCCGGGCTCATGCACAGGCCCAAGCAGAAGCTCAAGCCCTGGTAAAGGATGAGGTGAGCAGAATCCTTGCATTAGAGAAAGCCAGTGCAGAGGAGAGCATCCAGAAGGCCATACTGAGAGAAAGATTCACCGCTGAGGATGAAAGACTACAAACTCAGATATATGTGAGTAAATCATCAAACACAAAACTGCATGACTATGTTCTAAACAGCTAAGCACTTATGCTTTGTTCACACTGCACATAAATCTGATTTCCAAAACTTTAGGAGTGAAGTGATGAAATCTGATATGTTTGTTCAGACAGTGTAGTCAATATCCAGTCCATCAACATTGGTTGCTGTAGTGATGACTTAAGTGCCAAGAGACATAAGAGTGCAACTGTCATTGAGGAAAGACAGACAGCAGAAGTGTCAGAGGCGTAATTGCATTTAAACATTCATCCAAATGCTATGTTTGACACTACTCACTCATTTACCGTTCATTACACAGTGACTGCCACATATAAATGAGAAACTACTGTGCATATGACATTATAATCACATGACACTGTGTCCTGCATGTAAAAAAGTATTTGGAAACTCGATCTGACTGGATTCCGTTTACATGTAAGCGTTTGGAAGATGCTTTTTAATTACTTTTATTTGCTAGCACCATGCTCTACTACTTGAGCTAAAGGAAGAAAATGTCTTATTGTTTTTTTTGTTTGCTTTTTGCTGTTCAGTGTACAAACAACTAAACAGATTTAAGTCAGCTATGAAAAAATAAATAAAAAAAATCACATTTTTGCTGCCTGTCTGAACAAAGCCTTAGAGTAATTCGCCTTTCAGGATAGACCTCTGCTTTTTAAATAATGCTGCCTCACAGGAAGTCATTTCATGTAAATTTAGCTCGGCACTGTTTCTCAACCTGGCATCGAGAGCAGTGTGTGTGTGTGTGTGTGTGTGTGTGTGTTTTTTGTATTTGCTTTATTTAACACTGCATTAAAAATATAGCAGCCTCTAAAGTCATTCTTCTCAGAGTAACCAAACAGGTACGAACATCATTTCACTACAGTATGGACGATAAGGTTAAGTAAAACATTAAGGGATGTCCGGAAATATTTCAAAGAATTGTGTTCCCGTTTTCCAATACAATTATGCAGTTCCAACTTCATTGTTCCCTAAATCAGTGGTTCTAAACCTTTTTGATTCCAAGACCCACAATCCATCTATCCATCTATCCATATCTATCAATCAACTAGAAGTGTCAATATATTAAAATAATTAAAAATTATTTAATTCTAGGAGTTCATGTTTGGACCTTATTCCACTTATCTATCTCATTCACATCCAAACATCATCAAACTCTCAATACACACAAAATGACTTCAAAGAGTCGCACAAGCACATAGAATAGTGTGGGAATGCCTTTAATGATAAACTTTACGTCTTCTTTCCATTCTTTGCTAATCCAAAAGGAATACCAGAGTGTACACACACCAGTGTAAGGTAATTTTATTTGCAGGCAGCTAAATTGCCCTTGTAAACACATTGTAAGACGAGGGGCCCCTCCATTGGTTCTGACAGGACACAGATTATTTGAGCATGAGGTAAAAAAAATAATAAAAAAAAGAGGTTCCCTGGGGAACTGGAGCTGTTTACAAACGTATGGTATTGATTACATAGCTCATTTCACACAGTCATCTCTGTAATAGAAAAATGAATCATTTTTGGGATGAGGGTGAGATGTGCTGTAATTCACGGCTGGAAGGAAGGTGTGTGTATGAGAGAGAGAGAGAGAATTGGGAAATCGTCAATGGGAACGATGGGTAAACCTAAACAATGCAAGGAGGAGGAGGCGGCTCGAGGCATTTTGTGTGTAGGAATGTTTTCCCATGATTTGTTGGTGCTGGTCTCATTTCAGCGTTCGCCCTTTGAAAGCCTGATCACAGCAGTAGGACACTCTCTTTCATATTTTTACTGACTTTAGACCATATCTATATTTTGAACAGACCAGCTGTTGCTGAAACAAACACATATATGGATCCCAGCAGCCCAGGGAAACAATCCATTCTAATTCAATCCCTACCAATTGCAATACAGAGTATAATACACACAAAACCGTTAGCAGTTGTGAGTGAGACCAATAATGAAGCATGCTTGAGTAACAAATTGCTGGTTTATGTGTGTAACTCAATATTATGGGTTTATCAAGAGTCAGACTGTCATATATGGAAGCTCTTTCTGCTCTGTCCTTCAGCTCATTATGGGGGCTACACTTCAACTTGATATCCACAAGCAGAATTGTATATTCTGTTTTGTTTTCTGAGTTATGTCTGTGACATAATCTTTTGGTTTATATTCATAAAAGCCTATCTTTTCTACAATTTTCCATCTGTCCGCCTGTTCGTCCATTCATCCATCCGAACATATTCTGTTGGGCTGTAATTTTAATGATACTGCTAGCTTTTATTCAGAAACATGTTTACATGGAATATTTCAGAATGTATCACCCAAGTCTTATGTCAAGTTTAAATGTTTTATGCATTGTGATATTGACCTTGTTTGCCATGTAAATAGCCTCTATGGTGTTTAAAAAATTATTCCATCCGTCCATCCGTAATATAATTCAGGCAACATAACTAGGCAGCATAAAAAAAATGATCAGTCAGACTCAGCCGATCTCTTCCTGTCAAAGCGGGCGTTTCTTGTCCAGAATAAGCTGCATTGTGGATCATTGTAGATGTTCAGTCAGAAGTCTGGCAATGCAAGACTTCTCAGGACATGTACAATTGCTGCCGTTATAATGTAGCAGATGTTTATGCTTAAGACTTTTCACGTCAGTATTTGATCAATCGTATCCTGTGATGCTTTAATTATTGTGTGTAATTGGTGCTTTGCAGTTTTCACTGTTCTGCAATCATTCAGGAAATAGACATGTAGGTGTAAATAAATAATATGGATCAATGAGGAAACCAGACGTCTTGAGAGATGACTTTTCCTTTCAGTTCAAAATGAACAGGTATGCAGAGATAAATTAGTTGGACAGGTTCTTGTCTTTTCCTCTTAACAGAAAATTTTCACTCACGGACATCATCACACATTTCATCCCTCTCAATTTTGAGTTCTTTTTTGAGCAGAGCTTTTTTAATAGAATTTGAAGGGTTATCGCCAGATTCATGCCGCTTTTTTCTCATGTAATCATCTGTTCTGACAGTGCTATCATAAAACTCTTTTCTTTTTATTTCATTTTTTTTTTCTCCTTGAAATGATTTTTTTTTCCTTGTGAAAGGCTGGAGACTAACCTGCCTGACTCTCATTGTAATCTCCCGGTTTCTAGGGACCTTCACACTTGTTTTTCCCATCCAACATTTTTTTACTTTACGGAATGGCTAGATGTCTTTTAGCTTAGCAGCATGTGTGTAGGTCAATCATTTTTGCTTGAATTAAAAAATAATTTACACATCACCAAGGTGACAATGCCTTTAATAAACATAGCACACATACAAGATATAGCGAGTTAATCAATACATTATTCTTTTATAACGATGTAATGTTCAACCTGCTAGTAATTGCAAATTTAGTTTAAATTGCCTCCAAAACATCAATAAGTGTTTGAAAGTCCTTGCTGGTGTAGTACATGGTTCTGCTGCTCTCAGCACACTTTGAATAGATGGACCTTTCAAAGATGATTTGTTAAGTCCTTTGTCCTAGCAGGCTAGCTCCTTCCTCTGACTGTGTTTCTGCCTGACTGCAAGGCGTTCAATCATTAAACATCAATCAGGCTTTTGAAATGCATTCTTACTGCGAGTAAGAGCCGCAGTGCCACACTTCAGGGTTTCTGCAGTTTGCTTTACAAATGCATTAGCCAGGCGGTGTACTGCTCACTCATGGGACGTTTACACAGGCCAATGGGTTCTTACGGTATTAGTCGTATTCTCTTGGGTTCGAGCGGTCTAAGCAGAGGCAGGTCATATGGACAGCAGGATTTCCTCGACTTCGACTTTGTTTTTAGACCTCTTGTGATGCCTAAATGTCTTGCTGGTTCACCTTTGTATCCTGATAGTAACTTATATTTAGTGGATAAAGAAAAATCTTTATTTTTCGGTCCTTCGTTGGTATTCAGTATGTATCTCTTTATGCACTGAAATGGCAAAAGATGTCTTGATGAAAAATGTGTATATATACACTACCATTAAAAAACAAACATTTTATGTGCACCAAGGCTGCATTTATTTGATCAAAATACAGTAATATACTGAAATATTACTACTTAAAATAATTGTTTTCTATTTTAATATGAACTCTATTTTAATATGTTTTAAAATGAAATTTTTCCTGTGATGGCAAAGCTGTCATTACTTCAGTATTCAGTTTCACATGATCTTTCAGAAATCATTCTAATATCCTAATTTATTACGCAAGAAACATTTCTAATTATTACGAGTGTTGACAGCAGTTGTGCTTCTTAATATTTTTGTGGAAGCCATGATTATTTTTTTCAGGTTCTTTGATGAATAGAAAGTTCAAAACAACAGCATTTAGTTGAAATATAGACTTCTTTGTAACATAATAAATGAAATAAATGAAAAATCAAATTAATGCATTTTTGCAGAATTTAAGTATTTTATTACTAAGACAAATTCAATACAGGGACTTCAGAGACCTTTTTTCAGTGAAGATGCAAATGAATGATTACGTAAGAGTTGAAATGAATGAGAACCACATTTCCACCTTTTGCTTCTCAAAGACGACTGGAGACTAATTCCTGAGAAACAGCTTTTATTTCAAAGGTTGTGAACTATTAAGCTGACCAGTGCTGCTCTATGAGCATTTTATTTTTCATCTCCTCATTCAAGGAGATATCGATCCCTCTCTCATCAGAATTCACACTGTGCTCTGGTCTTCAGACACTGTTTGTCACGTACAATAGCACCGCTGAGTGCTAGTGCCGGCTGCATTCTCCGGGAACAGTCTTCGCGTGCCCAAATTAGCCTCTCCAATTATCCCGCCCTTACCAAGAGCTCTGAGGTTGCTGTTCCGATGGCTGTCTTTCTTCTTGAACAGAGCGCTGACTCTACCTGAAACCATAAATCATTTTCCTCAAAGCCCACCAGCTTAGTAACAAAGCTCTGTTTTCTTCAGCCAAAAGACCCTGAGTTTAGCTAGATTTTGAAAGCACTTGCAGTGTTCTTATTTTGTGGTTCTGGATTTTTGTATGTCAGCTTGTTTGGCAGACACAAGAATGGATGTTATTTGACATTTGTAATCGCTTCTGTTTCCTTAGACGTTTTGCTATAAATTCAAACTCGAGTGTCATTTTCCTAGTAGACTTGTTGAGTATATCGAACTCGCTCTTTTTTTTTGATGTATTGCAATGACTTTTTGTGATTTCTGCACTGTGGCGAGAAGTTCTTGTGTATCTCTTCAACCATACATGCTGTCAGCGATTCTAGAAATTAATAAACTCGTCAAGTCTGGTAGTGTTTGGGTTTCAGTGATTCTGGCCCTCTAGCGATCTTTCAGGACAGCCAATCAATCACAACGCATATCATTTCATTCAGACACTGGCAAACCCTGGGGCGAACATTTCAATCAAACGCAGAGTCATCAATCTGCAACCCAGTGACCGATGCAACTTATTCGATGGCTGGCGACGTGATTTGTTGAGACAAAAGATCAGACAGTCTTGCAAAAGCTCCTGAAATGTGTGCCTGACATTTTCTCACCCGGCAAATCACAAGGGATTGTTGTTTTTACAGTCAACCAAAAGTGTTTCGAAATGATCTGACTGTCACAAAATATTTGCAAGAGGTTTACACAATGTTCATTATCACTTATTTAACACTTAACTAACACTAAATAATTAAAAAAAACAATGAAATGAATAAAAGCAATGAATAAAAAATTCGTTATTGTGGTAATTGTTAAGTGGGCACTTTTCACTATGGCAATTTTGACTTGAACTTAATCAAAACTTAATGGTTTACTTTTTGAATGGTGTGGATATTTTCATTTACAATTAGTCATAATTAATGTATTCATTTTATTGATTATTATTTTTTTTCTACTTGTATGACTTGAGTCTTCATTTCATGTGACTGTATATGATTTTAATCTTTTTGATTAATGAAACCGTATTACTTTAATTTTAGTTGACAGTTTGAACTATGGCTGAACCTTTTTTTTCTTTTTTCTCTGATTTCAAATTGAGTTTTCTGCTTCCACAATCAGCTCTACCTATTAGTCTGCAGATGTTTTTATTTGATGGTTGGATGGGCTGCAGACGCCACTTCAGTTAAGCTTGTATTTCAAGAGTACAAATGTCCCCCTTCCCCAACCTCTCTCTCTCTCTCTCTCTCTCTCTCTCTCTCTCTCTCTCTCTCTCTCTCTCTCTCTCTCTCTCTCTCTCTCCCTCCCTCCCTCCCCCTTTTCTGCGGCCTTCAAATAGTGCCAGCCATAGCAAGCGCCCCCCCTTGCAAATCTGCGTGCTTCAAACGCTGTCACATTTTAGATACAGCTGACTGGCCCTGACTGATAATACCCCACAATTTAATTTCCCAGGTATTAAAGAGGACTTGCTGGTTTTTGAATTTGATGTACTTGTTGGTGGTATTTTGGAAGGACAGAAAAAAATCCCCTTTTTACCTTGCTCAAGAGGTCTGAGAAATGAGTTTTCTCCATGTTTTCAGTCTTAAGTGAGATAAACAGGATGTTTTGTGTGTGTGTGTGTCCTGCAATATGAATGGAGATGTGTTAGTATTCATGCAGAATGGTGTTTCTCATGCGGATGTGCTGATAAGTTTAGGTAGCCTACCTTTTGAAAAATCCGTACGATTTTCAGCATTTTTAACCGATAACATATGTTTACATATATCCCACAAGACAAAATAATGTAAATTTACACTATTCTGTTCAAAAGTTTACATAACCTTGGTTCGTAATCTTGTTTTGCCTCCTTGAGCATTAATTACTTTTTACAGCCTTTTTGTGACTGTGTTGGAGTTGTCCTGAGTTGATCTCAACATCAAATAACTACTGTAGGGATGATTAAAAATGTGAAGATGCTGTGTAAAACCCAAGAACTTGGTGGACCTGTTGGGTTTTTGTTCATGGTGGAAAAAAAAGGGTGGACAGATTGACTGCTCTGGACAAACTACATGCTCACAAATGTCTACAAACAGTCTCTGACTCTTTACAATATATTAAGAATTATGGTTATGTAAGCTTGAGTACAGGATAATTTGTTTAAATTAAAATGATGAAGAAATTATGTATTGTGGTCTTGTAGAACAGTGCTGGGGAAGGTTGAAGCACTTTTATATCAAATAGCTTTATCATGGCAGTACATGCAAACCAGGATCTATGTGCCAACTATGGATGCTATTTGTGAATCTGCAAAATGATGTTTTGCCAATGCAGTGAGGTAGGTGTTTTGGATTCGTGGTAATCTACGACTAACCGTATATGTTCAGCATGTAAATACGTGGGTGTGTGGATGGCTAGTTTCAGTTTCAGTAAATTAGGCGTGTAACATACAATCCCGTTTCGTGTGTGTGCTTGTTTTCTCTCGTCTCCTCCTCGGCTTGGGCTCCCTGCTGATTCCCCCTTGTTCACTGAGTTTTGTAGCCTTTGCTGCCCACCTGCAGTGCCAGTGTTCTGAAACTGGACCTAATTGGCTGGGTCTCCGGTTGGCACCGGTGCCCGGCGCTCACCCCGGCAGCTAATTGGCTCCGCCGGCCGCCTGTCTCCATGAGCTTCGACCAGGGTTGGATTGATGGATGGCAGCAGGTGTCAGGAAAGCTGCTTTCTGACAGAGCAGCTTGTGAAGTCAATTTACAGCCCAAAAGGCAACAGGAGGGTTTCTGCATGTAGCAGTGCCTCTAGAGAGAGAAGGTATTTGAAAACACTGCTATTTTTAGACTTCATTTTAAATCTCGAAACTGACTTCCCCAGTTTTATAAAATGAAAAAAAAATCACTTTCTTGGCAAAGATGGCAGAGCTCCTGACAGATTGAAATAAGTGGGATATAGCTGTTATGATCTGGGTTTTCCTTATCCACAGCCCTTATCCTTGATTATCACACTTCATTACGAGCGTAGATTTGCAATTAAAGTTCGCCGGAAGCATTGTGAGCAGTAGAATGAACAAAGGTGTATTTTGACCTGGTACTGAGGTGAAGGACACTGAATTAAAGACAAAAAGTGGAACATTGACATAAAAATGAAGAATAAAGTATCTGTCGTAGTCAGTTTATTGGACGGATTGCTGAAATACTTGATTCTGATTGGTCAATTTTAGAATCCAGTGCATACATATTTTGTATAATGACCACAAGACTTTATTCTAATCATTTTTACTTGGTTTGTTTTTTCTTGGTTTTCTGCTCTGCAGTCTCTTTTTCTCGCATAAAATAATTTAGCTCAAAATCAATAGTTCAAGTCCATTCATTTATTAATTTATTTGGAAAGTGGACATTTAATAAGCAGGATAATGTACACTCAGACGGTCATTATAGCAAAATAAACTCTTTCAGGGTGATTTAAGACCGCTGCTCCTCCATCTGGGTTCATTTTGTGGTAACGACCGACCAACTGTACATTATCCCTTGCTAAATTTACATAGTAAACATGATTGAACATGCATCTTTGGGTGAAAAGGGCTTTACTCGGATGTGAATGGACCAGTTCATGAGGTTTCTCCAGATGGACAAATGCCATAATTAGATTTCCACTAATGCCCATATTGACATTGGCTTTATTCACCCTTGATTCATGTTTTTTGGACGTGCTGCTACCAGCTGCCTCAGTTTCATTTTGTTTCCTTGTTTGCATTAGAAAAATAGTAAAAAAAAATAAAAAATGAAGACAACACTTTCCACAGTGAATTGAGGCACACTGATAATTGCTCAGAGTTTAGTGAGAGCACAGCCCTGCTGTTTATCTGCCTTTAATTGGGAAGATGCCCAAATGTGAGCGCAGAGAGAGCAGCCATGTGGGAGTTACTGTCCTGCCACCGGTCACAGATCTGCAGTAGAATCTTTTAGCACAATCTAAATTCTAACTCCCACTTTGTGTGTGCGAAATTGTATCTCTCAGAATAACCTGGAATAAATTCTGTTCTGAGTGCTTTAGTGGGGGTTTGTGCCGTTGCTAAGTTGTTTTGGGTGGTTTCTAAGCCATTACTAGATGTTAGAACTCTGAATTTCTATGACAGGGATCTTTATTGTTTGATCTCAAACACATTCAAAAGTACAGCAAAAGTATGCAATTAAGTTAACTTCGACCAAAGCGGTATACCAGCGGTAGGTGTTAGCGAACATCATGACTCTGCCAAAAGTGGCGTATAAATAATTACTGGAGGCAATACTAAACCATAACGAGCCTTTAATATTTATTATCTGCCTTTAACGTCTGCAACGTTTAGTCGACTATTAGGGGGCAGCCCTAATTTATATACCACTTTATAAAATATATTGCTTTAAAGCAGCAGTTTTACAGTATTAAGCATGGAAAAACAGTATCACTTTCAATTACAATTACAACTTCAATTTCTACCATAAAGCAGCTATGGAAGTAAAATAATGGCAAATGTTTTTGAAACAAAAAAGCTTGTTGAATTGCACTAATTGAAAAAAATACGCATCACATTAACCGTGCTTGCATTTTAATGAGCTTAAAATTCAACATGGTTTTATATTTAAGCAGTGAACAATTCAATTCAACACATTTCACACACATTTTCACATTATTAAAAATTCAGTAATCCATATTTACCTTTCAGATTTCACTTAAAAAAATATTCATCCTGTTTAAAAATACAACCTATAATATTCGACAGGCAATTTTCTGTCCATTTTATTTCGCTTTAAAAATTCGTTTCCACAAATTCAGTGGTTCAAATTCGACAGAAAATTCAACATTTCACATCTGGGAACTGCAGGTATAGCAGTAGATTACTGATTATTCATAATCTCCATCTGAAATGACGTCACTATAGGTCATTCATTGTTTTTACTAGAAGGGCGTTTTTTAGTCCAAGTCAAGGACCACTTTTAACAAGCACCACTAATAAAACATTATAGAGGTGGTGTATTATATAAGAAGAAACATTTCACCACACTGAAGTAGTCTACTGACGTCTCTTTGATCCTCGCAAGTGATAAAAGACAAAAATGTCCAGTATTGTAGATAGAAATGGTCAAACAAGGCTCACCTTGAACTGCCATGGAAATAAAGTTGACTGGGGGATACCAAGGGCAGCCCTCCTTTACCCAGAAAGCCCCAGTGGACATGAATATGTAAACAGCTCCATCTCATTACAGTACTGCCTGACTAAGGTCATACACACAGAAGTCATGCGGTCACCATCAGCAGGAAATGCAAAGTCAACTGCATGTCTGAAGGGCAACCACACTTCTCTTTCTCTCAGTTATGTATCTCGATTTTCCTTTGACCCTCTCTCTGTCTTTGTCTTTTTCCCTTTCTCTCTCCCTCTCTTATTTGTTCCCTCATTCCCTTGAGGGAGAACTTTATTCCAAAGGCAATTGTTCAGCCTTTCAGGTCCCTCCGTGTGTCCTAGAGTTGGATATTAGAGAGTGGAACGCTCTTTTGTTTTGTCCTAGATCCCCGCTCTATTGTCTACCTCTGCTCCTCTCTGTCTGCAGGGGTGTCTCTCTCCTCTTTATTCGGCTGTTCTCTCTTGGTGGTAATAGATGGCTTAGCCCTCCTTAGAGACCGCTCTCCATGAACGTGACTGATGATTTGATTTCCCCATGGTTTCGCCCATATGGCCTCAGCAGAGATAACACAAGCTGAAAAGTGCTTTAGCCATCAGTTAATACCTCGGGCTGCTGATCAGTTAATTAATCAAACTGTATGATCAGGTTGGTCCGAGCTTGACCCGCAGACTGACAGCTGGCCTGGCACAGACAGTGACATGGGCACTAAACGTCAATGAGACGTACAGCCATTCAGAATATTATGGCAAAATTAGGATACATTTCAGTGAAAGTTACACATTTTGTGCTCAAATTCAACATTTTTGTCAGTCTGTTCACGTACATTTTAATTGTGGCTCAGACAATGGTCTAAACAGCAACATTTTATTTTATTTAGTTAAATGTAAAAAATATAAATTGGTTTATGTAATTTTATTTAATTAATAATGATTTAAATCATAACTACTTTATTAAAATGAACTTAATTGAAATAATTGACTACATTTAATAATAATATCTGTATTAATTTTACAAGGTATAAACATTTAAAAAAGGTATTATATAATTTACCAATATAGTTAATTATTGATTTATGCATACTTTATAAATAGATTTGTTCATTACTTTTTTTTTTCTTTCTTTTTTTTAAATATATATTTTTTTACAAATATTTCAATGAGGTCTAACACCTCGCCATCGCATCACACTCTGTTTTCGCTGTCCTTAATTGTTACGGCAAGGGTAAATTAAGCATGTAATTTAGCAAAATGTCACAATAGATTTATACAATTCATGAAAAAAATGAGTTGTGTCCATGCTGAAGTTACCCATACCAACTAACCAAACAAATAAATAAGTACAACTATTATGTTTATTTCTAGATGTGAATGTGTGATGGATGTGTCACTTGAGGAAGGGGACAAAACTAATTTGGGCCTAATTAATTAATTTGTTCATTAATTAATTAACTTTTTTAATGAAATATGTAACCTACTCCTAGTGGCTTGTTTGGTCGTCTGATGACCTGTGTTAATCAGAACAAGATTAGAATACACAATATTTCAATGACAATTTTCCTCCACCAGATACTAATTTTGATATATCTGTCTATGAGCAGATCTGGTGACTTTGTCAATTCATATGGATCGGATGGAGATGCTTTTTGACAGGTGGACAGAGGAGTGCATGCATGCTTGTGTGTTTTAGGGCACTGGATCGATCGTGGTGTCAGAGTTCCAGGTCGTTAGTAGAGTGGGGGTCGGGATGAAGAGCACCAAGTGTGATTGGGAAATCTTTGTATCTGGTCCCTTTAATAGTAAAGGACAGGCCTTCTGGTTCGCTGCTAATTTGATCTTTGCTCACAGAAAATGAGGCCCAGACACTGGCAGGACAGTTAGTTTTTCCTCCCTGTCTCAGTAGAGGACATGTCCAGTCCTACACAGGGGGTCAACTCCTTCTTCCTACGCTAGAATGACCTCTGACCTCTGTTCAGCATCCTTCTCAATTACCCATTGACCCTTCCTGTCATAGCAGCACAGACTGCTGGGTAATACACTGGCTTTCCAGACACCTTTTAGCATGATTCAATGGATTGTCCCATGTGATGAAGATGGTTCGTTTGAAATCGTGTGAAATCTACCATATTTGCATGTCGTCATGCATAAATCAACCTTGTTAAAGGTATGTTGTGGTTTTATCGGCATTGATCCACTCTAAACAGTTTAACTGGATATTAATTAGGGGTGGGCGATATCTCGATATTTAAAATATATCGAGATATTTTTTAAACACGATATGGATTTTGACATATCGTATATATCGATATATTGTTTATATTTAATCCTGATTTCGCCACTTTGCTTGTTTGCCTTCTCTGTGCTGTGCTCGCCCCCGCCTCCTTGCTTTTGTTCCCCCTCACCTCGCGTGTTGTCTCATTCAACAATTGTCTCATCCGCAACCAGCCCGGAGGCTACAGAACTCCGAGTGTGTCTGCGCGCGAGCGACAGAGCACGAGAGAAACCGAGTGTGAGCATTAATTGCATTAGTAAATTGGTAGCCTACATACTACAATATATAATTACTATATAAGAGGCATGGAAGTTCGATTAATGGACTCCAGTAATCAGAAGGCTACTACAAACGTCTTGTATATTGCAGGGCTCGAATTTCGGCGCGGGTATTGCGCATAATTCTAATCATTCCCACAGGTCTCCCATTTATAATGCGGGAAATTCCCGCAATCGTAATCCACACAGATTATAAAATCAAATCATTCTTTTAACAACTATCTGCCAGACGCAATTTCACAAACAGCGTGAGTGTTCAGCGGTGCCGCTTCTTTCTCGTCTCTCATAATGTGTTGTGCAAGGCAAGCATCAAGAGCTGCGGCGATAAAACACACTCGCGTTTAGGAGTCGGGACATGATGGATATTCACTCGCACAATCGGGCCAGCAGTGCATCGTGACTGAAGTTTACCATTTGCACGTCTTTTTAAGTGTTACCAGTTTAAACATTCAAGCGATTTTAAACTAATCTCGCGCGCTCTCTGAGAGATTATTTTCTATGCGCACATTCATAGAAAATCCGCCTTAAGAACAGCTGGCCAGTAACAAAAGTTATTTTTCGCGGATTATATTGCTTTAACACGCAAAATTGTCAATTTCGGTCGTCGTGAGTATAGGCTACTCTAAACATAGTCGGTTTTGTCTTTAATAAGCATAAAACGCATGCCAGTATAATGAACACAGGATCCGTGCACTAAGTTACCTCTTAAAGTGACGGCAGCCATATGTGTGTCATTCATTTTGTTGTCAATACAACAAAAGATAGCTTTAAGTTAAAGGAATCAGGATTAATAACCTATGTATTTAATTTATTCAGGACTAAAATACTACTCAGTGTTATTTTCCATTTGATTACTTTATTCAGTTTCCGTATATGAATCACGTGATTAATAATGATGACGAAATTCAGGCCCTGTGTTTAATTTTTCTCATTTGGTTACATTCTGTTATGGAAAATTAATTTTCTATTGATTGTAGGCCTATATTTTGAGTTGTATTCACATCCATTTTCCTGTAAAGATATCGAGATATATATCGAATATCGAGATATAGCAAAATATATCGAGATATATTTTTTGCTCCATATCGCCCAGCCCTAATATTAATTATAATATTTTTTAAGAAGCCTCTTTTAAACTCTGTTTCCAACCACACTTAACCTGCTCAAACAATCACACATCTTTTTTCCTACAACATACACATTCATTATCACTTTTATTCTCATACTTTTCAGTGCCAATTAGATCTGAGCAGGCTGGCTGTGACCCGACATTTGGCCTTCGACCTGTGCCTGCTGGGCAGGTGAACTCTCGGCACACTGTGAGTTTGATTTCCTGGTGATGGATGCCGGGGCCTGAGTAACTCTGACCTTGTTCGGTTTGCCCGTCGAAGGTCACGGTGAAAGAGACAACGTTTTTAACAAAGAGGATTAATTTGTTGTCATGTGTGTGGGTCTCTGTGGGCAATGCTTGCTTCATTAAGAAGAGGCAATGCACAACGGACCCAACTTGAGCTGCCTAAACGCCATTGTACTTTGCGTAGGAGAGCAAATGACAAAGCAGGTGAAATGAGGAGTAGAAATGGAGGTAGAATTATGGAAATATGAAGAATGAGGGATGTTTTTAAATCTCTCCCTGACTCAGCACATGCTTTTACCTGTTATGTCAGAATGTTCTGCATGAGCTCAAACTCTCCAGCACTTGGCTAATTAAAAACATTGCTCTTCTTAATTATTCAGCTGCAGCTAATTGATATTCAGCGAGACACTTTTCCTTCTAAACGACCCGTTTAATTTGACCATGGGGTCTGCTGCGGTGATGCCGAAGTCATCCTGCCGTGCGAGACCGGAGATTGGGTGGGAAGTGGCGAGCTCGCAATTAATACAAAGTTTTTGACGCATTATATCTGTCTAAGTTTTTTTGGAGTTAGAGAGCTGGAGGAAATGCGGCCCATCTGTTGCTTTGGGCTGTGCTGAATTCTCGCTTAGTGGATACAGCATGATAAATGTCACTGGGCATCTGTTTTTATTGCTCATCTCACAAAAGATTCCTTTGTTGATAGTGTTTGGTTGTGTCTTTAAAAGAATAGTTTAGATTATAGTCAACTTAATGTCTATCTGTGGCACGCTTGGCTTGTACTTTTGTGTGTATAAACAAATTGGAAATGCATTTGCTGTTATTTCATTTTTGTTGACACGCTTATGGCGCTGTGCAAAGACATTAGATTGAAAATAACCCAGAATATTCATTTGAGTCAGGCCATTCGTTTTTTTTTTTTTATAATGGTTGTGAGTGGGCAACAACAATGCAAACATTGTCGCAGGGATGGCAGTGTTTTTAATGGGTCAAATAATGAGAAATTACATTTTCCTATATCCCTTGGAAATAAAACGGTTCGCTGTACTTTGAAATTATTATAATAACTTTCAGAACTTCCTTTCCTGTTTTATCAAAACTAAGCAAACCTGTTCTGAACTCCTGACACTATAGATGACTATACACAGATGAGCACTTGGAGCACATCTTCCCACATTCACAGATCAGCAATGTCTATTTAGTATTCAAAACTTGGCAGACACAGTCACAGTGAAGTATAAAGATTAATTTGGACTATTTTTCAGATACTTCCATTCGTGAACATAAGAATAATTTAAAAAAAAGATGTTAAATAAAGCCACATGGTTTTCTGTTCCAGGCTGTGTGTAGCACCTGCAACTCAGAACAAGCAGTGTCCAATACCAAATGTGATTTTAAAATTGTAATATGGATAATAAGGCCAGTGACTTTTTCAGAAAATGCTACATTATAGATGGCTCAAATCAAATCCCTCTAAAACCAAAGACATTCGGACAAGAACTATTCTAATGAAATTTGGTGATGCCTAAAAAAAACATTTTCTTCTCCAGAACTCCATGTGGCAACAAAGGACAGTAAAATCAATACATTAATTAGTCTATTTGCTTTAAAAATATATATATATATATTTTTAGCAATCTTTTCAGTTTGATCTAAACAGCTTGAGCAATACATTTTAATACAGATTATTTTGTGAATTAGTCACGATGTGATGCAGGACGGGACAAACGGAAGGAGCTCACTATAACGCTAACTATATTGGGCCTGAGGGGATAAAACAGTGATCATTTTCTTCTGAAAAACAAAATGTCTTTAAAACAAACTGACACCAGTTTGTTAAAAAAAAAAAAAAAAAAAAAAGTAGAACAGTTGGATTGCAGTGGATTACTGTGGGTGGGTCACTCTCTCTCTTCGTCCAGATTCATGTCATGAGAGGTGTGACTTGTATGATAAATCACTCTCATTGTCCTCCCCATTTTTTGTTCTTTCTTGGTGTTTGTAGTTTCACTTTCATTTCTCAGCCTCCCATCCCACTCCCTGTTCTTCATTAGTGGGATAATAGCGAGCGATTGGTCATGTGACTCAGGGGCCTGCCCCTATGTAAGCAGTGTAATTTGATTATATGACCTGCAGGAGACTGAATGAGTGTGATGTGATGGAAATAATCCTGACAGTCTGTGTGACTGAGCGACAGAGGGCTGCCATATGCCCCCGTGATTCATTGAATGAAAGGGAAAATCCCTGCGTGTGCATTGGTGGCAATGCCTCCCTGTCCTTTAATTGCTCATTGGATACGCTTACACTGAGTTTGTCTACTGGTCTGTGAATGCAGCTGCTCCATCAGTGTGTGTGTATGTGTGTGTGTTTCAGGCTGAAGGTCAATGGTGGTAGCTGCATTTTTTTTCCATTGAAAATTTGGAGCCATAATGTCTCCTTGACTGATTACCCACAATGCTTCTCGCCCACGCAAGGGCCTCGATTGGCTTGCAGACTTGAATGTGTCTGTTTGTGTGTGAGTGCTGGAAGGGAACAGTGCAGAGGTCAGATTTATTCTGCCAGAGGGTTGGACCTCTTCTGTCGAGGGCTGTGGGTGTTTTTAGAGAGCAGTTCTGTCCGTCTTCACTGCTGCAGGTGTGGGACTTGATTAAACTACAACTGTGTGTTGCTATTAAATCGTGTTACACACACACACTCAGAAAAAAAAAGGTACAAAAGCTGTCACTGGGGGCAGTACCCTAAGATACAAAAGCTAAAAGGTGCTAGTATGTACAGGTAAGGTACTAATATATTCTTTAAACGTATTATGTACCTTGAAGGAATTTAGGTGTACATCAAAGATGTACCTTTTTGCTTTTGTACTTTAGAGTACTGGCCCAGTGACAGCTTTGTACTTTTTTCTTTCTGTATTTGTATTTCAAGCTGGTAATATAGCTGCAATATATAACAATTGGTAATTTTGTGTGTGTAAGTGACTGTTATTTTACTATCATTTAGGTAATATTAGATCAGATTTTAAATTATATCATTTTTTTTATGATTTAGTAGTTTTATTTATTTGTACATCAAGTTAAACTAAATCAAAATGACAAATCCTGTGAACTTACATTGAAGGATGGAACCAAACCACATTTAGAGAGCATAATATCAGATAAGCAAGCAAATGACTTGAAAACCACCTAGCAACATGACAACTCAGAATACCTTTACAACCACTTAGCAATGCCCTGACAATGACCTTCAAGGCCCAACCAAAAAGCAAGCAGTTTTCTGCAGAAAAAAATGTCATTTTCAATATTGTCATGTGGTGATGTTACCTTTCCCATTATGAAACGAATGAGAAATTTGCCTGCGTGAGAAGATGAAAAAGTTTAATTTTCTTTGGGATTATTAACACTTCTTAGTGACCTAGAAATCACGGCAGACTTACCTGCGGGTTTATAGGTATACGAGTGAGTGAGAAGTTCATCAGCCGCTCTGGCTCCATGAGCGCTGGAGTTGAGCTCTGATGGAGATCGCTCAGCTCTGATTAGATTTAGATTAGATCAGATTTTCAGGGTTTAGATTTTAGATGAGATTTGTTGTGGAGAGCTCCTTCTCACCTTGCGACAGTGTTTGATAACACAGAGATGAACGTGCCGTCTCTGTGTCCCTGCACTATAGCAACACCCCGCTGCTTCACACTGCAGTCTTTGTGTTTGTGTGTGTGTGTGTGCGCGCTTCAGCCTTTGAATACTGAATGTAATTATAGGAACTTCATCGTTAAATTTCTGTTCTCTCTTTCTCTGTCCTTTTTCTTTCTGCTCCCTCACTCCAGCAAATGGAGAGAAAGGTAAGGCACAAGTGAGGTTTGATTTATACATCCCATATCTGTCTCAACCTGCTTCCTGCTGCAGTACTGCATGCCTAAATACACTATACTCTTTTTGTGATTTACTGCTTAAATTTTTTCTAATCATCATTTTTTCTTTCGTTTGATGTCATCTTGCCATTGTGTTTCTACACTAGCGCATACATTTTCATTTTTGTTTCATTGTTCATGTGTAACGAGCCACATTATTTAAATGTGCAATGGGACACGTTTGCTTACAAAATAAATTAATCATGGCTGAATGTGAATTGCTCAATCTGAAAACTTTTGCATGATGCTGCATCCACGCTGCTACATGTTAGTTGAAGTCCAAGATGACCAGCACAACATAATCAAAAAATGGCTTTTAAAAAATAACATTTTTACTTCTTCTTTTTTTTGTGCAATTTGTGAAAATTACAATTTTAGTTAATAAAATAAACATTTATTAAATTTATATTTTAAGTAATTTATTTTTTGAGTGTTATTTTCTTATGGATTATCTCTAATTTTCTTTTTTTTTGTTTATTTCCTTCTAGTGTATTTTATTTTTTAGGATAGGAAACAGAGCACAACAACTTTAGGGTGAAATTAAACTAGGAATAGTAGAACCACAATCAAAAAGCGATTGGAGTCTGTTTTCAACAGTCCTATACATTTTGAAGGCACAAAAGGCAATAAGTAAAAATTGAAATGAGTGAACATGGCTGTCAGCAATACTGTATCTCCTCTCGGAGTGTGTTATAAATTAGTGAGGGTCACTTCTAGTAGCTGAAGGTCAGGAGTGACAGAGGGGGAGAAGCATGTGCGATAGGACAGAGAATCACGGATAAGGCCATAAAGATTTTTTATTCTTCCACTGCTGATGTTATCGCTTTGTCTCTTGCATTCACACTCACCAAGACTCTAACACACAGAGCGTTCCAGTGAACGTTCCCACGTGAACCCTGTCATGAACTGATGCCCTTGGAATAATCAAAGGTCTATGTCATCTCTCACAATGCCAGCAACCTGAGGCCATAATGACTCTTCAGGGTAGAGAATATCTACTGTGCTGCTATGTGTAAGGATTTAGATTAGTTATGATTGTGCCTGAAAAAATATATTCAAGTTATGTTAATACCTCCCCTCGAAATTTTTATTAAGCCATCATTTACACACACTCCTGTTGTTCCAAAACTGACTTTATTCCATTAAGCACAAAAGGAGAAATTTATTAAACGTATTTTACAAACAATAAAAGTAAATGGTGACCCAATGCTACAAAGCTAAAAAATTATTTCAAGGGGTCCTGTTATGCTTTTCCACTTTTTCAACTTTAGTTAGTGTGCAATGTTGCTGTTTGAGCATAAAAAAGATCTGCAAGGTTACAAAGCTCAAATTCCACTCCAAAGGGATATATTTTTTAACAGAGAATACACTTTCCAAGAACCACAACGAACGACTCGTTTGGACTACAACGCGATTTTTCCGGATCTTATGAAGTCACAATGTTCCTCATTTAAATAATCCCTGCCCCACGGAATGCAAAAAGTGGACGAGGCCTGGTTAAACTGTGTTAGAGAATAGTGTTGTCGCTATGTCAAAGAGAAACTGTTTTTTCCACTCATTTGTTTGACCTTCCTTGGGCTGACGAGAGTGGTTAAAACTGATTTTATATTATAACCCCAACGTTTATCTGTGCGCTGCACACTTTTTAGAGAACAGTTTTTTGTTGCTTTTGTAAGCTCTTGCTTTTGTTAGACCGTTCACAATTTAAACATAGTTTTGTGATCAATTATTATTGTTTGTATTACCTTAGTTTTCCGACAAATATCATGATTAAATGGTGGATAGCATCGTATCTATAATGTATAAGAAAATGACAAAAAAACTCATCTGCAATTTCTTTCTATTCTTCATATAAAGCCGTCAAATTACTTCAGAAGCTTTGAATATAGCGATCAAGTCATATCGTCAACTGTTATGTTATTTTTAGGGTGCTTTTCGTCATTTTTGGAGCTTGACTGCTCATTTACTATCATTGTATGGAAAAGATCAGCGTGAACATCCTGCTAAGCATTTCATTTTGCTGTCTGCTGATGCTAGAAACTCTGTGTGATGTTATATTGAATGCAATTGTGTGTATGTGTGTGTTTTCCACAGGCTAGACAGTTGGAGGAGAGGGACAAAGAGCTCCGGAAGCAGGACGCCTTCTACAGAGAGCAAGTGGCCAAGCTGAAGGAAAGGGTATGACCTATATACATTTACAGTTATATTTTCCACAGTTTCTGAATATATAGTGATGAACGCTAAAGCACTACATTGTTATTAACATGATACGATAACCGTAATTCTCGACAGTAACTCACTAATGCGCGGTGCAGCTGTCCTGAGCTATAGAGGCAGATTGTGAGTCAGACTGTCCTGTGTTATAGAGGCAGAGGTGAGACAGGCTGTCTTGCTTTACAATACCATGGTGAGGCAGGTTGTCTTGATCTGCAATGTGCGGCTGCAATGCTCTCTGCAACCTTGCTCTCTCATTTGTTGTGTCCTCAAACTGACACCCTCCTGCAGCTCATGGTCAGATCCTCCTGTGAGCCTCTGGGATGGGAGGCGTCCACCTTTCCTCACCTCAGATTCTTCACCCTCAAAGGACGTACACATACTAAGCTCCCAGAGGGGTGTGTGAAAGTGTGTGCTAAAATGGTAGATATCTAGTGTTGACCCGTTTTAAATGGGTGTAGGTTGTGTGTCCATAGGTGTTTCAAAGGTTCAGCCCTCTGTAACCATCTCTTTGTGCTTTTTCAACTCATCTGCAGTTCACATACTTTAGTATTAGCAAAACACCTAACATGTCTTATTTACATTTTTTGTAATTAAATGGCAGAATCTTTCGTCTCACTAAGGCTAATTTGATAGCTAGCACTTAAGGTAAAAGTGTATATGTTTTTTCAGTACATCTGTGAAATTTCCATGAAATAGTTTAGGCCGTCTAGACACAACCTACGCATTGATAAATAATTTGTTATTAAAGGGATAGTTCACTCTGAAATTAATTTTTGGTATGTTTTAGCTTACCTCAAGGGCATCCAAGATGTAGGTGTCTTTGTTTCCGCAGTAGTTTCAATTTTGATATTTTTAGGTCAAACCGTTCTTGTCTATCAGTCATATAATGCAGGTCTACGGTCACCACCTCAAAGAGCATGTACAGAGAAGTCCAAATTAAACATGATTTAATGACTCGTAAATGTAAGTACACATTGATGGCCTAAGACACGAAACGAGCGGTTTGTGTGAGAAAACGAACAGTATTTATATATCGTTTTTACCTCTTGTAAACACAGCCACGTCCAAGTGATCTGAGGTCGCCGGCGCTTTGGTCTTTTCCGGCAAGCGCCGGAAGTGATCTCTAGCGCGTGTTTCCCAGGTGAATAGGAATAAAAAAATAACTAATAGATATCAGCATGAAACTTCCCCAGTTGATTAATGACATTAAGACAAATTTCTTTTGTATTACAAGTTTTTAGAATGTGTTTAAATATGCAAATTAGGTATTACCTCATTAAATATGCACTAATTTGCATATATTTCCAGAAGAGAAATCTGAACATTGGATAAAGCCAGATTCAAAATTCTTGTTTAATTTTGTTGACATATTAGAGTCAAAGGTCTTTACAGAGGGGATTATGGATATCTTTTTTTATCACATTAATCAGAAAAAACTGTCAACAGCCATCATAAATCCAACTGGAATACAACTGGAAAGTTTGGTGTATGTAAGTGCTGCTGAAGTGGAGATTTCTGGCTCAGAGTATGAGGAAAAACCCATTTTGAGAAAACGGCCTTTAAAGAATTGACATCAGCCAACGAGATTTCGCTTTTAGAGTTAAATGCTTCATTGTACTTTCATGATTGGTTGCTGATAAAAAAGGAAATGACCATGTTTGGATCCGACAACATTGTACAGGATTTCCAACGGCATATGTGATGACAGGGTGCAGACAGCGATCGTGGAGCAGACTGTTGATTTAGAACGCCAACTTTTGTTGAATTTAGGAGAAATCTACAGACGCAAATAGATAAAGTGTAGTAAAATATTAAAGACCTAAATGTGTATTTTGGACTTTTTTTCACCACAAGTCTGAAAGAAGACATGTTATTCAAGACAAATAGCCCAAAATCTCAAAATTGCCACAGTTTTTGCCTGCCGTGTCTGCCCTTTAAAGCATACATTCACAAACCACTGTTAAAGGAGATAGTTCACCCAAAAATGAAAATTCTGTCATCATTTACTCACCCTCATGTTGTTCCAAACCTGTATGTGTTTTTTCTTCTGCTGAACACAAAATATATTTTGAAGAATATGGGTAACCAAACAGTTGATGGTCCCCATTGACTTCTGTAGTATGTAAAAAAAAAAAAAAAAAAAAAACTGTACTATGAAAGTCAATGGGCCCATTAACTGTGTGGATTCTAAACTACAGTAAATACCTCTGATGAGCCATTGCATTCAAGAAATCAACAGATACGTTTGTGATTGTCTACATTGCTCAACGCTGCAAAAACATGTTGTAAATAGAAACCTTTGATGCTCTCCAGAATGCAAACATGCACACACAAAAGTGTCTTACTTCCTGAACCCGCACTCGCCCATCAAATCTTGTCCCACGCCACACTCCGTTGCATCAGGTCTCTACTTGAAAGCTTCTGTAATTAGTGATTTACTGTAACTGCTTTTTTGTGTTAGTTTGCACACTATAAAGGACAAGTCTGTGGTTATCGACACTGTGCCACAAATGCAGTCCATAGAATCTAGGTTAGAAAATAACCCAGAATATTCTTTTAAAGCTCCATTAAGTCAGTGATTAGACTTATCCTGTGTCCATGAATCTAGCTGATCTTGCACACCGCAGTCTCTCTGTCTCTTTACAAGGACAGCTTTCACGCCATTTCAGCTCTGCATGCGGAGGCGTTATTGATCACTCGCAGCTTTATCAATCACTTATCGAGCTCTGTTCAATATTCCCGGCACTGTCAACATGTACACAAACACATACACAGACCTCACCCCTTCTGAGAGAGACACACTCAGCTGAACACTAGTGTGTCTGAGCCCATTGGGTTTGTGAATCATGATTTGTTGGTTAGACATCATAAATAATAAATGCTCTGGGTTTTACCCAAGACAGTGGCATAGAAATGAGTTGGGAACATATACAGTATATGCAATAAATGTACCATCATATTCTTTTATAAAAGAACCATCAGATGCAGATAATGATAATAAATTATTATAATGATAATAATAATACATGTGTATATATAGAATACAATATTTTATTAAATAAAAAATATTGTATATTTACATTTTCAATAATTAAAATTAATACGATTCTGAAATACTTATGTAATAATAATATTGATAATTTTCCTAGCAAAAATGTGTGTAATCGCATTATTCATATATAATGATGTGTGTGTGTGTATATACACTACCGTTCAAAAGTTTGGGGTCGGTACGATTTTAAATACTTTTAAAAGAATTCTCTTCTGCTAACCATGGCTGCGCTTATTTGATTAAAAATACAACAAGAATCAGTTATAGTATTAAATATTATTCCAGTGTAAATCAGCTGTTTTCTGTGTGAATATATAGTAAAGTGTAATTTATTCCTGTGATCAAAGCTGAATTTTCAGCATCACCAGTGTCAGTGTCTTCAGTGTCAAATGATCCTTCACAAATCAGTATAATATGAGGATTTGATGCTCAAGAAACATTTATTATTATTATCAATGTTGAAACAGTTGTTGGTCTGTCAGTTGTACAGTTTTTTTGTTTGTTTTTTAGGATTCTTTGATGAATAGGAAGTTCAAAAGACTTTTGTAACATTATAAATGTCTTTACTGTCACTTTCGATCAAATTAATTATTCATTGATAAATAAAAGTATTGATTTCTTTCCTCCAAAAAATAAAAATAAAATTCTCACTGACCCCAAACTTTTGAACGGTAGTGTATATATATACACTCACCGGCCACTTTATTAGGTACCCCATGCTAGTAACGGGTTGGACCCCCTTTTGCCTTCAGAACTGCCTCAATTCTTCGTGGCATAGATTCAACAAGGTGCTGGAAGCATTCCTCAGGGAGTTTGGTCCATATTGACATGATGGCATCACACAGTTGCCGCAGATTTGTCGGCTGCACATCCATGATGCGAATCTCCCGTTCCACCACATCCCAAAGATGCTCTATTGGGTTGAGATCTGGTGACTGTGGAGGCCATTTTAGTACAGTGAACTCATTGTCATGTTCAAGAAACCAATTTGAAATGATTAGAGCTTTGTGACATGGTGGAAGTAGCCATCAGAGGATGGGTACATGGTGGCCATAAAGGGATGGACATGGTCAGAAACAATGCTCAGGTAGGCCGTGGCATTTAAACGATGCCCAATTGGCACTAAGGGGCCTAAAGTGTGCCAGGAAAACATCCCCCACACCATTACACCACCACCACCAGCCTGCACAGTGGTAACAAGGCATGATGGTTCCATGTTCTCATTCTGTTTACGCCAAATTCTGACTCTAACATCTGAATGTCTCAACAGAAATCGAGACTCATCAGACCAGGCAACATTTTTCCAGTCTTCAACTGTTCAATTTTGGTGAGCTCTTGCAAATTGTAGCCTCTTTTTCCTATTTGTAGTGGAGATGAGTGGTACCCGGTGGAGTCTTCTGCTGTTGTAGCCCATCCGCCTCAAGGTTGTGCGTGTTGTGGCTTCACAAATGCTTTGCTGCATACCTCGGTTGTAACGAGTGGTTATTTCAGTCACTGTTGCCCTTCTATCAGCTCGAACCAGTCTGGCCATTCTCCTCTGACCTCTGGCATCAACAAGGCATTTCCGCCCACAGAACTGCCGCTCACTGGATGTTTTTTCTTTTTCGGACCATTCTCTGTAAACCCTAGAGATGGTTGTGCGTGAAAATCCCAGTAGATTAGCAGTTTCTGAAATACTCAGACCAGCCCTTCTGGCACCAACAATCATGCCACGTTCAAAGTCACTCAAATCACCTTTCTTCCCCATACTGATGCTCGGTTTGAACTGCAGGAGATTGTCTTGACCATGTCTACATGCCTAAATGCACTGAGTTGCCGCCATGTGATTGGCTGCTTAGAAATTAAGTGTTAACGAGCAGTTGGACAGGTGTACCTAATAAAGTGGCCGGTGAGTGTATATATATATATATATATATATGCTTCCTTTTTGAACCTTGAAATCTCCGTTCATTGTAATGACGTGAAAATAAGCGAACAGTAGGTTTCGTTTAAATCTGTGTAACAATAAAAGAAAGAATGTGGCTATATATAAATGTCAGTGTCGCACATCATGGGAACCACAGGATTGTGGTTTTCCCTAGCCTTTGGTCTCTAACAATACCAGCTACGAAAAAGAAAAAGAGTGAATGAGAGATACAGAGAGAGAAGAGAATAAAACTCTGATATATATTACATGTCTCTTTCAATTCAGTTTGCTCGTTTATCAGTGGCCTGCGTGTGACAGCCCGTCACAGCTCTGAGACGACTGCCACCTCCAGCCTACTTATTGCCGTGGCCACTCAAATTGCCTCTGAAACAATATCTATATATGAACCGCACGTATATATTCGCCTCAGATTTTCACTCTGTAAAACAATCTCATATTTCAACTGACCGCTCTCCTCTTTTTTTCACCATTTCTTTTCATTTTTTTTGTCTACTCAATTGCGTTATCAGAAGTTTTGTGTCCTTTTCCCAATGCTCCATGATAACAGTGGAAAGTCTGAGGTGTTGAAGAAAGCTGCTAATACAGTGATTTTAGCCTGATCAATGGAATTTAAATGACCTCAAAGTCACTTACATGCAGTGGCTTTGACTGGATGTTAGCTTGCTCATAATTAGACATTCTTATGGTCTGACTTGATAATGTGTAAGAAAAGCATAATAGCATTGATCGCTTACCAAGCCAGTCAGGTGCAAACTGGTAACAAGAGTTGGGAATTGTAAGCTATTCTGTTCTAAACCCGTCTCAACATTCCCAGTCCCTTTGATTAAATTAACGATTCTGTTATCATTTTTTAAGATGCAACTGCCCTTGTCTTAACTTGTGGGGTGTGGGGTGATTAAAAATACACTGTGGGGTGATGGCGCAGTGGATGAGACACATGCCTTTGGTGTGAGAGACCCGGGTTCGAATCCACTGTGAGACACCAATGTGTCCCTGAGCAAGACACTTAAACCCTAGTTGCTCCAGAGGCGTGCGACCTCTGACATATATAGCAATTGTAAGTTGCTTTGGATAAAAGCGTCAGCTAAATGAATAAATGTAAATGTAAACTTTATGCTAAACCAAAAATACTAAACGAACACAATACTAAACTAACAATATTTGTGAGTAATGTATTGTAATATCTCTTAGATTCAATTAAAAAAAGTACAAAACAGAAACCTCTACAGAACATGAATCTGGTGGGGAGGTGTGTACTCTATGAGATTGCCAAAAAAATATTATTGATGTGTAATTGAATGATTCATAAATTGTATTGAAGAATAATAACTTATATTGTTATTATATTGATAATAATAAATAATAATTGATTGATTAATGGGTTTCTCCCCATCTGCCATTCATTTGACAACCAGATAACAGTATTTATTTACTTATTTGCCCTTTTATTTGTTTATATATTTATTATTTTAATGAAACCGGTTCTAAATCAGAAGCAGTTCTCAATTCTCTATCCTAAATTTGTGGGTGCAGTGTCAAATTTTCAAGATCACAACTGAAATTGTCTGGTCAACAGATTCCTCAGAGTCCAAAAGAAAACTTCTTATCTTTTTTATCACATGATGTAGCGACACTTTTGAACTCCATTCAAGGCTTTGACTCTCAGGGGCTGTTACCTAGCAACACTATACATGTATGATGTAGTCGTAGTAACCCGTAGTGATGCTACATTGTAAATAGCTCATCTCTGCAGATAAAACTCTCTCTCTTTCTGTTTTCCCTGCTTCTGACAGCATTGTTAAGTGAAGAATGTGAGTTGTTTTATTTGAGATCAATGTGTGGTCATTATCTCTTCCCCCCTGTAGACGACACACTGGAAAGGGACGGTGTCTGTCTCCGCACGAAGCCTCGTTAATTTAATTAGCAGAGTTTTATCTAGACAAGAGACACAGCTTGAGCTTTGCACTCAGTCATGTCCCCTTGTTTTTACTTCCAGCCACAAGCATAGTAAAATTGGAATTGTTAAACACTTCTTATTATTTGCTCACAATCTTGTCATTCCAACCCAATATGGTGTTTTGTATGAGTCGTAAAATGTCACCAATATGTCACTCTAAAAATGTGTCCATGCTTGGACTGAAGGTTTTTGCCATTAAGCTACTGCCTTTGTGCTTATTTGGGACATTTCCACTCGTCTGTTTTGTTTCACAGTCTCCCGCAGTAAGAGGCAGAAATGGAAGGATTGACTCCACAGGCCTCTGTTCTGCTTTCCCTCCCTGTTTGCAGTTGCTAGCTTTGATTTGTTAAAGCTCAGTCTCGCGCCTCCGCCTGTGCTCTGCGGAGCCAATATGGCTGCCGTGCTGTTGAGCCATAATGGCTGTCTCAGCGGGGGTTTCCCTCCACATCCTCTCTGGTCTGTGAGAGATAACGCAGCCTGCTGATTACTGCACCACTGCTCAGATCTCTCATTATAAAGCCTGCGAGATTTAATTTGAACATGGGGTTGTTTCTCAAAACACCACCTATATGTGCCGTCGGTGGCAGGAGTAGTTTTTAGGAGATTCTTTCATTAGTTCATAACACCCCTGTGTGCATCAGATTAAATAAAGTTTTATTTTAAGATGCCTGTAAACAGAAAGTGAGAGAGTGCTTCACAGCTGCTGTGTGAAACCGGTAAAGAACTGAAGTTTTTTAGTGGTGCTTGCTAAGGAAAGGAATGATACCGCGAAAAAAATTTTTTAGGGTTGATGATACAACTGCAACATTATAACATCATACATATATATATATATATATATATATGTGTGTGTGTGTATATATATATATATATATATATATATATATATATATATATATATATATACATATACATATAGACTATGTATGTCTGCAGTGGTCCTCTATGGTTTGTTAGTGAGACCACATGACTTTAATTTGGCAAACAAAAATGTTTTAATATTAAAACAGTTTTGTCTGTTGGACCGCATGACTTTGTCGATCGCAACACGAGTTTGACATTGCTAAAGGTGCTCTAAGCGATGTCATGTGTTTTTTAGGCCAAAACATTTTTTGTCACATACAACAAACATCTCCTCACTATCCGCTGGCTGCCTGTCCCCTGAACACACTGTAAAGAAACGCGATCTCTGTAGACAGCCCATGCTTCACAAACAGCACCAAAAACAAACTGCAGCGACCCGCTCCCCAAAACATAACAAACTGTTCCAGCCAATGACCGACAAGAAGGGTTTGGGGGTGTGGTTTGGGGGGTTAGTGTGCGGATGAGGAGGAGGGAGGGTCTAGCTAGCCTCCGTTTTGTTTGACAATAGTTCGAACGTCAACAAGAAGTGACGTCACCCAGGATCGCTTAGAGAACCTTTAAATATACATAAGAAGAAATAAAACACTTTTGTCTGCAAAATCAAAACCTCTCTATGATAAGTTAGTTGAATTTGTTGGTCACACCACATGACTGATTTTGCAGACAAAACATGTTTTATTAATTAAAACACTTGTCGGTTTGGATCAAGTGACTTTGTTGGTCTCACCACACGACTTTGTGCAATATATTTATATTATTTATATTATAAGAAAGAAAGAATAATAAAACACTTTCGCAAAATCAAAGCCTCTCTATATCTTAGACCACGTGACTTTGATTTTGCAACCAACAGACAAAAGTGTGTTATTTTTTTTTTATATACATTTATAAGAAATAAATAAAACAAGAAATAAATTGTGGTGCGACCAACAAAGTCATGTGGTCCAACAGACAAGTGTTTTAACTTACCATAGAGGCTTTGATTTGCCGACAGACATGTTTTATTCCCTCTAAAATATTTAGGTAATTAATAATAAAACACGTTTGTCTGCAAAGTCATGTGGTATGACCAACACATCAAGAAGTCCAACAGTCAAAAGTGTTTTAATATTAAAAACAAAATCAAAGTCATGTGGCGTGACCAAAAAAGTCTTGTGGTCTTACTAACTCATCATAGAGATGGCTCCTGCAGACCCTCATGACTGTGTTAAGGTCAACATGTCTCTTAAAATATCAGAGTGTTTGGTATTTTCATGACAAGGCAAGGTTAATTCATGTTGTAAAATGTCATGTGGTGCAAGTTCTCAAAACGTTAATATTTATGAAATATAAATATAAACAACTTTTCTTTTTTAAATAATGATTGAATGTGAAATATCTAGTTTTGTAATCATAATCTGATACTCTAGCCATGACGAATGAAGATGAGGGTTTAGGATTTCGTGAAAGAGTATGTGGGTGGTAAACGTACACTCTCATATTGATGGAGGGGCCTCTAAATCAGTGTGGCCCAACTCTGAAATCAAAATCAGCACCTATCCCATTCTCTCTTTAATCAAGGGAAAAGGCAGACCTCCCAAATTACACCGCCAATCAGGTCATGGGGTTTTAGAGCGTGTGTGTGTGTGGAGGTCTGACTTTCCATGTAATCAGTGTCTGTGCAGGCCAGCGACATCTTAGTGTGTAGCACTCATTAGTGCTGACTTCTCCCATCAGATCAGCATCATCACAACATGCTCTTAAATCACTGCTGTTGTTCCCTATAATAGGCTTGATGGCAGGCTGGTTTACTCAGGGGGAAATAAAACATTATTTTGGAACTTTACAAGTGTGTGAGTCGGCCCTTCAGCTTCCTACAGTAATTGCCATAGTGTAATAGTACCATGCAGTGACCAAAGTAACATTTGTCAAGCACAAAATGTGAAAATCTTTCCTTAGCAAGTAAATAAAACCATTAGTTGGTAACTATTTTTGAACTATTGGACATTTAATTTAATTATATTTTAGTTGGATTTCTTATTTTAGTTGAATATTATATCACACATACATAAAATGTATGGTATGCAAATTGCTTATCTACCAGCCATTGGGAGGTTTGACAGGAAGCTGATTTTGGACTCTAGTACCACATTTCTTATAGCCACAATGGCTTCTACTTGACATGCAGTCCATCAGAAGCTATACAGTAGCTTCACTAAAAGCCTAAGATATAATTATTGATCCTCATGGTTGTTGTCTTTCATTTGTATTGATTGTGTGTGTGCGAGACAGTGAATGTGAGATGAACCTGTCTCGCTGTGATTGAGAGCTCTCTTTATGGATGTAGCTTGAGCAAGTTTTTGTTGTCACATCCTCAAATTCAGTCGTCCATCTGACATTCGGCCCATTTTCTTTGAAATGTCAGTTATCTTTTCGAATCGCCAACCTGAACGCTTTATCAAGGTCCATTCCAGGTTGTAAGGACATTCATTTTTACCCACCTACTCTTGACACACTTCACTAAGATCCTCATAAGTTTTTAGATTGCCATCATCTGTTAGTGTGATGACCTTTTCATCTTTGTTGACACTTTTTCTTTGATTTCCTTCCTTCTTTGAAATCTAAAAGCCAGCAGAACTCTTTGTGCTGCACACCAGACAACAAAAAAAAATGCTTAAAATTATATTTCAATCAATTTTTCTGTCCTTCTGTTGTACTGGAAGCACAGAAAGGTGGAGACTCAGTTGGGTTGGACCTGCTGCTGTTTTGAACATTTGTGTTATTAGGAGCTTTTTATGTCTATAAATGTTCCCCTTCATCTATTCATACTGCGGAGACAGCAAAAGGATTAGGAATAGACATGCAGGCATAGATTTTGATTCTGAAAAGCAAACTGATTTTCTGTAAATTATTTCATTTTGACACATATTTTCACTCTCTCTCTCTTCCTCAGAGTGGCCAGTTCTACAAGGTGTCAAATGAGAACTATCACAAGGCAGCAGACGAGGTCAACGCCAAGTTCAAGTGAGTTCAGAATTACACACTATGGCGTTCATCAGCTTAAAGTCCAACATTAATACAGCTTATATCCTGCCTTTTCAGACACAATACATTGTGCAAGTATGATGCATGTATGCGAATGTGAGCGCAAACTGATGCTGGGTAGCTCCTTGGCTGCATTACATATTTCACAATGAGCATTTGTTCAAGCATCTCTGTCAGTTCCCATTTACACAAGGCTGTATGTAGTGAGGTATGGTATAGGTTTCATGTAATAAATGAGCATTCTAACGTTATTTACTCGCCCTCATATTTTTTTTAACATCTTTGTTTAGAGAATGTCCAAGCTGCTCACTTCCATACAACGAAAGCCAATGAAGACCAGGGGCCCCATTATAAAAGTAGCCCATATGAATCATGCGCTATATTTTTCTGAAACCATGCGAAAGCCTTGTTTAAGGAACAGAGGAAAATTGATGTCAAACAAGATTTTCAGTTAATAACACCTTCAGTTACTTCCATTATATGAAGAATATCTTGCTATAAAATTACTCCTTTTGTGTTCTACGGTAGAAGGAAAGTCCTACGGGTGTAAAAAGAAACGCATGAGGGTGAGTAAATGATGAACAGAATTTGGTCAAACTATCCCTTTGAATCTACAAAAAAACAGATGCGATCATTCTTCACTACTTCATCCGGAAACACACTAAAGATGTTTCCATCATCTATTCTGACAAACTTCCATAAAGTCTTGTCATGAATGTGAAATCTTGACCATTAGGCTACTGTAGCTGGAAACATGTAACTGAAGAGCCCTACAATTATAGGACATTTTGGCTCCATATGTCTTAATGTGGCCTATTAGCCCCAATAGTAATGCATGTTGGTAAAGGGGAAGTGAATGAAGGCCAGCCTGTTTCAGGACTAGCCTGCGCTCACAAATCGCATTAGGCTGTCATTATCCCTCTTCCTCAGTGCCAACACAGGGATCATCGTCTCTTTAGAAATGTCAGAAATTGATTTGTGGTGTCCAGTGGGGCAGGATCGGAGTTGGGAGGGGGGAGGTTGCACGGCTAATGCTAAATTGCATTAAGAAATGCATTAAAATAGCATTAGCCTGACATGGTTCTTCGCACAGGCCTGGACTGGGGTGTCATGTGACCAGCGGGGCCACAGTGGATGCTGTGATTGGCTGATTGCATTAGAGAGGTGCATTAGCAGCGCTGTGATTGGATTACGGAGTGGAGGGAAAAGCGTGTGTGAGAGGGCTTTTTTGTATATAATGAAATGTCTTCAAGGTCTGATGTTTCACGAGGAAAGACGCAGCTTTACTGACTGCGAGAATAATGAGGTTTAACTGCATGTGCGTGAGAAAGAAGAAAAGAAACATAAAAGTCTCTGTATTATATGAATGATGGGCCACAGGTGTGTGTGTGTATGTGTGTGAGTGTGTTTAGGTTGTACATTTAGAAACAAGTCTGTGTTGCTTTTCCCAAATGGATATTCCAACCATATCTCCCCTCTAAAGGGAAAACGGGCGATAAGATCCTATCAGGAATTGGGTTGAGTAAAAAGAATTAAGTATATTTTGTCTGAGCCTTTTGATTTCCTGAAAGTTGAAACTGCCCTGGAGATGGAGGTCCAAATCTGCATAATTGATGGAATTAACATGAGTTTGATATGATAATCTTTTTCTTGAAGTTGTAAATGATCGTCTCTTCGACGTCTTCATTCTCTCAGTAGCGGAAAGCTTTGGATGTGCTTGTGGGTTTGACTTCTGGAAAAATCAGTCTGAGGTCAAATGGTCTAATTGCTTTGGGATGTTTGTACATCTGTAAAATAAAATGCCTATTTGATTTAACATGATTTATTTTACCTTGTTTACCTTATTCCGTGAATAACCAAGGGGTGTTGTAATGTTTTTTGCAATGCCTTTACATTTGTATAATAACATCCATTTGATTTACACGATTTACCTGTTCCTTGATCAACACCCTTTGTTGTAGGGTTAGGCCTATCCTTATTGGTGACTTCCTGAGACATGAGCGTCAGCAGCCGTTGATGACCGATTGTGTCTAGCAACATGGCAAGTTGAGAAATGTTCTGTTTATGCAAGTGTGTGGAGTGACTAGATAAACAGCATAAACAATGGAGAAGTTTAAAAAAAATCCTATATATTTCTATGACCATTTATAGGGACAATATAATATGATGCGTCAAAAACATCTGTGATTGTTCACTTTTGATATTATATATTTATATTAAAACATGTTGATCAGAGGATGCTGAAGAATGCGTGCACAAATGCGGGCATTCAATGCTTGTCTGCTCACACACACATATGAAACGGCCCTTCCACACACTTATGCACACACACAGCCTGTTGAGCTACGTGGCCGTGGATGCTGGTTGAATTACAGATAAATGCTTGACTGGAAGAATGGGATGTTGTCTTCAGCCACCTGTCAGAGCTGACCTTTGCCTCATCCCTGTGATGCTGTGTTTAAGCATGCACTCTGTGTGTTTGTCTTGTGTCCCCAGGGTGTTACCGAACTCTGTCACATCGAAGCAGTTTCACAGTGTTGACCTCTCCCTATGTTCTGCTATCTTCTGTTCTCTGAATGGGTTTAAATGTCTCTGCTCACCCAGTTTAGTCGCCCATTAACGTGTCCTGTTAAGGTCAAAGTGCACTTGTTGGAATTAGTGTTCCAATGCACTACACCACATTTTCACATCACTATCAGTCTGCTTTTCATGAATAGTTAAACTAAAGCCATTTCTCAATGTGTGTTCTTAAAGGATTAGTTCACTTTAAAAAAAAAAACGTTTGCTGATCATTTACTCACCCCCATGTCATCCAAGATGTCCATGTCTTTCTTTCTTCAGTCGAAAAGAAATGAAGGTTTTTGATGAAAACATTCCAGGATTTTTCTCCATATAATGGACTTCAATGGGCACCAAACGGTTCAAGGTCCAAATGACCGTTTCAGTGCAGCTTCAAAGGGCTTTAAACGATACCAGACGATGAATAAGGGTCTTATCTAGCGAAAAGATCTGTCATTTCAAAAATAAATAAAAAAAGTTAAAGTTTTATAGGCGCAAATGCTCACCTTGCTCTGTTCTGTGATGCGCGTTCGTGACTCTCCTGTTCGAACTCGTTCATCAAAATGAACGAATCTTTTTTCGAGTCATTTCGTTCATTCAACGAACGAAATGACTCGAAAAAAAGATTCATGTCATCTTGGATGACATGGGGGTAAGTTAATTATCAGCAAAAGTTTTTTAAAAAGTGAACTACTCCTTTAAGTGATCTTGCGTCCTTGTGTTCTCATACTACGTCATCATCAACCGTCGAAGTTCAATTCCAGTGCTCAAGAACACAAGTACAGAGGATGCATGAAAGTACCCGGATGTGTTCTTCATTCATTTTTTTTTCTTTCATTTTTACATTTTCTAAAAATAATTATTCTGATATTATAATAGTTTTTATTCATAAATAAAAAAATCGTAAAATCAATTGTTTTGAATGTTATAAGTGAATTTTTCTATTTCATAATAAATTGTAATTATTATTATTAAATGTTAAATTATAATTTATGTATATCATATACATTGTTTTCCAAAAATTACATTTGATGGCATTATTAAATTATTTATAGAACTTTCAGTGATTGTTAAAAGACAGCAATGGAATCTTAATTGAAAAATAGGAAATGAGCATTGAAGTTCTAATATCAGTTGATATCCAATACAGTACCAATATATCTTGGATCCCTAGCACCTTCATTTGCATAAAGAGGTTATTTCTGAGACTGTGTTGGTATTTCTCCCGTCGTCTTGGAAAAGCCCCACAATACACAGCGAGATCTCAGACTATAATAGTCTGCTCTTTAGAAGAAATAACTCCTCTTAAAAGGCCATGAAGTTTGACTGCCTATTGAAGCACAGCTTGACCTGTCTCAGAGAACACAATTATAGCTATTACAACGAAATATAAGTGAACGGCAGTAGATCAGCCATAATATTTAAGCTAAGTATTCTGTTTTAAAAGAGGTCAGTTGACGGCTGAACAGCAGAGAATATCAATGCGGAGTAAATGGCCTTCTCACTCAACAAGAGGAGCTCCACACACAGTTATGACTGGTGCCGTCACAGGTTATCAAACCCTCATCATCTCGAAAGTGTGTCTCCAGACTGCAGACGGACCACTCTTAGCTCTGTTACATCTTTACCTATAAATCATTCCTGCTACTCCTTCATAGTTGTGTTTCTTGCCTTTCTCACCCTGGTATCTGACCTCTGCTCATCTTCTCCATCGAAAACCCTTCCCCCCACCCCAATTCTCCTCTTTCTTTCCGGCCCGACAGGTAATGGGACGATGCGAGTTCGTTTCGGAGCCCGTGGCGTCTCCCCTTCCCTTTCGCAACTGATGGATCATGTTTTAAAACGACGAAAATGAGTGCTTATCATTTTTCTTCGTAACTGCTTCATTTGTTTTGATTTCTGTCTGCCTGTCACACACGCCGTCAGCTCCTAAATGAACATACATGTGTTTTTTTCAGAAGTGGACGCTTAACCTCTTCACCCCGCTAGACTGCGAGTGCTCATAATGATGACGGATAGTCACATGTCTGTTAAGAGACAGACGTCTCAGTTCATCCGAGCCGACTGTAAAACACTGGACTTAAATACGCAGCGCCGGTGGACCGATATTTCATTAGTCTTGATTTGAGAGAATTAAGACTGCTTGAGAAATGTGTGCTGGTATTTTAACAAGCTGAATGCAGTAGGAAGGGCGTCTTTGTGCCTTTCGTCTGCCGTTTCTCCCTGCGCTACTGTGCCCGAATGTTATTTTGCCTAGTAAATCCCCTACAGACCAGCACACCTATAGGAAGTCCTTCATGTGCTAGTGTAGGTTAAAAGGAAGGTTGCAGAACCATGGGATAATTTGGAGCACAGTCTCTTTCTGTCCTTTCTCCTCTTTTCCCTGTCTTTCATTCAGAAGCTCTCTCTTTCTCGCTCCTCCTGTGATAAAGCATCTCATATCTGTGTGTCTCTCTCAGCCCTCGGTGTCACAGTCGTCCGAGCGCCTGCTCGCTGTGATTTATGACCCACATCTACTTTTTTCTTCCAAAAACCATTTCAGCTGGATGGAGGGATTTACACGCGGACATAAATAAATATATACACGCCTATGATATCATAGAGCTGTCCTGCTTTTTGACGCCCGATCTGTGCATAGTGAGGGAGAGAATGGGAGATAGAAATAGAGATGGTGAAGGTGGCATTCAGCTGTGTTGATGTGTGGATGTTTTACCCATAATGCCATTGGCATTAGGCTTAAACCTCAGATGACGTGTTTGAACGGCAAAGCTCCCCCCCCCCACAAATACAAATATTTTTGTATTTGATCAAAAATACAGTAGAAACAGTAATATTGTGAAGTCTTCAGAAATCATTCTAATATGCTGATTTGGTCCTTATATTTTGGTGAAATATGTCTTATTATCAATGTTGAAAACAGTTGTGCTGCCTGATATTTTTGTGGAAACCATGATATTGTACTTTTTTTCAGCATGATTTGATGAATAGAAATGTCAAAAGAACAACAATTTTTTTTTATATAATTTTTTTGATAACATTATAAATGATAAAATCTTCACTGTCTCATTTGCTAAATGTTTTCCTTTTTTTTTTTATCACACTGACCCCAAACTTATAAACGGTAGTGTATGCTAATATTTAATTTATACTTATATAATTCATAAATATTATACATTTAATTTGAAGGTTTTTAGGCTAATATTGTTCACAACCCTTAAACTATAAAAAGAGGAGTTGGTGACTCTTTGGACTTTCTCAAGTAGAAATGAACCAGAGGAGACTATCATACGTATTTTTATTTTTTTTATAACACGGTGGTATGTCCCAGTACTGCCATACGGTTTTATTTCATACTTATAATTATACTTTTCCATCACCAGTAAAGTACCATAAGCACATAGTAGAGGTATGTTTTTGCCTTTTTTTTTGTCATTTTTGTCTAGAAAGGGGGTGATGTGTGATAGACAGCAGCTGAGTGTATTTGAGTGGACGGATTGAGGAAAGGACAGAGAGATAGAGCAAAAGCGAAGGATAAGAAAAGAGAACGGGTGAATCCCCAGTCCTTCCGGGACCCAAAGAGTTGGGGTGGTGACTGACAGCGGGCGTCCATTCACTCCTTCATTCATCTGCCCTTCAGAGCAGCTAATATGAATGACGGCGCGGATTAAACCGCGTCTGATCTAAAAAGAGCTTCTCCTTGAATAGAGCAGGATAACATCTCCCTCCCGCCCAATCCTTGCTTTGCCTTTTGCTGTCCCAAAGGTCACCCCTGTCAAATGAAGAGTTTTGTGTGTGTGTTCTAATCCTCCGGGGACAGAGGTGATGTTTCGTTTTTGGACACGTTGGGCCTCAGATTTCATGGGAATTGGGTGGTCTTCGTCAATGTGCCTAGTGTGACCCGCTCTATCCTCTGTATCTTCTCCTAAGAACGATATTTGGTTGGAAATGTGCTGTTTTTTTGTGACCTTGAGTGATAGACAAGTTGTTGATAGCAATCTGCAACGTTTTGTAAAATCCAGCGTGACACTCAATGCTGTCTGGGTCAAACTTTGGATATTCTGGGGTGTTTTGGAAATACATTTTGAAAAAGCGCTCTTGAGTTGAGTGCACAGGTTGCTTGCTAAATATCACCATGGTAGTTTCTGCCAAAATATAATTGCAGTTGCATAGAGATATTGTTACTAAATTAAAATGTGGATATCTCTATCATTGAGGGAAAAGGAAATAAAAAAAGACTGACGTTTTCTTACAAGTTTTATGGTTGATTTATTTATATGAATAAATAAACAAGTAACAGTAAGCATATAATAACTGTTTGTTGGAATCCAATTTGGTTAATCTTACTTGTCATGTTTGTGGAAGATACACAACCGGTCAAAAATGTTTGTCATGTTTTTGTATCACGATTTCCACAAAATATTAAGCAGCAAAAAACAGGTTTCAGCATTGCTCAAATGTTTTCCGAGCAGCAGATCAGCATATTAGAATGATTTCTGAAGGATCATGTGACACTAAAGACTGGAGTAATGATGCTGAAAATTCAGCTTTGCATTTAGTTTTATTTTCTCAAAATGTAGATTGATATTGCATTCTAATTTTAGACAATATATCATTTATTTGCCAAAATGTCCATATCAGTGCAGACTGTTGGGCTCAGACACATGGGACAGCTGGAGGGGTTTAGATGCAGGTGTGTTTGTCAGTGAGGGAGAATCTACACATCGGAGACATAAGCTGCACTGAATAATAATGCTTTCTATTGTCTGGACTGGTGGGTGTTTGTGTGGCTTCACTTAGCTTTGCTCAAGAGGTAAAACTGTCACCAGAAGTTAACTAAATCTGACAATTAGGAAGGTCGTCAAAAGTCAAAAATGTTTATTAAGGGTGTGGGTTTATAAATATAAACCCATAGTATAGTGTGTTAATTTAGGTTAAATGTGTGTGGTTCAGGATGTCTATGGCCTCTACAGCTGATGTACGTCTTGAAGCAGCACCTTGTGAGACCTCCTGCACTGGGATTTAACATGCAATTATCCTGCAAACTAATTCTGCACAAATCAATTCTGCTATTGATTAGTGATTGATCTGATGTTTACTTGTGAAAACACTGCAAGAACATCATTTAACAGCTCTTTGTCACTGCTACAGGATCAGTTTATTAAAAATGGAAAATGTAACTATGATGAATGACCACATTCATTTGCTAAATTTGTCTGTCCTCTGACCGTTTCTCTCTCTCTCTCTCTCTCTCTCTCTTTTACCTTTTGGTTCTCTCTGTCTCTCGCTCTCACAGGCGATATGAAATTAGTCCAGTGTGCACTGACCTTCAGGGGCAGATTCTGAAATGCTACAGAGAAAATGCTGGAAAAACTCTGCTGTGCTCCAACATCGCCTCTCAATACCTACAGTGTGTCAACAATGCTAAACAGGTGAATATGTGAGTGTGTGTTTGTGTATGCCTGATATTTTCACCACTGGATGGTCTTAGTTTAGTTGAATCAGATCCAAAATATCCTTAACATGATGTTTGTTCCGTTTTATTTTTGCTAATTTTGTTTTAACCCAAGTTTAAAAACTGTTGAAATGTTACATTTCACCGAATTTTACTATTTTTAACTGTCAAATCGATTAATCGCGATTAATTGCATCTAACATAAATGTTTGTTTCCATCTAACATAAAAAATATATATATACACATAGAATGGTTTTTATTTTTCATAACTTGTTTAATATTTTTTATTTATATGGTAAATGCGTGTACAGTTTGAGATCTTTATTCCAGGGCACATGAGATGTAAAATGTTAATGTTTTAATATAAATGTAAAATAGTTTGTAGAAGAATCACTCATGCAAGTCAAAAACTTTTTGCCACATTTGCCCGTAGTGCTAATGGTGTGAATTGAGACACATTCTAGTGTGTGTGTGTATCTTCTGTTTTGTGCATTCTACCAGTTCCCAGCAACCCCAGCGTAGGAATTAGCATCTACAGCTGCTCTTTAGCCTCCAGCATTAAGATCCAGTGAAACAGCCTTGCCATCCTCTCCAAGCTCTGTAATAACACACTCTCTGCCTGACCCACACCTCCATTTGCAAATCGAAACTTCTGCCTAGCGTTCTCTTCACTTTCTGCTTGGCTACAGGCGCCACTAAGTTCACTCTAAATTGTAGGCTCAGACGAAAGAGTCATTTCCATAATACCAGCTGACAGCTGCTGTTCTTGGTGCAGACCTAAGTGTGTGTTAAATGAAGTAAGTGGGAACGGGGACAAGTCATTTAAATAGCACCGTCCCACAATCCCCCACCGCCGCAACATCCCCGGTCCCGATTCGGCAATGCATGGATGGCAATGGGCAGAATTGGACCGACCCTCTCTGAAAATCTCCTCCGCACACTCCAGCAATTCCATGCAAACACAATTTATATTCAGATGGGTCTTTCCATTAGATTTTTACAACGGCACAGTTTTTGGGTAGCGAGAGCAAAAGACTGTTGCCCTCTTGGGTATTAGTTTAATGCAGCACTGTGAATTCTGCAGCACTTAAGCAATACATCATGTAAATAAAGAGATGTTTTATTCATAGTTGTGTATGCGCCGAATTTACCCTGTAACTTCTTTAGCATCTCTAATGTTTTTGTGTTTGCGTATATGCATGTTCGTGTGCTCAGGCCTGTTCTCAGTATTGTTGTCTGGTAAATTGAATATGGGGTATGAGGTATTTGATGATTTTATTGACTCCGCTATGAGGAACAGAGCTTACCTGTGTAATAAGCATTTATTAGTCACACAGGAACACCAAAAAATAACAGCCAGATAACAAAATAGCTAAACAGCTTATGTGCTGTGTGTGTGTTAGAAAGAGAAATGGAGTCCTATTCCTGTGCAGCCATGAAAAAAGTGTGTGAACTTGGAATTTTGTTTTGTTTTATACCAGACCTGCAGTGAAATGTCTTTTGACAAACCATATTTGTACTGTATATAAGCAAAGTATCAATGTGATTTAAGAGATTTTAATTGAGAAAATGAATGAATTTGTGTCTGTTCGTCGCACAACACTCATAAAGACTTTTTGTTTGCTGTTTTGTTTGCACATATACTACGCAATGGAAATAAGCTGTGTCTTTATATCGGTATAGTCTTTTATCTTTACGTTCAATGCAAACTTCAAACTCATAACTCTGATAAAATATCATTTTTATCCATGGTCCTGTAGATTCAGCAGTGCAGGAAACAGTGCTGTATCATGTCTGTTCTTCTTGAAAACCAGGACAGTTAAATTGGATGTCAAGTATAGTGATCTAAATACCAATGTTTAGCATACAGGTGAAACTCGAAAAATTAGAATATCGTGCACAAGTTAATTTATTTCAGTAATTCCAACTTAAAAGGTGAAACTAATATATTATATAGACTCATTACATGCAAAGTGAGATATTTCAAACCTTTATTTGTTATAATTTTGATGATTGTGGCTTACAGCTATGAGAACCTTTTTCTAATTTTGAATTTGGGGTTTTCATAAGCTGTAAGCCATAATCATCACAATTATAACAAATAAAGGTTTGAAATATCTCACTTTGCATGCAATGAGTCTATATAATATATTAGTTGCACCTTTTAAGTTGAATTACTGAAATAAATTAACTTTTGCACAATATTCAAATTTTTTGAGTTTCACCTGTATGTTATATCATGTTTATTTTAGTAAAGTACATACAAATTGCACATTGAAATGTAGTAATACTGTATCATCATTAGCTGCCTAGCCTGAACAAAATATGCAAGTTGAAGCCATATTTAATGTATTTATCTGTAATATTTTACCTTGCATAGTTTTGTTCATGATTCGTGAGGATGTGGGCATGTCAGGCACCCTTTCCATGTTGGCATCGGTTTAATTCAACTAAATCTTTTACCAATGAACAATTGAATTTGGACCAAAATACCCTTTTACCTGCAGAACTGCCATGTATTGTGTTCTCCTTGAATCCCTGGCTCTTTTTTTTTTTTGTAGATCACAAAGTCTGATTTGTTGGCCAGTCCTTGCTTGTCTGTCTGGATCTGGAAGTCCCTCAGGATCTTATCCTTGTCGTTTTCAGAGAACACGGACATGATAAGCACTGTATATTTGTATAAATAACTCTTATTGAAAGCGTCTAGATAGATTGGCTCTATAATCAGTGGTCACCATAGCTAAAGAGGAATGAATTCCCCTGATACAGCCTGACTAGCAGAGGGTAACGACAGTGATCGGTCATGGCTGTGGCTTTGTGAACGTAATTACTCCATGGTTTATCTTTCCTGGACTGATAATATTTTGGCTGTGAACTTCTCCTTCTTCTATCACTTTGTAAAGCAGTGACTGCGGTACAACCCCGAGCCGATAGTGCCCTGAGTCCAGAGATAAAGCACACGCCCTCTTCCTCTCTAAGCACCATGAATACTACTTTATCAACGGCGATCTCTCATTCGCGCTTTCTTATTCTTAACGCGTGGTCAAACACTTCTCAGCCTCCCTCTCTCTCTCTCTTCTCTCAACTGTCGTCCACTCTTTCAGAAAAAGTACGGAAGAGTTTGAGACCGCAGCATCTGTTTGTGCCAAGACGTATTTTCACTGGCTTAAACTTGTGTCCTTCAGAGGTTTGGGACAAATACCACCACCTGTTTGAGTGTTTTTTCCCTCTACTCTAGAACTTTCCACATATTTTAGCATTATGATCCTGAGCTCACACAATCAGTGAGTGCCAGAGAGATACTTTGAGGTGCCTTAAAGGGATTTATTCTCCCTCATATTGTTGCAAGCCATATGGTTCACAAAAAGAGATGTTTACTCTGGTCTTTTTCATATATTAAAAGTGAATGGTGACCAAGGGCTGTTTTCAATTGTGTTTTTTTTTTTAATAGCTTTAGTTTTAGTTAACAATAATAACACTGATATGTGTATATATGTCCATGACACCAAACCTGCTATGACACTTCTTGACATGCCACATTTTATATATGCAAATTGTAAACATGAATAAGATTTAAGAGATTGTCAATGCAAAATCTTTGATATAACAAAATCGATCATATGACTTCAGAAGACTTGGCATATACAGTAGTCATATGGACTATTTTTATAGTATGTTATGTACTTAAGTACTTTTATGATGCGTCCCCAATATCCCGTTTCACTCGGATACATGTCAGATTACATAAAATGGGTTGCAATTGCAATTAAAGGAGAACTCCGGCGCAAAATGAACCTTTGGTCTAATTACACATTGTTACCTAGTCAACCGTTATCTGAGATTTGTTTTCATGATAATCGAATGTAAATAGTTTTATCTCTAAAAACAGTTTAGCCTATAAAGCTAGTATAACGCTAGTATATTGGGCATAGATCAATGACAAATAAAAATCGCTTGTTAATACCACTAACAAGGCTCAAAATAGCCCCACACTAACACGGTAGCATAATGAGGGTCCCTACCTTCAAACCGAAGCATTGAGAACTTTGTCAGTGTCCAGACAGTTTAATAAGAAGATATTTAATACATACAGTCAACTTCGCGTATACAGACAGGAGCCATCTTTGAAATACAGCCTTTACCAGTCGATCTACGAACGCCGATCCAAGCCTGCTGTTCGCGCTCACCTTATCACAACTTATAGCTCGTTCACATCTCACCAGCGCACTTGGATCGGCGTTCGTAGATCGACTGGTAAAGGCTGTATTTCAAAGATGGCTCCTGCCTGTATACGCGAAGTTGACTGTATGTATTAAATATCTTCTCATTAAACTGTCTGGACACTGACAAAGTTCTCAATGCTTCGGTTTGAAGGTAGGGACCCTCATTATGCTACCGTGTTAGTGTGGGGCTATTTTGAGCCTTGTTAGTGGTATTAACAAGCGATTTTTATTTGTCATTGATCTATGCCCAATATACTAGCGTTATACTAGCTTTATAGGATAAACTGTTTTTAGAGATAAAACTATTTACATTCGATAATCATGAAAACAAATCTCAGATAATGGTTGACTAGGTAACAATGTGTAATTAGACCAAAGGTTCATTTTGCGCCGGAGTTCTCCTTTAATGTGGTTCAAATGAGGACGAATCGGTTTTGTTTTCTCTCTAAACCTCTCCACTATTCCTTCTTCCTTTTTTTTATAGTCATGACGCCCATCTATCTTCTCCACCTCACCTTTTTTTCCCTCCATACTCTCTCCTCTCACTCGAGGGATTCTTATTTCCTGTTATCGGGTGCAGTAGCCTGTGAGAGATGTGTATTGATGGGAAGAAAGAGCCACATGTTTACGTTTGGTTGTGTTGGGGCTTTTTGCTTCCACCGTGGCTTGCCTCGTGGTTCATCTCTCAAGAATATGCACACATGCACTCATATTCACTCCCTTTTTCTCCTCTAACTCTCTTTTTCTCTTTGCGTATTTGCATGCAGATGCCTTGGAAACGTGCCACTGCATCTACCGCTTTTTTTCCTAACAAGAATTCCGTCTTTTTATCTTTGTCTAGGACAAGTTGAGGACTGGAGGTTAAGTCTCTGTGCAGGAAGAGAGGAAGACCTGTTTGTATCTGTGATCCCACCGTTTATCGACTGTTGCCAAGGAAAGAAACCACCCGGAGACACACCTGAGCAGAGCTGAACCAGAATCGGCAGTGAATTGAGAGATAGATAGACACCCTTAAACCTTCCTTCCTTTCCTGTACCTTTCCCCTCATCACTTTTACCTTCCTCCCACCTTCCTGTTATTTCTCTTTAATCCAGTAAGGAGAAATCACATTCTGAAAGGGACAGAATCAGTAAGCAGCGCCGATCGTAGGTGGAACTCAAACGTTCTGAGCACCTGAACCAAACACGTTTTTGGTTCAAAAAGGAAAGCATTCATTGAAAAGAACCGAACTAGACACCAAATATTGGCCTCACTAGGCCAGTCTAGACCCGACCGCAACAAAATCGCAGAACTCTGAAATCGGAGTTGGTTCTAGATTTGGTCCGTCTGGCCGGTTAGCGTTTATTTATTCAGCCGCCATACCTGTGATCCACCTTTCTAATCCACCACAATCCTCCATCACACTCCCCATTGCACTAGTCACATCTTCCAGCTGTTCACTGTGTTTTTGCGTGTGATGTTCATTATCTATTTTTTTGTCTTGTCGTTCACACGAGGGTCAGGTCGAGCCCCTGATCTGCTTTAAAAAGAATAAACAAATCAAACCCTAAACCACTTCTGACTGCGTCCTATTATTGTCTTAATAGGAGGGCATGATAAAACAAATGTATCAAATAAATTTCATGCACTGATTAAACAAATTAAACCTCTTCTCAATCAAATTTGAGGTTTTAACTTTTCAATCATGACTTGTTTACGCATTTTGTTTGAGCTTTTTTTTATTTACTGTTTTTCTGTTTTCTAACACATGCATCAGATCAGTCTTTGGCGGTTACATCGTCTTGCTATTTTTCAGTTCCTGTGTCATAAATGCAGCATTTAAAAAAAAAAAATTGATTCATTTTTTTATGCTTTGGTTAAATTGCATTACAAATAATCAGAATATCAGATCAGCCTTCAGCCATTACACCGTGTTTCTCTATTTTTCAGTTATTGTGCCATGTAAGTGCAGTGTTTTACATTCTTTTAAATGCTTTACACATTTTTAAATGCTTGTTATTATTTAAAAGTAGAAGTTTTTAGTATTCAGAAGTTACTCTCTTAATAAGTTAAATTGACTGCATTAGTTAAAGGGTAGTTCGCCCAAAAATGTGAACTCTGATCAGCGTTTCTTTGATCAGTGAATGTTTCTATATTCTTTGATCAGCGAACATAAACAGTTGTGTAGAACTGTACTTGTACGTGAGAATAAACCTCATTGGATCTTGCGGAAGCTCAAACGCGCTGCGTAACCATAGACAGTAACACACGAGAATGAACCTCATTGGTTGAGCTCGAGCTTCCGTTTACCACAACTGATGTTATATGACCACATCATATAAAGGGATCGTGTCTCTTCGGAAAATTTGGGCTGAACCGCTTTGTTTATGGATACGTTTTACGATCTCTTCATGAACTTTTTAAAGTGTCAAAATGGTAGTTGTGTGGACTGTCAATGGAGGGACCGAAATCTCTCAGATTTCATTCAAATGTCTTCATTTGCGTTTCGAGGATGAACTGAAGTCTTGCGGGTTTGGAACGACATGAGGGTGAGTAACTGATGACAGAATTATTATTTTTGGGTGAACTAACCCTTTAAACTACAGTATTATGTTTCTTAGGCACTGATGGCATTCATAGTTGTAGATTAGGAATTTTCATGAAAAGCATATTTTGATACAGAAAATTAGAAGAAAAGCGAGAGAGAGCTAGACGCCGCAAAGAATGAGAGCATTTGAGAGTGAAAGCACGTTTCCATCCTAAAGCAAAGCGCCTCTCTCTCTTTTATATCTCTTTCCCCACCCTCATTCTCCTCACCATTTTAAATTTATCCGTCAGACTATGCAGTGTCGCTCCAGTAGTTCTGGAGAGCAGTGAAAATGCCTCTTCAGTTTCAGGCTAAAAATCCGCTTCACACACACATACACACATTTATAAAGTTGCCAGCCATGAGAACTCCTCTCCATGCCAGATGAACATTCTCTGTGCGCACTGGTGGTCTAAAAACATAAACATGCCATCTTCGCTGGAACTCTTTCTCTCTCTCTCTCTCATGCGCACACACAAGTCCCTAACATTTGACTCCAGACCCATTTATGAAGCTATTGAATGGTGGACTGACTAAATGAAGGCTGTTTTTTCAGGAGAGGCCAAGGCTGAATGGACATCAACACATGGAGAATCAAAATTTCTTGGCCGCGTTTTTGGTGTAGCATCTGTGATTGACTTAAATCCTCAGAGACCCTGTCAGTCAGGTAACTTTGCCTCTAGTTGAGACCCTCAATAGTCAACTTGAAAATGAACCTTATTTGCTTCAATACATTTTTGTGGTGTACGTTCATAAAAAAAAATTTAATCTGTGTCATTGTTTGTCAACATATAATACCTATCTCCCTTTTTCAGTATCTTCCTACATGTATCATTCTTCATATATGCCCTAAACGGATCCATGCCCTTTATTCCTGTCAGTCTTTTCTTGTCTACCTTTTTCCCCGTTGAGATCGTGCCCGCAAATGTTGGCTGTCTCTCGCGGCTCTTGGTTTTCTCCGTCATTGCCTCTCAGAAATCAGAGGTTAATCTTCATTCTGTAAAGATTATTCCTCTCAGGGCAGATCTCGCTCTCATCTCACAGCAGCTAGGGGAAATAGTCCCTAAGTCCTCTCTACTTTATCAGTGCTTTTCCTCTCTTTCTACTACTTTTCTCTGATAGCTTTGCAGATTGTTCCTGTTTGTGTGCTGTGTGAATGTTTCTGCCGGGTGTAATCGAAGAGAGTTTCTCACAGAGGGATTATGGATTCTCTCACACTGTGTTTCTCAGGTACTCTAATCCTTGCCGAACTAACACTTGGCATTATAGGAACGACAACGGAACCGTCATTTTGGATTCCTTATTACACATTAAAGTATTAGTTTATCTAGAAAATGATTTTTTTTTGTCATAATTTACTCACTTTCATGTCGTTTCAAACCTGTAGGATTTTCTTTCATCTGTGGAAAGCAAAAGGAGATATTTTGAAGAATGTTCATGCTGCTCTTTTTCCTACAATGTTAGTTAATGGTGACCAAAAAAGGATAATAAAAGTATAATAGTCTATACAACTTGTGAAATTGTGGACAAACATATTGAAGGCCTCGTCCCTTTATAGAGACGAACTAAACAGAGCGTTACAGACAGACTGGGAATAAGAGAGGTGCTGCAACAATGTAAATATGTTTTTTAAAAATCAAGACTTTGTCAAAAAAAAATTCAAGACTTTGTCCTCTTTAAAAATGCTTTTAATACTTTTTATTTTTATTAGGTCAACATATGATGTTCTCCCATCACCGCAGAACCTAAACCTCTGGGTAGGAGAGGATCCCTCTTGTCATTTGTGTTCATCACCTGCCACATTAAGGCACATTTTGACTGGATGTAAGGTGGCTCTTAGCCAAGGTCGGTTTACTTGGCGCCATGACCAAGTATTGCGATGTTTGGCTTTAGCATTGGAAGGCAAGCGTAGTATGACCAATAAGTTGCCGCCTGTTCTAGCAAAACCTTACACGCAGAAGACAATATTCCTCCGCCCAGGCGAGCAACCACCAAGAGAAGGTGTTAACACCAATTCTCGCTCAGGACAACTGGAAGCTGCTAGGGACTGGAAGATGCTGGCTGATCTTGATCAACGGCTTATTTTTCCACCTGAGATTGCCACCACTAACCTACATCCAGATATAGTTTTGTGGTCTGGATCAGCACGCATTGTTCAACTGATAGAGTTAACAGTGCCATGGGAGGATGCGGTAGATGAGGCATATGAGAGGAAGAAACTGCGGTATGCTCATCTGGCCACTGAAGCAGAACAGCGAGGATGGAGAGTCCAGGTTTATCCAGTGGAAGTGGGTTGTCGAGGTTTTGTGGCACACTCTACAACCCGGTTCCTTAGAGACGTCGGATTCAGTGGCCAAGAGTTGCGTCGCACAGTAAAGAACTTATCTGAAGCAGCAGAAAGGAGCAGCAACTGGCTGTGGTTGAGACGGAAAGATTCTAGCTGGCTGTGTACAGGCCGCCACGCTACGGTTTCGTAGAATTCTTGAAAACTTGAAGAGTCTGTTGGTTTATTTGTATAGGTTGTATAGTATTTACAGTAATTACGTTCCTGTGTATATTGCGTGAATAACGAGTGGTTGGGCAGATATTGTGTTTTTGCGGTAGGTGGTATGCTATACGGAACCGTTGTCACTGAAACTGCATATTAACGCACCAGTGGGGCTCGACAGCCTTAGTCAAACGGGTTGGCGCGTATGGTTGGGTTGCGGAGAGATTGTGGTTAGGTCTCAGCAGCAGGAGGGATGTAGAGGTCAGTAAGCTGGGCTGAGTTGAGTGGGGGACGGAGGGGGGTGACTCTGGGACGCCAGAGTCACTGTCGAGCCCTCTTGAGGTGTCGTGGGCTAGTCGACGAAACAATGAGGACGGAAGGTGCCCACTTGAAGACTCTAGAGATGTCCCCTACTCGGCTCAATCCAGACGGTTGTCGTGCTGGTCCACTAGGGAGACCACACTGTAGTTGCAGCCGTCGTGTGTGCTGACGCGCCAAGTACACTGCAGCCGTTAACGCCAAACAGAAGGGGAGTCTCACCAGCATACGGAAAGAAGCGTAAATGGATGGAGAAGCATAGTTTACTGTAAAGCTACGTCTTAGTGTTGCTTATCTTGGCGAAAGCCGAGTACAAATCAGCATGAAGTTTTAACATCTACTCTCGTGTAATGGAAATCTTAATCAATGATAACACTGTTTGGACCCCATTTACTTTCTTTGTATAGACAAAGGCAGTAAAAACATTCTTTAAAATATCTCCACAGAATGTTCCACATAAGAAAGTCATATGAGGGTGATGAAATTTTTCTTTTTTGAATTATCTCTTTAACATTAACAGACAAAATCATGAGGTGCTGTAACCTGTAACTAAACGTTGATAGTTCTCAGAGCAGTAGTTCGCAGATTTTGGTATTGAGTGACAGGTAGTTCACCAGTGCATTTGTCTAACCAATGAGGTGTGAAGGAACTACCTAGGTGCTCCAGGGGTGGAGCTTATTTGGATGTTCAGGTATATAATGCTCTCCCACTGGTTCTGTGCACCTGTAGCGTGTCACAATCCCTGCCGTGGGGTGACACACAGTTCATTATTATAATGGGGAGGCAGATGGCAGTCCTTTCCATGAGCTCCACTAGCCTGATGGCTCTATTCATTAGCAAGCTTTATCCTCTAACATGCTCTCCAAATAATTTATATACTGCAGACTTCCTCTATCTTCACCCTCACTTTTCTACACTGTGGTCTGCTCGCCGCAGAGCCTCTAGCTAAGACACCATCTTGGAATAATTCTTCATTTGGATCAACAGCTGATAAGTAATGTTTTCATTCTCTTGTGCAGAAGCTCGGGAGCTCTGCTGTATATAATAACCGCTCTGGTCATTTGTCTCCTGAAAACTTTAACAGGTCCTTTGCTGCTGCTTCTTCCCCCCCCCCCCCCCCCCCCCCCGATTTGCCCAAAAGGTTATTTTAATTGACCTGTTAAATATGGCTGGAACATTTATTTTAATTGTTGCTAATGTAATTCAGGCAAAATGGGGCATGTAGAATTAATTGAATTTAGCTAAATAATGCATAAATGAAAGTCTCATTGACTTCATGCAGGTAAAAGAAGAGAGAGAGTGAGATTCTGAGATGGTAGATAAGAAAGAAGGATAAGAATCCCTCCCTACAGTGAAGTAACACACATAACAAATTAGTTAACGGATTCATTTTGAAAGATTTGATGTTGCATGTTATTTGAAAGAAATCTCTCCATATTATTTCATTAATAAATTCTTTTTATAACTCGTTTTCTTCTGAAATGGCTCTTCTTTTGTGTTATTTAAGCAGCATGGGCTATTGGATAAAGTTAACCAATAGCCAAGCTACTAGTATAATCTTGCTTTTTGTTATAGCCCCTTTTCACCATCCAATGAAGTCCTGTTTTACCTTTTTTTTCTTGTTGAAACAAAAAAAAAAGTACAATGATTTGCAAAAAGTTTTAGCGATGGTCTGGCAGTCCTTGCTCAAATCACATACAGAAGGACACTCAACTTCTCATTTATTCAAATAACTGAAAATGTTCATACGTATTATATGTTCTCATTGACATGCTGGCAAAAAAATTATCACAAACCAGCTTAAGCTGTTCTTAGCTGGTTTAAGCTGGCCTACCTGATATCCCAGCCTGGCCAAACTGGTACTATTCAAAAGTTCCCCAAAACCATTCTAGAACCACCATACTAAAGGAGACATCTAATACCAGCAAACCATTTTAGGCTTGATTAATCCTATTATTACTCTGTCAGAAAAAACTTGTACCTGGGTACACCAGCTTATCATTGGGGCAGAACTAAAGGGACAATTCTGTGCCTTAAGGTATTAATATGCATCTTTTAGGTTTAGTTAAGGGCTTTTCACATTCTTAATACTTAACATTGGGTCATTCCAAACCCCGGAAAAACTAAATCCTGGGTTATCTTGATTTACATTTCACACTGCTCGTAATTTATACAGGGTTAACAATTAATCCTGTTTATTCTAATCCTGTGTTTGACACTGTACCTTCCTAAACATTCCTATATCTGCAAAGTTAATGTCATTGATTGGACAAACGCATCATGTGATCTATATACATAAAGGCTCTAGCATTGCGCATCCTCATAATATATATATTGCCGACTATCAAGCTATATGTATAGAAATAAATGGTCTCTTCTTCACTCCAATTTTTCTACCCGTGGTTAAAAGCAGGGTTCAGAATAGACCTTATTCTCAAACACCGGAAGTAGCTAACCACGGCCATATTGTTGACATGACATCTGTCCTGCTGCTGCCCCTAGCCGCGCGCAGATTTGAGTTGAGGGGAGCAGTAGCCTGGCTTCATCTCGTCGGTATCAAGAGAAGATAAGCTTGATAAGCAAACGCAGCATATAAAGTATTGCGCGTCATGCTTCTGTGCCGTATACGCACCGCACACGCATTGCACACGGATTATGTGTGAAACCTGTGGTAAAATTATGGGAACAGACTTTTCTGTGGTGAGTTGGCTGAAAGCCTATTTATCCTAGCTAGCCTCTCCTGCGCTGGCTCAACTCTGTCTCCTTCCCTTCACATTTTCTGACACTCTGTAACTTATCGCAATAATAAAAACTAACTCCGGGGTTCTTATTGCTGTTGTTAGAACAGCCGTGTATTACACAACACACCATCACGCTGTTTAAAAAAGAAAAATACAGTGATAATAATACCATGGATAATACCGACGCTGCCTCGCTTGTCAATTGACAGACTGACAGTTGCCGTGGTTTCTATGTCAACAATATGGCCGCCGCAAACATTGATGACGCAGATCGAATAACATCTATAACGATATGGGTTAAGTGCAGTGTGAAAAGCCCTTTAGAGTAGTCACACTCACATGTACCCTTAAAGGGATAGTTCACCCAAAAATGAAAATTAAGTCATTAATTACTCACCCTCATGTTGTTCCAACCCCGTAAGACCTTCGTTCATCTTCGGAACACAAATGAAGATATTTTTGATTAAATTTGAGAGCTGGATCACTGCTACATAGGCTTCCTAAGGGAGTGAAACTTGACGGCCCAGAAAGTCATTGAAGAAAATGTTTAAATAGTCCAAGTGACTACAGTGGCTAACGACTTTATTCGACTATTCCTTTTCTTCCTTGTGGGCCTGAGACGAGAGTTCAAGAGATTTCCACGACGCATGCGTGAGAACTGAACAAGAAGTAGTAGAAGAAGAACGTCCTCTTCTCAGTTCTCGCGCATGCGTCGTGGAAATCTCTTGAACTCTCGTCTCAGGCCCACAAGGAAGAAAAGGAATAGTCGAATAAAGTCGTTATTTTTGTTTGTTTTTCCGCACAAAAAGTATTCTCGTCGCTTGATAAACTTATAGTTGAGCCACTGTTGTGACATGGAATATTTAAACATTTTCTTCATTGACTTTCTGGGCCGTCAAGTTTCACTCCCTTAGGAAGCCTATGTAACAGTGATCCACCTCTCAAATTTAATCAAAAATATCTTCATTTGTGTTCCGAAGATGAACGAAGGTCTTACGGGGTTGGAACAACATGAGCGTGAGTAATTAATGACTTAATTTTCATTTTTGGGTGAACTATCCCTTTAAAGTACTACTTTGAACCTCTTCGGGGTAAATAAAAGATATCACTTTGAGAGTAATGCCCTAACAAGCTGTTGTTCCCCTACATCTACAATTTGTGCACATTTTTTTCCTAGAGTGTAGGAAATGTTAAGCATGCAGTGTTTTCACTTTTAGTGTGGATAGAACATGTTACATGACTCTGTAAACTTATTTCGTTATGTCTGGCGTTTGAAGGTAGAATGTAATGTGTAGGTATGCAGCCCACTAAGTTTTGGAACAGAACTTGTTTTCGCTCTCTTCCTCCCATGTGTGGCTTTGGCTTTATTTTTAGAAGTGACTTGTTTTGGTGGTTATTGTGTGTATGTGCATGTGTCTGCAAGGGAGAGCGAGATCAAGGGAATCCAAGGTTACAGTCAACATGCATACTTCCTCCTGAGATTAGGGACACGATAATGAACTTCTGTGCTGCTGTCTTGGAGACAGAAGAATGACCTTGTGGGCTGAAGGTGTGTGAGTGCCTGGTCTCGGGGTGCGTGTTTGTGAGGGATGAACCTTTCAGTGGGAGAAAAAGAGGAGTCACAGCAGAGGCCTGAGTGTGGCATGTGCTGATAGAAGTTTAACTTTCTTTACTCGGCTGCACATCTCTATATCTCCCTTAACTGAACCAGAGTGAACCGAAGAAGAAAGAAAAAAACTCTCTGATTCCCATTTACAAGCTGACTTTACTTTAGTTACTTCAGTTTAAATGTTTTTAAAAAGGTGCATTGTACGGGGTGATGTTGGAGACGTGGCATGACAGGTGGTGCGCATGCGATCTGAGTTTGAAACATTTTGTTTCCTCTGCACTATCTTGTAAAGGCATAAATCTAAAAAATAATAGTAATAAAACAAAGGATCTGGAGTTGCAGGGTTGTGCACCCTTCAGAATTGAACTAAGAATACCAGTTTGAACTGAATTTGAATTGAATTTAGATTGATGTGGCAAACAAGATACACAATTGCTGTTCAAATTTGAACACAAGGAAGTAAATTAAAACGAGTTGAACCAAAGACCAAGATGGTTCACTCATTAGATGGAGAAACTGCAACACTCAATATGGCAGAAAAAGTCCCACCTTCTAAATAAAAGAGCCAATAAGCAATTGACAAAGTTGATGGATGGTGAATTTTCATTTTATGCCGACTTGCATACCAAGCCTTGAGACAGAGTTTAAGCCTCCTTGTGGTAATTTGACAGGTGCAAGTGTGCAAATGCCAGGGATCCACAGGTGCACACTGACTCAAGCGTTCAGTATACATATACTTTTCTCTCTCTGAGCTGCTGTTTTGTAGGCAGAGTGTACTGAACATAAACCTATCCATGTGTGAACTCCCAATCCTTTTTACTGTGAGACTGGAAAACTGGTTTTCCCTTTGAGGGGATTTGAATGATTTCTTCTGCTAGTGTATCTGCCCCTTCCCCGCTCATGTACTTTCCGCTGTTCATCCCTCCCTCTGAGGAGCACTGAAATGCCTTCAGTCCCTTTTACAAAGCAGTAATGTCCTCTCCCCTGCCCTAATCCTACACAACCCTTTTTTACTTTGGTGGCGTGGGGAATGGAGAGATATGCTTCTATTAAACAAGCTTATGAGCATCACGTCGGACCAAAACTGGTTGATAAACTGGGAATAATGAGAGATTGGAATGAGAAAAGATAAAAGAGATTAATTTATCTTTTTTTCAGAATATATTGTCTGATTCAACAATGTCAAGTGTCTGTCTCGAGAGAATCATTCGCTCTTTTTCCTCTGACACACACGTGTGCAGGGGGAGCATTATCGCTTGGTATATGACTGCTTTCTCGTCCGCTTTTATTGGTTTGTGTCTCGAGGTTGGGAGTTTTCACCAGGGGAACGTGTGAAGAAAAATAAACCCGTCTCCGTATTGACTCACCTGCAAAGCTGTGTAATTTCTGTTAGACGGTTAAAGCTCTCTCACATCCTCCTGCTCAGAGCGCTGGGATTCGGCAAACTGCTCCCTTTATGACAAGTCTACACAAACCTGCTTTTATGTGTGTGTTAGTGTGTGCGTGTGTGTGTGTCATGGCAGAGGAGCGATAACATACAGCCATCCCCATGGACTGTCCTGTGCACACACACACATAAACGCCACATATATGTCAACTTCAGGTAAAGGAGTAGGGGATAAAGTAGGGTATATGAATGAGGTAACACGTGCAAATTTAAAAAAAAATTGAATTAAACAGTTTGTTTGAGCAGCTTTATAGCTTAGATGAATATTCCATACATATTCATTATTCGTAATCATATCATGTAGGTTAATAACTGTTTTCATCCTCATTATTCATCATAACCTGTAGGCCAATTAAGTGTAATCATTCATACTTTTATTAATATTTTGAATTAGCTTTTAGTTTTTTTAACAGTTTTAGTTGCTGTAATGTAATGTGCTTTTATATATATTTATTTAGCTTTATATTTTTTTATATAAACTTTGTTGGCAGTTAAAAAAAATCTAATTTTCTTTTTTTTACCCAGTTTAATACTTAATAAGTTAACATTAACAACACTCCTGAAGATAATTTGTAGAATTATAGGTGTGAATCTCTGTTACTGGAATTCTGCTTTTGATTTGTCTGTTGATTTGTTTGCAAACCTATTAATCTGATTTTTGATAAATACACATAAATGGAGTTTGAAAATATAGTTATAATGTTATGTCATGTTAAGTTATGCTTAGCAACAGACACCCAATCAAATGCCTCATGTTCACGTGCTTTGGACACTAACATCGTAGCCTATACAAACCGTAAATGTATTCATCAATTTGCACAGCTGCCAATTCTAAACACTGATTCTGATAACGTTACCTTGTGAACCTGTCCGCATTCTTTTCTTGTTTGCCTATAATATATCTGTCAAGTCGACTTTACCTTGCACATGTTGGGTTGTCATGTATGCTGCATTTATAGGGCCCATTGGTGGAAGGTGCCCTGCTTTGTGCCTGACCTACTGCTGACCCTTACCATATATGACCTGTAAAGCTGATCAGTCTGTCAGGCACAAAGCGGGACACCTTGCCCATATCGTGTTCAGCTCTTTGTTTTATAGTTCCTCGTTCCTATTACAGATCTCATTCATTTCTTCCTTGGAGAACTCTATTTTTGAAAACCAATATCATCATATGCAAATACCCATATAATTGCTAGTCATATCTTATAAATAGCTCTTTTACATTCATTGCATTCTGTTATCTGCAGTAGGCTATGTAGTTAAGGATAGAAGTCATTGGCGTTGTTTATGTGTGTGTGGTTTGTTTTTGCAGCAGACATCTTCACACATAAAAGAAGCCCATTTAGGGGTTGTTGAGGGGTCCTTCACTCAAGTGAACTAATCTTAAATGAGGACCCAATCAGAGGTAGCCAGCCCTGATGCCTGATGGCTTAATTACCTGCTCCTGTAATACTAATCATGGTTAAATATTTATAAGGGGGAAATCTTTTGTTTAGACGTGACCTTTCTCTGGAGCTCATTAGCATCTGCTTATTAGCTTGTTTTTTTTTTTATTACTTTCATGGCCCTTTGGCTGTTATTGATTTTGATTACGAAAGTGACGGCGACCGCTATGAATGCGTGTTAACTCAAGACTGACATGACATTTGCTTATCTATGTTCATTGCTTGAGAGTGGGACATTTGGGACGCATTTGCGTCCGTGTATGTTTTCGAGGGGGTCGGGGTGGATGGGTAATAGTTATTTTCTCTGTCCGAGGAGACCGGGCGAATCTTATCTGCGGCGCGCACCATTGTCTTCAATCGACCGCGAATAAAGCAGATTCATATCCATTCGAAGAGCCTGCGTGTTTGTGTGTACGAGAACGCCAGCTTTTTGTGAGCTCAGCGCTTTGACTGACCGGGATGATTGGATTTTGCTGTTCCGTGCGAATTACCATTCAACACGCCCCCAATTCTACAACGCTCCCCCACAAACCCTCTTCCCTCAGGCCATCCCGATGCCCTCAATCACAAAAACAGAAAAGGTCTTTCATGTAAAAATGGAGTGGATAGCATTCCCTCAGGCAAACTGAAAGGCAGAGACGCTTTTCTCTTTCCCTCTCACCTCTAGAGTGTTGATGGTTTATTGGTGAGCCGTGTGTCAGTGCTCTGGTCTCAAGTGTTTCTCGGGATTCGGAAAACATCCAGTGCAGCTTTAGATGTGCAAACTGCAAACACACTCTCTTTAAATCATTTAAAATTCTCTGACAAGACAGCAATGCTAAATAGTTTCAGGACTTGTTTGTTAACTGTTGGGTTTTGCCCTGTCTTGTTGTTCACTGCCTGTTTGTATGTACAGTTACTTAAAAAAAAAAAAACTCAATTATATGATTTATACGATTAAAATGTACAAAATTAGTAAGCAAATGAAAGGTGTGGGGTTTTTTTTGCATGAACTGAAAACTGAGAGGACACAACATAAAATTTTAATTTTCTCAAGAATATGACTGATGCTACAATCTCTTGAATACTCCGACTGCTCAGTATTTACTAATATTTATCCGTTTCAGTCACAGACTTTTTCGCTCATCCACCGAATTTATCATATTTATATTTATCATATTACCATTGGTAAGGCAAATGAATGGCAGTGAATACAAAAACGCATGAACAAAAATGTTGAAATTGAAGCAGAATTTACTGTCATCCATGGCAACACTGTATGTCTTGTTCTCTATATCTGTTTCTCGTTCTCACACTGCGGACTCGCTCTCTCTTGTTTCATTCAACGTACAGTGACGATTAATATTCGGCAAATTTTCGCCAGCAAAATCCAGGAATTTCAATAAAAATCCACAGAATCGCAAAAGATTTAGCAATAGGCTCAATTTGGGCATGCAAATTCATTGCATTGGTTTGAAAGAGACTTCTGTATGAGTTGTGCTTACATCACTATACTTATAGACAGTGGAAATATTTTGCCTGCAAAATTTCTGGCAGCATCTTGCGTCTCAGTTATCGGATGTAGTGAAAATGACCTCTGATGACTTAAATGTACAGTCAGTTGGTCATTAACACAAAATAAACACTTTTAGGGTGATATTTTGCAACACAATGACCGTACATTAGCCTATCTCTTGCGTTAAGTCGTTACTCTGTTTAACCCTCTGGGCTTCTTCGTAAATGGGTTACACTTAGCTTCCTCCCGGTCAAAAACGGACGAAGCCTTAAAATTTAACTTTACTTCTTCCCAGGATAACCATTCAAATATATTTTTGTTCTATAATATTTTCTGATTATTATTTAGAATTTTTAGAATTTTTTATGATACTTTGCATTAATTATATAATTTTTATGAGCTATTTTTTCCATTAGAATTAAAATACATATTTTTATTTTATATACATATATTTTTTTTTCAATAAATACAACATTTCACATCAAAATAGAGTGTCAGCTTAATAAAAAAAAAAAAATTCAAGTAGAAGAGCGCCACCTAGTGGCTTTAAAAATAGTTACATGTGTGCAATGTCCTGTACAGCCTGTAGGCTGCCTATAGCTTCCTATATAAATACATAGAAAGGCTTTTTGATTCTTTTTGTTGGTTTAGACATGATTTCTCAATCTTATTCGTTTTTTTTATTTAAATATACATTTAGATATTCTAAAAGACTAATTATTTTTATTTTTTTTACAATTTTTTTAAGATAAGTATTAGGTTTTGCGTTATGATTACAATCAAACTATAGCATTTGGTTAGAAAGGGAACACAATGCAAACATTTTTGTTACTCAGTATTTGATCATTCAAATAATTTAACAAAAAAAGGGATGGTTAGTGATAATTCAAAACACTTCATACAGACATTTTGCAATAAATTGGTATTTTTTATTAATTTTAATTCAATAAGTAGTAATAACTTCAGAAGGGAACAGCAATTGTGATGAACGTAAATAAACAAAATAAATAACAGCAAACAATCATTTACTAGGTTAAAAAATAAAATGTTAATAATAATAATAATAATAATAACAATAATAAACATTATTTTAACTATATACATACAAACTGTAATTATTTGTAATTCTGTTGTAGTCTTGCCAGTTTATCTCTGTGTGTGTGTGTGTGCGTGCGTGCGTGCGTGCGTGCGTGCGTGTGTGTGTGTGTGTGTGTGTTGCATTTGAGTGACACTCTTTTGTATTTTTTATTTATAAATTTTTGCATATTCTCAAATATATGCAAAAATTGCTGTTGCAGTCTTACCAGTTAATCTCTCTCTCTCTCTCTCTCTCTCTCTCTCTCTCTCTCTCTCTCTCTCTCTCTCTCTCTCTCTCTCTCTCTCTCTCTCTCTCTCTCTCTCTCTCTCTCTCTCTCTCTCTCTCTCTCTCTCTCTCTGTGTGTGTGTGTGCGTGCATGCGTGTGTGGGTGTGAGTGCGCATTTGAGCAAGATTTTTTTCTCATTTATTGATTTTATTTTTCATATTCTACAAATTTGCTGTTGCAGTCTTGCCAGTTTATCTGTGTATGTGTGTGTGTTTGTGTGCGTGTGTGTGTGTGTGGGGGGGGTGATCTTATTTGCACTCTTGATGTTCTAGAGTGTCACCCCTTCATTGCTGTACACTTTTTTTCGGCACAGTTGCTGATCTGTAGCTTGTACCAGCAAAAGTTTCTCTGAGTTTTCCTATTTTTTCGTATTTCCCATTCATTTCCTATGTCGGTCATTTTTGACCGGGAGGAAGCTAAGTGTGACTTTTTTTTTTACGACCCTTTAACAAATCAGAATCATCTCCTTGATTTTTGTGTGTGTTCATATAGGTAATACATGAAAAGTCACCAATTTTCAGCCCGATCCGATCAAGCAAAAAAATTAAACATTTCAAAACGTAACAGTTTTCGGTCATTTTTGACCGAAGAAGCCCAGAGGGTTAATGTGATCTTTTTTTTTTTACCTTTTACTGTGGCCTAACACGAACATGCATTTTATTGAAGAGCTTGTAATGTATAATGGTCCCTTACCCTTTCCAGCCTTCTACTGTTTCTCACAATAAAAGTGTCAACATTCCCCAAAATAGCATATACAACAAATATACACATGCATCTTGGATGGTTCTCTGAGTCAGTCATGGACACCATGAACACTCGTACTGTAATAATCCCCTCTCCAGCTCAAACTTTTTACCCACCAGCCAGCTCTTATCCACAGTAGGCTATAACCATTATCGCAATCGACCCCAGCTGCAGCCGATATTGCACAGACAAATATCTCAATCTGTACTATAACTATATCATGAGCACAATGAAAAATCAAGCCAATAAATGCTGGCAGCTGAAGTCTGACGTGAGATTTGCAGTATCCCAGAATGGAATCCAGTGGTTATAGATGTGTGCTGTGCTTATTTACAGAACAATTTCAGAGTGCACTGGCCCTCTTCGTAACCTCTAGTGAAGTGTGTGTGCGTGTGTCCACTCTTAATGAGACTATGGCCCAAGGACTGTCATTACCACATGCTAAAGTGTGACATATACCACAAGCCACAGGCCATCAATACACACACCGTCACACACAGATAATAGACAGCCATTTTGTACCCCAAATAATTCCATTTTTGTTCACTACAGGCACATTTAAGGTCTAGAGATCATTGCGGCAGTGGCAGAGCGTGGCTGAATGACTGACTGGCAGCCGTCATTATCAGACATGTTCCGTTCGACACGCTGGTCCAGACTGAGGAGGAGGTGAGAAGGGCCCATGTTCAGTGAGCGTGTAATGAAGCCGGGTTTGGATCAGGGTCACTGACTTGAGTGCCATTTATTTCTGCGAGGAGGCTAGTCTGCTGTGTGCTGCAAATTACTGTGGAAGGGCTCTCGGTGAAACCTGGATTACTTGAGCAGACGCCAATATACTTGTGAGTAGTTGACATGAAATTTCAAGAAGTGATAGCAAAGTCCTACAGTGTGACATGTTTGTCCTCATCTAAAACTATTTTAAATGGGTTTCTGATTAGTTTATACTGTATTGAAAGAAGTGTTCACTAAGAAATAAATATTAAATTTTTTTGTGTCCATGGTGTCAAACATCATCATCTCATAACAACACCATCATCTCATAACCGATTGCGACCCATTTTGAATATGCACATATTTAAATTGCACGAATGAGAATTGAGAGCTAGTTGAATAACGCATGAGGGTATGAATTGTTCTGGCTACTTTTATGGTACTTTTATGATACATTTTTGAAGCTAGACAGACTGTGGTAAGCATGTAATTTAATTTTATGGAAGACAGCACTAAAAACATCCTGCCTAAAGTTTGGAAGCACATGAGGGTGAGTAAATTATGACAATATTTAAAACAAAATAACAAAATTATCCTTTTAAGTATAGTTTTCATGACACCATGAGATCCTATATGTAATATTTGTACTTATAAAATGTAGTTCACCATTTATGTGAACTGCTAAAAAGGTGAAAAACTGGAAAATGAACAAAAAATATATATTTTCCCTTTTATGTACTGTATATAGTACAGTATACATACAATACCATTCAAAAGTTTGGGGTCGGTAAGACTTTTAAATGTTTTTTTTTTTATAAGTAGTCTCTTATGCTAACCAATTCTGCGATTGTTTGATCAAAAATACAACATAAACCGTAATATCGTAAAATATTATAAAAAAAAAATGTAAATAACAGTTTTCTGTTTTAAAATGTAATTTATTCCTGTGATGCAAAGCTGAATTTTCAGCATCATTACTCCAGTCTTCAGTGTCACATGATCCTTCAGAAATTTGCTGCTCAAAAAAAGATCTTAACTTACTGACCGCAACCTTTTAAAAGGTAGTTTACATTTCAACCACACACAAAAAAAAAGTAAAAAAGTTATATTGGGTTGTAATTCATTCATTTTCATAATTTGAGTTAATGTCTCAATGCACTCTGTGACTGCAGTATCTGCGCGTGTGTGTGTGTGTTAATAATTGTAATTTGTGTCTTCCCCACAGACCCTCACTTTCCCTGTGTTCCAGCCTTCGGGACAGAAGCAGTCATCCATATACCACATCGTCTAGATCTTTATTTATTTTGCCACCAATCGACTCGGAGCAGCCTGCCGGACAGCTGCAGCAAGTGAAGTCACTTCACGCTCATTAGCATGGACAAGAGATGAGACCCTAGACACACACACGCACACACACACACACACACTGATTCCCTCCTTCCGCCCATCTTGGTATGAGTGTGCCGTGCCTTTGTATGCAGATTCAGAAATGAGGAGCTCCAGAAACCTTTCTCTGGATTTCAATTGTGGGTTGGTATTCATATGTTTTCATATATATTTATGGTCATATATATTTTAATGTGTTTAAATGGCAACATCATCACACACTTATGCTTGAAACGGGTTGGGACAACTCACATAAGCTGCTTTTTTTCATTACAAAACTAACTTTTCATACAAGAGTACCATAAAATGTACCTCATAAATAAGATACCATGGTATTTACATAATACTTTGATGTATATAGGCTATACCAAGGTAATGAATGACTACCGTAATCATTTATCATGGTATATTGCAATACTTAAAAGAGTACCATGGTTAATGCCTAAAAAAAAACATGAAAATATGTTAGTGTAAGTCTGAACAACATGATAGTACAATTGTAGTTTTACGTACTTATTTAGTCTCTTGTTAAGCATAAATGAAAAAGTTGGCAGTCTGTGTGTTAACAAGAATATAGATATGTATGTATTTGAGACACCTTGCAGGTTCATCCTGTGCAGAACATGAGCAGAAAACAGGATTATCCCTCTTTTTCATGACAACGCTATTTTAAATATAAAAGTTTATCCTCACCGTGAGTGAGTGAAGGAAATAAAGGAGAGTTGAGGTGAGCACGGGTATGAAAGCAATAAAAAGAGAGAGGAGGGAGAGATGATTAGAGGATAAAAGGGAATTGTGGGGCGGAAAAGAGAGATACGAAAGGCTTGTGGAGTGGAGGGGAGAGATGCAGGGCTGCGTGTTAGTTCCTCTTCATTTGCTCTCTGTATGTGGCGTAGAGGTCAGGCTGAGAGCTGGGACTCGGGCCATGAAGGAGAGAGCAAAGACAGTCTTAGGCAGGAACACACACACACACACTTATCCTGAACACACCAATGTTCTGTCCCTATATTCCTCTATTGCATAAACATGTGGTCTTAATACACTAATGTTCTCATTCTCTAAGACACATACTATATTTGTGCATTTGGCAGAAAATGAACAGCCTAAATTGATTTTTATAATATATGACATTAGTGTCATTGATAACGAAAAGAAAAACCTTTAAAAATGTAGTTAGAGGTGTTAGGAAGTTCATAGACATTTTCAAGAATAAATAAACATGAATATGTGACACGTGAATAAACATTTGAATCATTCGTATTATCAAAAATTAATAGTGCTGTGAAATATGTCACAAAAGTCGTAGTTAATAGTGCGATTTGGACCCTAAACTAAAGTGTGACCATATTAAAGGGATACTCCACTTTTTTTGGAAATAGGCTCATTTTACAACTCCCCCAGAGTTAAACTGTTCAGTTTTACCGTTTTTGAATCCATTCAGCCGATCTCCGGTTCTGGCGGTACCACTTTTAGCATAGCTTAGCATACATCATTGGAGTGGACAAGACCATGAGCATTTCTAAAAAAAAAATGACCAAAGAGTTTCGATATTTTTCCTATTTAAAACTTGACTCTTCTGTAGTTACAGTTTAACTCTGGGGGAGTTGTAAAATGAGCCTATTTCCAAAAAAAGTGGAGTATCCCTTTAAGTATTTGTGGTGACAACTTGTAAAAAAAAAAATATATATATATATATATATATTCTAATGCACATTTCTGCATGTTGATTGGACCACATAACTTTTTTGGTCACAACACAATACACAAATAGTTTGGCGACAAACGTTTTTTTTATAATATTAATAAGCAGTGACACACACACGTGTATATTAACAATTTAAATCTAAAATTGTATATATATGTACAGTATATATATGTATATATATATATATATATATATTAAAATTGGTTTAAGTTTAATACAGAAATTAAAAATGTTAATTATAAAAGATAAAAGCAGTGAATTCAAGTCATTGTATGTATATGAAATGCATTTTTAGTGTATTTTTTAATAAATTAGTTTAGGCTATATGGGACACAAAAATTAGCATCATGTGAAGTTATATTTAACACTAAAACACATTTGTATTATGATTCTAAAAGATCGGAGTCACAAGTAGTAGTGTATGTTGCATGACCCTGGAATTGCATAATATAATGATGTCAGAAGGCCTGATAGATAAAATACAGAGCCAGGGTTCAGACATGGATGACACTGTCGCCTCATTTCAAACTTCTAAACATGCGGCAACCCAAAGATTCCTCCATCAAGTGAGTTCTGTTTACCTCCAGCTCAGTAATCATGGCATATAATCAGCAGATGGAGTGAGAGGGGCTGCGCTGTTTCCATTTCCGAAATCAAATATGTGTTCATCATTAAAAAAAAAGAGGACGGAAAGAAAAAAAGCCATCAGAGGAATCCATCAGATCAGCGGAATAAATCTAATTTCCCTACAAATACATCTGTAATATTTCAAATCCACGGCCCGGGTTAATCTAACGCTTCATTTACATTCAAATAAAGGAAAAGTCGTGTCTTATCAATAATAAGAAGCCGGCAGAAAAATAAATGAAGTTTAGAGCGGTGGAGGGGAGAGAACGCAGGGTTTTCTTGTGTGTTTTATTCTCAAAGAGTCAATAAAATATAAAGAGACTCAATTATTCTATTAAGCTGAAACACTGCATCAGCACTGAGCGTTTCTGAGTCAACAGAGATCTTCGGCCGTGTTTGATGAAGTTTGGTTTAGACAGAGCATACTTTGGTTAAGCAGAGCCCCGCTGGAGGTGTCTATTTTACAAATGAACGAGAGAACAAGAGAAAAGTGAGCGAAGAAACTAATTTAAATGTTGTGTAATGTCTCTGGAACTGTTTCGTATTATTTTCAATGGTGTTTGCTATTAAACTTTTGGCATAAAACTCCCATGAATGATACCCAAAATAATTGTTTCGAAGTGATCAGACTTGCGTACCGGGTATAAAATTACTTTCAAGAAAGGATCTGAGGCTGTTCAGTGTTCCCAATGAAATCGGCATTGTTGGACGTCATTGGAATGATGAAAGATTTAGCCATGCAGATTTCGTAACGGTCACACAGATTTGCCATGCTTACCAACAGAAAGCTGCTTCCCCTGAAATGTCACTAATGTAACACCACCTTTCCTGGTATTCGCCGCATCTTAGTGGACGAAATCCAATCATTGCAATAGGACTCCAAATTTTGTATATGGACTAAAGATTTCACCATGGTCACCGTGATTTTGTCAAGTTAGACATGTTCCTGTTGATACTGGAACAACATTCCTGTCTGAAAATGTAGCCCATTAGTTATCCCTAAAATCAGAGGGAAATGATAGGTGAATAACACTGATGTAGAAGCACCTAACCCTGGTTGTAAGCCTAAACTTGACATAAATTGTAAACTTGTCCCTCAAATCCGATTGGTTGATTGGAATGTTGTTCCAGGATCAACAAAGTTGATAATCCAGGAACATGTTGTACTTGGTGAAATCACGGTCACCATATTCCCAACACAGATTTCGCAATGAGTTGGTCAGACGGATTCACTGCACTGAACAACAAAACGTTGTTTGGTTTTAAAGTGATTTCTGTGTTAGCTGTTCAATCATTGAAAACAAGCGTAGACCAACGGCAGCAGATGCCAGCAGAGGTAACACACTGATCCGACAAAACCTGATGAAGTGTCTGTTGCTGCAGGGTTAAATTGCTTTAATATGTCCCTTTTGTATTAAATGAACCAGTGAGCAACCTCTTAGAAACACCCTAGCAACCAGTCAAAACTACTTTGCAACCTCATAGCAATGCACTTCCATCCCCTCTGGACACCTAAAAGCACTCTGGCGTTATGGCGGCAAGATCTCCCCCGCCAAAAAAATTACAAATTTAGTTTTTAATATATTTATTTTTATTATTTAGTATTGTTTCTAGGAGAAAACTATGTATTGAGAGAAAGAGAGCGATAAAGAGAGAGACTCTTCCTCCTCTCGGGGTGTGAGATGCATGCTGACTACCACACTGCAGTAGTGAGGTCAGATCCTCTTCATCGTAATGAGACATTCTGAGAACAGGAAACTGCAGCACACACACACACACACACACACACACACACACACACACACACACACACACACACACACACACACACACACACACACACACACACACACACACACACACACACACACACACACACACACACACACACACACACACACTCTCTTACACTTCCTAAATTACCATTCTCCAGTCTGCAGACAACACTTATTCCCACAGTGCATTTCAGGTAAAACATAGGCTATATGATACAAGACCCACATGTTCTCAGTTTAAAACATCACGGGTTTGCATATTCATAGTCTCAAATGATGTACACTGTAGCACTTTATATAATGCCAAACATTACACACTCAGTAAGAAAAATAAATGCATACAAAAACAAATAAAGTCTGGGCAGAAAATTACCAGTACCTTCTGTTAAGTTTACAGACATTTCCTTAAACACAACAATGAAATGCGTAATTCAAATTACGGCTAAAATGCCTGTGAAAAATCAACATGGTAAATTAATACACTTTTTACGGACTTTTATTTGAATGTTTGAACCCTGCGAACACATTTCTTGTACTGTTTGTACCACAAAATGAGGTAGAATAGTGTAGAGGTATGCGAACTTGAATAGACCTATCCATATCAGATTTCAATCACTTACAGTAAAATCTAACATACCAGACTAACACTTTTCTGTTGACAATTTCATACAAAATTCCTTGTTTCAAATGAAAGTAGATGCACCTATTCAATGCTGTAGTCTCAAAACCACACGCACAGACCTTTCAATATCCTTTTAATTAGCAATCAACACACTTGCACATTGCCTGTTATCAATGTCTGAGACACACACACAGACACACACACACTCGAGGACATTATCAACCAACACACACTTGAGCTGCTTGCTGCTCCTATTATGGGATGGCCTCAAACACACACACACACACACACATACACACACAGAGGATGCTGGTCCTGCTCTGCCGTGTGGTTTGACGGTGATAAAGGTTTTTTATGTGTCAGCTGCTCATGGCTCCTGAACTGCAGTGTGTGAAACTGTCTTTTAAATGTCACCTTGTGAAAACGTACAGGAAACTCCCACAGGATACAAACACCCGCTCTCATTTTTCAAAGAGAATTCCTTGGGTAGTGCTGTGATTCCCATCCAGGGGTACGTACCACGAGGGGGAACAGATTTCATTGTTGTTTTATTAAACCTATAAAGCAGAAACTATGACTTTAAAATGAATAAAAAATTAGTGTTGACAAAAGATTAAAATAATTGAAAATAATAACATTAATTCATTCGTTCGTTCGTTCGTTCGTTCGCTCGCTCGCTCGCTCGCTCGCTCGCTCACTCGCTCGCTCGCTCGCTCGCTCGCTCACTCACTCACTCACTCACTCACTCACTCACTCACTCACTCACTCATTCATAGCGCCATCTTCAATGGGAATGAAAACGAGGTTGTGAGAGACAGACATGCATCTCTTCAATGGGCTGTAGGCTACTGTTATATAATGTGTTTTTGGATTGTTCTGCTCATGAAACACTGGAAAATATCTTGCCAAGAGATTTCTGTAGACAAAAAAACTTCTGTCAATATAAGCTTATTGAAAATTGTAAGTAATCTAGGAGCCTAGAATAATAGCGTATAGGTAAAAATTATATTGTATAGTATCAAAGTGACATGAGCTGTAATGTTTGTGCAAGGATTGATGCGGTCCATTATTTATTTGAAACATTGAGGTTGCAGGTTGACATTGCAGGTGCACCTTACTACAATTTGTATTGCATTTACTTATTGTCCTCAGCGTTTAGCTTTGCAAAGCCAAACAAACCAATATCACACTTTATAAACACTCTGCAAATGACAACAACAACATGCTTTAGTTTGAGAGGTCAATATTGGCAAGTCAGTTTTTCACTGTTGTAACATTATAATGGTTAATTGAATATATTAATGTACATTAATTAATTCGTATATTAATGATATTAATATACAGAATACTAACCATAAAGGGATATTCAAGCCAAAGCTTACTAATATGGCTTTCGGAGTAGCTACCTAAAACAAATAGGTTTGGAAACATTTTAGTAGTTAGTCAGAGAGAATGGGAAACCCACACTTAGATTCAAGTTCTCATCCCAACAGTTCTGTCCTGCTCAGTGCTCTCAGGGGGAAGGATGCACCTCCGCCCTTGACCCTAATGGGTCTGAGGGCAGTTTACAGTCACACTATTAGTGGTGAAAAATTATCCTTGTCTGCATCCCTGGGCAACACACTGACCTATTAATGCCAATCAAGTCCCACGCAGACCAGAGAGAGATTATGATCTAAGCAGGCCAGAGATGGAGAGATGGTATCAGCTCTCTGCTTTCAATCAATACAGGCTGATTCTAATAGGCATTGATTGCATCAAAACCTTGATCCCAAATCGCAGATGTGATTATGTAATGGGGCGCCGTGACACTTTATTGAAAACAATGAGCCTGACGGCACAGGCTGGAGGAAATATTAATCTTACTGTGTCACGTTACTGAACTCTGTCACTCCTTTGTGGTCATTTTTTGATTTATGATATCCGTGTTGTGATGATTAGTTGTGACAGCTGATCAGCTTTCTAACAGTAGTATGCTGTATGGTTAAATGAAGTTTTATTACATGCATGTTATTCAGTGAATGGCATCCAGTTTTTTCATTTTTAATCCAATTTTGTTTTAGGGTTATGATATTTTCATTGATGGTCGGATTAAATTTAGAGTAAAGTAATAGAATTTGCATACTGTGCACATAATTATAATATGTGGAAATAGTAAGTATGCTATTATTTGCATAATAATAGACTGTTGACACAAGTTAACCATAATACTTTTTTTCCCTCCCTTTTTTTTTTCCATTTATATGGGAGACAGGGGCTTCCTGTTAGTCACATTAGGAAGATGCTCACAAGACTGTATCTTGGTAAGTCTAATGTTTTCTTCAAAAGTCTAATTGCTTATTTTTTATTTTATTTAATAGTGATATTGTATGTTTTTCTCAAGTACTTGAATTTTTTTTTTTATTATTAAATTTCAGTGTCATATTTTAGTATTAGATTTGTAAATGCAAGTTCCATTGTGACAACTTGGCTACAAAAGTTCCTCTCTTGTTCAGTGAACTCTGTCTTTTTTGCTGAGTAACAACAATGGTGAAAATGTGCAGTTTTGTAGACAAGGCTTTGTGTCTAGAACTTGACCCTCAAAAATAAACCTATGCTGAGAAATATTCACTAAAAAAGTGTGAGAACTAGACCTGGTCTCCCATATCGCACGACTGTGCTATTTTAGTATTATTTATAGCTATTATTATTGTATTTATTAATATTTTGAATAGTTTTTGTTTTAACTTAAATGAAATCTTAGTAATTTTATGCGCTTTTGTCACTTTTAAAATTTTTAAAAAACATGTATATCTTTTATTTTTATTTAGTAATTTTAATACTTCAACTTGAACTTGTTTTAATTTTAGTTGTTCAGGCAATACAACATTTTTATTTCAATATAATATTTATATATTATTTCAGCTGCATTTAAATTACTGAAACAAATGTATTTTTTTTTGTTTGAGTTAACAATAACAACACTGATCCATCATCCCTATGTCAATACAGAAGCACATTAATTAGTATAATAAAGAAAAATATACACTCAGGCACATGGACATTTGACACTTCTTCCTTAATGACCTGTGATGGATTGATCTGTAATGAAATAATGCATATTTCACCTGGTGTTTCATGAGAATGATATATCATTGCATTTATATTCAAAAGAGAGATGGATGCTTAGAATAATAGTGTGTTCTGGTGATAGCAGGTACAGGCAAAGTTTGGCTAAATGAAAGAGGCCAAGTATGAAATACGGAGTTCCATATATCAACTCAAGAAAGAGTGGGAGAGATTGATTTTTTTTCTTTATTTACAAAAGCTCTCAGTCAGCATAACAAATAACACAAATTAAATCCGCAATAAGATGCACATTCAATCAGTCTCGACACAGAAAAGCACAAATTCTCCATCCACCACAGAACAAAAGATATCATTATAACTCCACTGTTGTTCATGTTTCTATACCTCATTGCTTTGTGCAGCTGTATTAAATTGAAGCTTTAAACAGCAGTATAATGCCCTGACCATGTGATAAATAGCTTTTCTAACTCTACAAAATACACATTTATCATGAGTAATATTCTCAAAGTCACCATATTGAGGTGGTTTGTATGGTACATGACTGTCCAAACATTTTTTCCTTATTCCATGCAAAGTTTGACACTGTTTAGAGTGTCATGTAAACCTTCTTTAAATCTGTAATGTGATGTTTTTCTGTGTGAAACCAGATAATCACCAAGAAAAATGTACACTGTAAAAAAACTTAACTCATTATTTTGTGTTATTATTTTATTTATTATTAATTATTTTTAGTTTAACTAACTTATTTCGATAAGTTGAGGACAAGAAAACTTAAAATTTCTTGTTGTCTGGACAATCTAGTTATCTCTACACAAAAAAAATAAGTTGAAATAACTAAATTGCTAAAATATTTTTTACAGTAGGGCAGCATTGGAATTTTTATCAGCATTTTTAACCATTGGAAAAATATTTTATTTGAAAAAGATTACCAGAATGAGGCTTGACCGTTTGCTAAAACAAAACAATAGTAGCTCTTTTGTTGTTGGTTAACATTATCTAATAGCCTGCAAAGACTAACGCTGCTCTGAATATGCCTTCTATACTATATAATAGACACAAAATAGAATGTGTACTACTATGTCCGAATTCATAGTGTTCATAAAACGGGTGAAAAGTACCCGTATTCTGAAGTGATGGACACTTGACTATCCCATGAAGCCACAGATGTAGCTATCTGACGCCATAAGTTACATGACAATGAAAACATGGCAGATGAACAACATCCGAATTTGTGATTTCGGATGCAGCAGTAATGATTAAAAAAAGGAAAAATTCTGCTATTGGTAAATAATTAGAAGAATAACACTAGAATAATAACAGAAACTTTTTCTTTGAAATAACACGCTCGATGAATTGCTCACAATACGTCTAGGAACGTTCATTAAAAAGTAAATGGATTCCATTACAATTTCTCATTAACTACAAATTCTGCATCAATATTTGAGGACGAGGAAGGATGTCAGTGCTTTTTAGTTCAAGTTCAAACAAACAAGCATGTCTATTTCGGTCTTTAAATTACACACCGTTCATCTTTCACTTGTTAACCTGTGTGTGTATTGAGTGTTTGGGTTTTCTTTAATGATTGATGTCAAAAACCCTGTTGGAATGGTTTTTGGATTAGAGGATTTGGGCTTTTGAACCGCCAGAGAGAAACATCATGCAGACGAGCCGAAGCTCAAAACAAGAGCCTGCTATGTGAGTGCACACATTGCTGCCGGTGACCAGACCATATACACAGATATAACCTCGCCTTCAGCAGCTGTGATTGAATTGCCTGAGGCGGAGGAACATTCCGGAGATTCTCCGGTAAAAGTTTTCAGTGAAGACTGTGTTTGTAACTTGGGCTTATCGCCACAGCCTTGGGTATCAGACATTTGCTGCGTCTCAGGCATGCAAATGATAGCGGGCTGTGATGAAGGGCAGGTTTTCGTGGAAATATTCACATGTGAATCTGAAGGCCCCCCGGGAGGACCTCTGCAACTTTTTCCTTGAGGACGTCTCCCTCTGTAATAAACCAATCTCTCCAGATGAGACTGTCTGACTCGGACTGCTGTGCCTGGAAGACAAACATGATGCACACACAATGATTGCCATTGACCGAGAGGATGGAGTGACCAGCTGTGTGCGAGGAACAGTGGCAACAGTCATGAATCTCATGTAGGCGTCCAAATTCAGCCTTGCCTTGCCTTTTAATCTTTTAGGTTTTTTTTTTTTAATATGATCTAATCAATCTTTCTAGACATAGAAACTTCAAGTGTGGTATGTTGAGGCAAGTTGGAGCCAAACTCGGCAGGACAATGGCCCTCCAGGACAGGGTTCGGACACACCTGGTGTAGACTGTGCAAAAGTAATTAGTACTGACTTTTTAAGGGATATTATACTATTAAAAGAATTGTCATCTGTGAAGAACATTGACTTTTATTCAAATAAATAACATGAATATGTCTGTGAAAACACGGGCTTAACTAAGAGCAGTGACATACAGGGATGCTGTTTCTGAAGGGATGTTCATCAGACAGAAATCAGTCTTGAAACACACACAGAAAGCAGCCAGTAAGAGGGTGGACACTTTGATGAAGGCAGACACCATAAATCCTGTCCTTTCATTGGCAGCCCATAAATATTATTGTCCATGGTGTAAAATGGCTTTGAAATTGACCCTAGAGTGTGTGTACAGATTTTGTATGCATGACGTAATGACATAAATCTAGTATGGTGCCCCATAATGCAGAGAAAGATGACCGATGAATGGATATTATGTAGCTGGTACGTGCAACCACTCTCAATCGGTTCATTCAAAGCGCTGAATTCATTCAGAACCGAAACACATTACCCTCTTGATGAGTGAGTCATTGAATCATTCATTCAACCGAATTGTTCAAAACACTGATTCATTTAGGACTGAAACAAAAAACTGCAGGCTGCATCCGATTTCGCAGTATATTCGCATATGATATCATTATCCATCATATGCAAACTTCTTTGTGCCTCCAGGTACATTTAGCCTATTCTTTGAGTACTGTGAATTTTGGCATCTCTTTTTTTCGCCTACTATAGTATGTAACTATGTTATTTCAGAGGCAGCCACTGTCTTTGAGTGAATCATTAAATCATTTACTGAACTGGTTTGTTTACAAACACTGATTCATTCAGGAATGAAACAAGCGACAGATTTATGATTCACACCTAATTCGTTCAAAAGACTAATTTATTCAGGAACAGTTAATTCAACTGTGATTTTTATTTATTGGCAGTGCAATATTAGATGCATTAAATGACAATATTGTGTGTAAAATCTGATTACCTTTTGTTTTAGACTGTTAAACTGACCTCTATTTCTCTTGCATACACACTAACACAAACTTGAGGACCCAAAAAGGACATAACACAAATCGCCCTCATGCTTCGCTTCCTTCATCCTGTTCTTTTTAGGCCTCAAACACTCCAATCAATGTTATTGATCATTCCTCAGCAGACACAACCTGTCTGAGGAATCTATCTGCAGGTGTCAGCGGAGAGAAATTTATGAACTTTAAATCTACTTCACTGCACACACACTGATCATTTGAGCGATGCTAGATTGTACCTCTCTGTCATGAACAGGAATAATATATCTTAACTAGATTCTTATCTAGAGTAACTGACAGAAAATCACTGGAAACACTGATTGCTTGACAGAGGACTAGATCATGCTCTGTCATGTGAAGGCAAAATATTCCATTACAAGATGTTTATGCATGGTAAATTATGTAATTAGTAAAACATACAGTATCTGTGACGGTTTGAGAAAGTAAACTTTCAGAAATAAACCATGCCGTCACTCCTTATACTTGTCTTTATAGTTTGACACCGTTGTGCTGTGCTTCTCAATGGCCTTTCCTCTGGTCTGCATCCAGTGTCTATTGATCAGACTGACAGGAAAAATGGTCAGTATCGGGGTCCAGATCTGTTTTAATTCCACTATGGAACGTTTGTTTAAACTGACAAATTGTTTGTGTGTTTATTTTGTCTTTTAAATTAATTTTATCTGACAGGTCCCAGCCACTGGGACAAGGACTAGAAGTGTAACAGATTACAAAGTTGACCCTTCTGCTGTCTCAATCAATGGCGTCCAATTGTACAATGGGACTTTGGTGTTTTCACAGACATATTCAATGTTGATTCATAGTCTCTGCATTGATTTACAAAAAGGTCAATGTTCTTTACAGATGGCAATTCTTTCAATAGTATAATCCTTTTGTTTTATAACAGATGACTTTGACTTTGTAGTTGTCCTTTCCTAATCTCCTTCATTCACAGTTGGATATAAAATGTTCACAGAGAAAATGTTGTCAGACACTGCAGTTCTAGCCTAAAATTTATCATTGTTATAAACTTGTGCATATATTTGTAATCATTATTGTGAAGAAGTTGCATGGAATCATGCCGCTTAGTATATTAGTTTATTACATTATTATTGTTATTATTGCTAGGAATGCACAATATACAGTATCTGTACCATATCGGTTATTGATAATATTTTTTGGGGGGTTGATTAAGTGTGTGTGTGTGTGTGTGTGTCTAAAGGCTGAAATTGGATCTTTAATTATATGCTAATTTTACACTATTTTTACTTTTAGATTAAGTCAGCATTGGAAGGTAATCTTTAACATGCTTGTAATTAACACTTTTAAACAAAGTATTCAGCTAATCTCAAAATGATTATTATAATGTTGGGATGCCTACATTTAACAGCATTTAAAACTATTCATTTCAGTTTCTGTAATTTATTTAGACAAAAATAGTGTAGAATTTTATGATCAGCGTTTTATTGATCAGCTTACCATCAAGTAAATAGTAGTTTAATTTTTCTCTATTGTTTAATAAACAATTAATCAAACAATAAAGCCTGAAAAGTCATTAACTTTGATGTCCCCGGTTTAGCGTTTCTAAATGTATAATATCTAATATAATATATGATAATGTTTATCATATTATATATATGTATATGTATGTGATTTAAAAAAAAAATTGATTGAGAGAGACTTTAGAACTGTAGCCGTACAGGTCAGCACAGCTTATACATTTATCATCATTATACAAAAGACTTGTATATTGATTATTGGTCGTTTAAGATTGATTCCTCAGTTTGCTTGCATTTAAATGTCCTATACAATCTATTCATTATTTTTACAGCTTATGCAAAGCATGCACCAGTCCATGCTAACTAATTAAGTTGTTGTCTACAAACTTACCACTTTCTTCAACTATTCACTTAAATTGGATAATTGGGAAGAATCGACTCATTGAATGACCAGAGCATCTTTGCTATCCCCAAGTAATTAGACATTTAAACACCCAATCCTAATCCAAAACACCACCACTGGGTCCTTTTAAAAGTTTATTAGTTCGTCCTTCCAAATACTTGATACACCGTACTGGGAAATTCTGAATATTCCCACAGGTCTTTGCTTACTTTTATAATAATTTTCACAGGTCATCAATGCATCATGCACTCTCTTGTACTGCTCACCTTGAATTTAGGAAATAACGCATGGTGCTTGTAAATCAGTTCAGTTAAACAAGCCAATTAAGTCAAATAATTAAAACAACTATTCAAATGTTTCAAAACAATGGGGTGAAGAGTTTACATATACCCCATAGACTTTAAAGATCAACACAAGCCTGGTTTACATTTCAGCCTTGTACAAACAAACAAACAAGAGATTTGAAATGAGTGAATGAGCTGATTCATCTCAGATCTGAACTGACTGCTGTCTTCAGGGTTGAACAAATGAATGAACACAAGACATCCAATGATTATTGTCTTTAGAACTGGCAGGGTAGCAGGTGGAGTGTGCATGCAGTACTGTATGCGCCTGCAGGTGGAGCTGTGATGCAGTGTTTTGAGTGCTTTGCGTTCAGGAATATTGCAGTGGATCAACCTATGATGCCAACCAGTGTGTTGCTTCATATACAGCAAGGTGGAAAAGTTCGTCAGATTGTTGGTTAAGAAAGTAACGCACGAAGCCAAAAATCAAATAAACCTGTTTCTGCAATGCGATTATAAAGCATTTATAATATCTTTGTAAGTCCAAGGGCTAATATGCTATTAAATAACATCTCCACCTTATTTTAATGTTTGTTAATTAAATTGACGGCCTGGCTTGTTTTAGTTTTATTATTTATTTTGATTGATCTCTGATCAATAAAATAATAAGCGTAAATAAATTGGTGTAAAGCTAATCTCCTGACAAAATGTTTGTATTGCATGTTAACATCCTAATCTCCATCTCCAACTGATCTTGCTGATTAGATATTCAAATCCTTAGATCGTTCTGTCCGCAGTAGCCTATTTTGTTCAGCCGCGTGTATCATCCAAATCCGTTCCACGGTGTAATGCATGCATTATAGACACGTTAAAAGACATTGGGGCGCAGCATATGCCTCATTCATGCCAGCCGCGCGCGCTGATTGCAGCCAATAAGATTTTACAATTAGCCCAATCAGCGGCCAGATTCGGGATGTCACTGCGGGCGAGTCAGGAGGGTTTGTAAAACAAGACAGTCGCTGCGTCTCAGCAGAAAGCCATTGACTCACGCCTCTCCTCTGGTACTTGGGAGTCAGCTGCGAACCAGCAAACTCCGAAACAGCCGCTCTGATTGACTGCAGCGCACACTGCGCGTTCCCACAGCTGCTGCTGCTACTGCTTCTGCACGCGGAGTTCCAGTTGCCGTTTTAGCGCGCTTTAAATTCTGTCAATCAGCACGTCATGATGGAAACTATAGCACGAGCGGCAGTTTTAACGGTCACCTCACCAGCGCTTCAGCTTTAGTCGTTGATGGGATTCTGAAGCTCGTCTGTCGTTTCTGCCTGAGGAAATTAAACGCGGAGGATCTTTGCGATAACAATAAGTGTCTGTGATACTCGAAAACACAGCGAATCGAGTGTTTTTAAAGGGCGTCTGGCTGTATTTGTGGAGTAAGTGAGTTGGGATTCCTGTGAAGGTGCCCATCATCCGCAGTGTGAGCGCGACTGCGGCGGTGAGGTGAAATACGCAGCGAGAACAGGTAAGCGCTTGACACGGGACAACCGTATAACAGGATTGGTGTTTTACATCTTCAACTTGTTATTTAACGGAATAGCGACTGGGAAATGATATTTGAGCTGGTAGGTAAGCGAGGCGTGTTACCTGCTATGTATATAAGGGCGTGCTGTGAGGAGGGCAATGCACCATCCGCACCCATGCGTGGATTGTGTTATTTTACTCTCTGGAGCTTTTATCGTTTAAAACTAGGAACAACATGGGCTATCGAGATTTTTATACTGCAATTTTAAGATATGCAATTCTTTATGGAAAGCACATAAGCGCATAGACTGTCTACGACTCTTAAAGGGATAGTTCACCCAAAAATATTTTCTGTCAACGTTTGCTCAACCTCACGTTGTTCCAAAGCCCTTCTACTTTCTGGTAAGCAGATGTTGGGCATAATGACAGCCTTCGTCTCCGTTAACTTTTATTGTATGATTATTAAGGCTGTCAGTCCCTATATTATGCATTACACCCTTTCGTGTTCCACGGAAGAAAGTCATACATGTTCGGAACAACATGAGGTTAAGTTAATGACACAATTTTTAGTTTTCTCTGATCGGTACCTATAAGACTTAAGATGATAAGATTGTTATTACAGTTTGTCACAACATCAGTCTCGAGACGTGATTTATGATAGAAAGTGGAGTTGACGCAGTTCGCATGATATTCATTATTTTACACACGTGTTTCTCCGCTAAAGCGCTAGTTTGGAAAGACTCGATGGCTGGCCAGAGATTAAACGCTACAAACAGCACTGTTAAAAGTCTAAAGCAAAAAAGAGAGAGCCTGTTACTGGCACGCGGCTGCAGCGCTCGCGTTAACTCGAGAGCGCAACTTGTTCTCTGTGAGCCGCGTGCGTGAGCGCTTCCTCTCTGCGCGCGCTTTACCTGCCGGCACAGGGTGGAGAGAAAGAGCGGCTGGCTATCATGTGTGAGATTTTACCCTCAGCATTTCTGGCAATTGCCGTGCTACACGAAGTGTGTCATACTGTTTGGCACACCTTGGTTCCCCGTAATCGTGCGTAATTTTCAATTATTTCATCAGGGTCATCAAAACATTGGTCTGTTTTGCGCGCCCATGGTGGTTCTATCTATCTATCTATCTATCTATCTATCTATCTATCTATCTATCTATCTATCTATCTATCTATCTATCTATCTATCTATCTAGAGAGATGTAATGGTTGGATAAAGAGTTTTACCCTAATTTGCATGTGAAATCAGGGGCAGATGCAGTAATGTCATGACTCTTGTTCACCGAGGGGTCCATTGACCATTTGAGCCATTGTCTTGTGTCTCAAAGTAACACATCTGCAAACCTCATGGCTGCCTCAATGCAGCCGAGATCAGCTGAGGACACATTGTACGCATGTTTCTGATGTTCAGTTTGTCTGTTGTACACATCACATGTCTTCCGCCCTCACATCTGTGGAAATGTGTATCATCTTCAGTAATGCATCACTGCTGTTTGCAAACCTTCTAATTGCCAGTTTCTCATTGACTTCAACCTGAACCGTTTTGTTATACTCCTGTTTTCTCTGCTGAGGGTGTGAGTCTGGGGAGTTTGTACGGGAATATAAAGTAATCGGAGGAGTTCACTTGCTTATGGTGAGTGGTATTTCACGAAGGATTCCATTCATACTGGGACTTCACAGTGTTCACAGACGCTGACTGTGTCTTGAGGTTTCTGTGTATAAATTATGAATTCATGAAGATTGTGTTAATGAAGTATTTTAGCTTTTGTGAACCGAGTGGAATTTGTTCTCTTTAGAGGCTGATAAGACAGGGCTTTTGTGCAGTGAGTGAAGGATTGTCTCTGCATGTTGGCAATTGTGGCCTGACTTTCAATAGCATAAAGCTATACAGTAGGTGAATGGCAGTATGTGTTTGCATTTGCATGCAGTCGAGAGGCAACAATATGGCAGTTTTTTGTTCCTTCGTTTGTATAAAGTGTAGGTGTAGATGAATGCGTTAAGCACTCAGTGCAGTCAGAGTGCCCCTGAGTTTCAAGGAGAAACAGCAAGTACCATCAGACTGTGATAAAACACGAAACTTAATCATTTCAGCGTGTTCCAGTGGCGTTTCAGCCTTGAATGCTTGACAGTCTGCTTGTGTCTTTGCCCCCAGAGATCTTTAAGAGACCTTAAACGCAGTGCTATCAGCAAGGATGAATATAATGTTGACATTTTTCAAAGTCTTTCTCTTTTTGGTTGTAGTTGAGAGAGAAACTTGGAGATTGAAGGGAATATGGAATGCATAGAATGAAAACATGACATTATTAATAATGTGAGAGAGACAGTACTTTATATTATTAAAATATTAGAAATGTCATAGCTGTTAGAATGAGTCCACTGTATTGAGCAGATTTGTAGCATGTAAGAGTGTGTGTTCACATGCATGAACGAGTAGTTGAGATGAGGCTGAATGACTGGTTTGGAAACTGGTGAATGACTCTCTCTGTTCTTTCAAAGGAATCACCGCTTTCTCTGTTCTTAAAGGGTGCTGAATGGCCAACCATGTTTAAGTTTTGCTTTTACCCTCCTGTAAAATAGTTGTTATTGATTTGTATTGAAGTTTGGCTATTGCTCTTTTTGGGTCACTGATGCAGTTATGGTGAGAATAATGGCTTTGGTTATCTCATACTTTTTTTAAACCGTGTATGGAGACATCTGTTGTTCTGTGTACTGTGAGAGCAAGTGTATCTTTACCCTGTAACCCAATTAAATAGCGGCTTGATGAGTTGACTTTGGAAAACTGATCTTGAACTGCATGAGCTTTGAGTAAAAATGTGTTTCATTCGAACAACTCGGTAAGACACAACAGCCAACAGGAATCTTAGAGGAAGAAAAATCAATTTTTGTAATCTTGTGCTTAATGGGACTCTGCTTGAATGTTTCCCTCTTGTTGAAAACCTGTTTACGTGTGTGCGGTTGGACAAATGAACCATGTACCTAACCCTTCTGTTATGATTTGGTTACTACAACAGTTTTTATGACTTATCATCCCACTATTTGTGTTAGTTTAGCAACAAACACGTGTTTGGCGTCATCGGAATTTGTCCTTTTATGTATGTAACGTGATGTTTCTGTGGGAAGTGAATTAACTTAGTACCTGGAAACTGTTTTGTGCATTGGCAGAACAGTTTATTTGCAGAGTAAATATTTATGTTAGGAACATAGCGAGAACATTGCAGATCTGTCCGTGCATATGACCATATGCTCATGTCATGTGCAGTTCTGTGTGCAACTGGATGGGATCTGTAGGTAAATGTGTGAATTGTGAGTGACAGTTCTGTCTGCTTGTGACATCTTCAGAATAGACCCCCGCTGTGCGTCCCACCGTGCGCGTGCTGGTGCGTACGTGAGCGCCTGTGTCTTTGTGGATAATGAGGAGAGAGTGATTTCCACAAGTGAGAAACTCAGCTTCCTGTCACTACTGTGGCACATGTGAGTCCCATTACGAAACTACAGGCTGTCCGTCTTTGCTTACAGTATATCTGCTTTTTTCAACCCCCTGTTTTTGTCATCTTTTCAAAATGGCTGTTTTTTTTAACAACTTAATCCTTGTGTTTACAGTACAAGTCTATTGGTTGTAAAATTGACTAGCACCTCATTTGTGTGGTGCAGATAATCCATCAATGGAAATATAATAAGATAGCTTTGGATTTGATGTTTATGTGGTGTTGCTGTTTAAATTCAATGTTAGACTTTATTCCCACATGCCTTGTGATCTTAGACTAAACCTCAGGACTAGTAACCCAAAGGTTATGTTCAAATCTGTGAACTAACAGCATTGTGCACTTAACCTTAAGCTCTGTTCACACTGACAATTAATAAAAGCAATTGAAAGTCATTGGATTTCTATGAGGGTTGCTGAAAAGAAAAATGGCAGAAATTGTCTGGATTCTAAGTGATTTTGATTCACGCCATGCCCTGTTACACTGCAGACGTGCCAGTACTAGAAGCCGCCAATGCAGTGTCATTGTGAACTGGGCATAGGTTGTACTAAATTTGGAACATTTTGCTATGATGAACTTGGTGAAATGACCTCTCCTCAGTGTAGTTTCAGTAATATACCTGAGGAAAAAGAGCAGAACAAAGTATTTCTGGTGCAGATCTTCCCAGGGGTTAGGTCACGAGGATTATATTGAAAACATCCCTCTATTCTGGCTTTTATATTTGCCTCTGCTAAGCCATGCGTGACAGGTAATAAATTAGTTTTGTTTCAGATGCATGAAATGATTTGAAACCTGCAGACAGGCATACATATCTTATTTCTTTGGTGAACTTGCTGTTTGAAACATCCCCAAATCTCGGTTTTAAAGTGGTGTCAGACTACAAGTTTTAAATATGATTTCTTGTACTTACAAAGAGAGAGAAAGATGAGAAGCTAGAGGGAGGGTGACATGGTGCCATCTACGTATCATTTCCTGCCAGGCCAGTGTGTTCTTAATATCAATTCTGAGAGGGGCTTGGTTTTATGTTGAACATCTCTTTCCATTTGCCGTTAGGACAGAATATTTTTCATTTGAAGAAAGATTGTGTCCCTGACCCTTCAGGGAATTGTTCTTGTGATTTGAGGCGAGTCGACTTCTTGTTGACTTTGGTTTCAATCTGTTTAGCATTTGTCTGGGAGATAAAGCATGGTACATTTGCCTTTGACGTTTGTGCATTCTGAGTTGCCAAGGTAAAGTTTAATTCACCCTGACAGTAAGCATTGGACTAAACAAACCAACATGTTGTTCGCTGTCTTGATTTCTGTAGGCACAGATTCCATTCAGCAAACTGCAACCATGTTGTAAATGTCTGTACTATATAACAGATGCATTGAAGCTCGGCAGTGTGTATGTCTGCAGTTGCATTTGTGTATCCAATCTGTGAATGTCTATGTGGTTTTCTTTCTCTGTGTTCTGTGCATTAGGCATCTCCGTTGTATCAGTGAGCTTGAGTCCCTCAGCCACCCACTCACACATCTATAAGTGTTCCCATGGAAACATGACTTTTTAGCTCCATTATCCCTCTTAATGTACCTCAGCATACAGACATACAAATCACAACTGCAGTGTGGGCTAGAGGGCGCCAGTGAGTCCTGTCATCATGGGCATTGATACAATTCAAGGTGAATGGTCATTGAACTCATTCCATAAATCAGCACGGTTCATTTGTCATCCATTGAATAATCGGATATCGGATATGCTGAGTTGATTGTTAATTGAATGTTAATTATTCCTCCTTTATAGGAGTCCACACATTTTTCAGGATTATGAATGGTGCTGTATCTTTTCAGGGATGCAGACAAGGAATTATAGCTGTTGCACGGTCCTCCTCAGCAGCGTTTTGTGCCCCTGCCAATCCTGTATTTTTCCATCACCTTCAAGATAAACGTTTTCAAGCCCTCATTGGATGCGCTTTATAAGTTATTTTATTTGGCACAGCTAACATGAATAAAGGTGATATTTGAATCTTGTCAGGGCGATTCATGTCACTGCAGTGCTTTAGGATGGAACATCCTCTTAGAGTAAAAAGGGAAGATAAACATGGTAAATGCACAGGTTATTTCCACTGTTCCCGTGTCACTGTGATTTATTTTCTGGGGAATGGTCATGCATGCTCACCCAGACCCCTCGGATTCACTCGCACAAGAAATGTGACGTGGTTAAGCATGTAGAAAATCAAACTAAACAGCCTGACCAACTGCAGAAAGGGAAAGAAAAGAGGAATGGATTACGTTTCTTTCATCACAAACCACAGGAGCCCTCTGCTGAAAGGACTCGAAAGCAGCCTTCCGTGTTTACGCCAAGGGCTCTGACAAACAGAGCGAGGGAGGAAGGTAAATAGAAAACAGAATGGAGTGCTATCTTGCTGTCCCGACTCCTGCGTGCAGATGAGGAGAAGAGCGCTGGCGTCAGGCCAGGAGCAGAAGGCTGGGCGCAGCGGCACCCGCAGCTCGTTCAATGAGAAAGTTGTGGCAAAAAGTTCAGAAAATGAGTCCAACCACGGACCGAATTTACATTTGATTTGTATAAAATGCATATTGATGAGGCTCATCTGCATGTTTTTGTAGCCACTTGTGATGGTAGAGTGGTGTGTAATCTTCCAGCGGTGGACAATAGCTCATCTGTCTACTCGCACGCATATGGATGGAAGTGAGCACATCACGGTCAGCCTTCATCAAAGATACTTCTGTATGCGCCTCGTTCTTCATTATCTCTACTTATGACACCCATGACGGTTTGCCTCCAGGCGATTACCAGTGTGACATCTTCACTCATGCTACATGCTTGTGGGTCTGTGTGTGTGCTCATGCAAACGTCTTTATCATCAGCATTTGAATGGTGCTATTGAAAGTCAGTGTGACCGGGAGAGAGTGCAGACAGTAATAGTTTTGTGGTATAGGTTTGCCCTTATGGACATATCTGGACTGTAGAACCTTGGAGTAGGAAGGAAAGGATAATGCATTGAAAATGCTTTTGTGTGTGTGTGTGTGTGTGTGTGTGTGTGTGAGAGAGAGAGATAGAGCGAGATAGAGTGATATTGATGACTCATACACTTTAGATGTAATCCTCCAAAATGCCTCTAAATGAGTGAGTCATTTCTTGAACTCATTCTTAGCGGTAATTTAACGGCCATGGTTGTCTGAATAATGTGTTATCAGAATAACTTCATAAGACTTGACACAAGCAGATATTGACTTGACTCACAGCATGATTCTTCAAAAACCAACTGTAATTATCACAATAGCTCTAATATAAACAGTCTTAAAATACAAGGTAATTTTTGCATGGGGAGGAGAAATCCAATAAAAATCCAAGCATACAAAAATTGTCACCTTATGATTATACTGACTGACATTGTTGACGGTTGTGTTGCTACGGTTACTTGTCTTGCCGTTTTAAGCTGTAATATGCACAGAGACAATGTTTTTTTTTTTCTTTGCTAGAGGCACAATTTTAGTTGCTTTTCTTGTGACCTTTTGGGAAACCGTTTCCATCTCTATTCTCTCTCCCTCTGTCCATTCTTCCCTTTGGTCTCACAGTTAATGTGGAGGTGGTGATTTATCAATTGTGTGAGTCTGTAAGAAAATGGGCTTTCTTCTGGAACATAGGGGTGGGCGATATGAGCAAAAATTCATATCACAATATTTTTCACTGTCCGGACGATATCGATATTATATCGCGATATGAGAAAAAAAATTGGAATCACAGTTTAGTACACCTTAGTTAAATTACAGGCATGTATATGTATTTTAACAGTAGATAACTAGAAACAGGTGAGGCATTTCATTGGACATAGACCTGAAATGTGTTTTTTTTTATTGTGCCATTTTTTTTTTTCTCAAAAAGTGCAAACGTGCAACATGAGGTAGGCCTGAATGCACTTGTTAGGTCTTTCCACTTTTTGCTCATCTTGTCATAATGAGAACCGGCAGCGAATGAAGACTTTATTGATTTCTGAGTGAGAGCCGTCTTCGGGTGTGCTCTGTCTCCGGGAATATCTGTTGTTATAGTTTTGCTTTTTTAAATTAGTTTTTATTTTAATATCGTTTTCAATTTTGCTTTAAATTTCAGTTTAGTTTTAGCTAGTTTCATTAATGGTTTTGTTAGTTTTTATTTTGCAAACACATTTCTATATAGTTTTTTAAATTTTATTTAGTTTCAGTTTTAGTAATTATAGTTTAGCTTTAGCAGAGCGAGCAGAACACTTCCAGTGTAGACCAAAGCGAGACGTTTCATTTAAGTTTAATGTTTGCACAGATTACAGTTAACTCTTGTGCAGACATCTTAATAAAAAAAATTAAATAATGGTTTGAGATTGAACAAAGCACCAAATAAATAGAACTTAAAAGTATACAAGAAAAAAACAATGAACATTTTCATACAAACTAATTCATTAGTGTAAGGAGACAGAATAAAGGCCTACAGTTTGTACAGTATAAACCCCATTACGTCTATGGAGAGTCCCCACACAGATAGTGGACCAGTGTGTGTGTTTGCGCGCTTATGTGTGTGTCGTGTCCTGTTATTCATAGCCAAACGTTACATTGGGGAAATGTTTCCACGTGGATAATATTATTAGCAGTAAATGTTTTGTAAAAACAAAGTCAAAGATAATAATAGCAGCTTTCAACCTTCATGAAAACATGACATCTCAAACATAAAGTAGCCTAGAACTTTAATGTTTTTTTGTGCTTGACGAACTTGTTTTGGTGTTGCACCCGCGTCTCGCAAATGAAACGGCATTCTAAAAATGCTGCGCTCAAGTTAAAAGTCAAACTTGCGTCTCATTACCTTGTTATTTCCCATTCCACCGCAAAAGATGCATCCATCCTTTATGAACAGCCGCTTAGCACTAGCGATGTGTTCGACGTTATACGGTCCTTCATTGAACGCGTCACAGGACAGCGGTTAATCGCCTCAGCAACTTCACGCGTATGAAGCGCCAAATCAGTCATTTCCTTAAACAGCGTATTCGATTCTGTATCGTCATTAGTGTTAGTTGTAAAGAGTACCAAATTGAACATAACAATATAACTACAAAATTTGAATTTATGAATACGGTATCCTCGGTATCGCAAAATCCATATCATGGCACAACATAATACCGGTATTCACGTTCATACCGGTATAGCGCCCACCCCTACTGGAACAGTGGTGGAGCTGACAGATTCTTTAAAACTGTGCTTTGCAGCCTCACTGGCAATTACAATGTGGTTCCAAGCCGTTCCAGTGTGTTCAATTGACTTCGATGGGGCAGTAATATATTTTAGGCTTTGAATCTGCACACATCTGCTTTCTGAGTGCTAGATTTAATAGGAAAAGCTACTGACAGGGTCTTAGTGCAGTTTAAGCGTGTTACAATTCAGCGGTCATGTTCCTAAAGTGTCCACCCTCATCAGATCACTGCCAACAAGAGGGAAGAGGCTTCATGGTTTATGGCAAGGGCTTATGCCCAGTCTTAAAGGCCATTCACAACCAATGTAATAAAGATGATACATTTAATGATAATTTTAGCTACAAAGTTTTAATAATCATTCTAATTCTATGAGAACATGGAAGTCCACACCACACCTGAAATGATAACGGCACTGGGACAATATGCTCATCACAAGCTCCAGATGCAATCTGCTGAATCTTTTCCACATTTCATGTACTTATTTTGAGGAAAAGTTTGCAAAATGGACCTGGACACTCACAGAAATGCATGAGAGTTCTGACTCTTTTGAATGGCAAATTCTAGGAGGAAACACTTAATCCAAGATTTCACTTAAGGAACACTGAGAGGATGAGTGTGTGTGGAGAATGGGAGGGTAAGTTGGATTACCAGTGTTGAAGCCAGTGGTGTGTATAAGGGCCTCAATCCCATGATCATTCAATCCCCCCTCTCCCCCTCACACTCACACTCTCACACTCACACTCACACACACACACACACACACACACACACACACACACACACACACACACACACACACACACACACACACACACACACACACACACACACACACACACAAAACACAAATTAAAAACAGAGTTTAACGGTTTATAATAATCAGTCCAAAGCTTGTGATTATCAGGCATTCATGTCTAAGAAGTTAATCTTCTAGGTCCAGTTCATCCAACACTGTTTGAACTGTATTGGGGGAGTTTGCGTATTAATACCGTAAACCAGTTCTATATGGGTCAGCTGCAGTTCAGCTTGTAGAGCATGGCACTAACAACGACAAGGTCATGTATTTGGATATTTGGATTTGTTTCCCAAATGAGTAAATGAGTGTCTCCAACGTCTTTCTTGATGTGGACTGTGTTGGCTTTGTTTCAGAGATCATATCTGATTTTTTTTTTTTTACATGCAGGTCCTCCATACTTCATTATTCAGTTCACTCTGACTGTGGCAGTTTGCCTTTAGGCTAAAACAGAATCTGTTCAGTTACTGTTCTAGGGCCAGCTGTTGCCATCTAGCCACGATCATTATTGAAGACAAAACTAAGCTCAAGTCAGCTGAAACCTTTAACCATCTTTCCTTTAGTTGATTAAATTTGGCATGCAGTGATGACAGGCAGACCCCACCCTCGGGCTGGCCCAGCACACATCAGCACTGTATTACTGACTCCGCTGTGTGGAAAATGAACTTTTATGATCTCTGATTTATTATCTGCATCAGTGGCTCTGAAACGCCCCAGGATTGCTTTGAGGAAAGCTGAAGGGAAAAGCCTTCAGTCTGGGTGAGAAATCAAATCCACACCCCCCTCATCGACACCCTGTCCCTCACTGCTGATCACACATGTATGCTGTGGTCTGTGTGCGTTCTGAGTGTATATGCATTCAGCGTTATACCTGCACGTTCATGTCTTGCATATGTTGTGCAGTAATGTGAGTTTTATTTGCAGTAACGAGAGTATATATTTAATTTATTGTTAATTGATTTGTTACAAGTATATTATTTTAATTTAATTTTTTAAAAAAGTTTTAATTTAATTGATTTTTAAATTTATTTGAATACATGATTATTTTATTTATTTTGAAAAGCATGTTATTTATTTATTTACATGCGCACACAGTTGCTGTGCCATTTGTTGGCAATATTTCACACTGCAGTCTTTCTCTCTTTTCACATGCATTTTATAATCTCACAACTCAGCTAAAATGTATTTTTTCTTTTTCTTTTAACTCTGCAGTTTCTGCAGCAGCACAGCACTGCTCTGAAACTCTAATGTGCTGAATATATTTGTGCTGGAAGTGGCTAACATCTTGATTTAAGATGCTGAACTGCGCATTTGTCTCACAGCAAGTGTTGGGATCATAAATAAGACCCTCTTAAACACTGAGAGGTGACCTCTCATGAATGTCATTTAAAACTAATCAAGTAGTCTGTGGAAAAGTTCAGAGTGAGCAGAGAGAAAGTACATAGAAAAGACAGTAGAGAGCACATTTAAAAGTTTAAATTTGCAGTTCTAATGTGGTGTGACTGACCAAGGATGTAGTTTTACTTCCCTCGTCTCATATTTGGAGGTGAAGAGAGAGACTGAGGGAATGTGGAACATGTTGAGACTCATGATAGTGGACCTTTAGGTTAGAATAGACCTGATTTGTCTACAGGATCAGTGTCTCTTTTCTAAAGTAGGGATGCACGATATATCAGCCATCATGCCGATATACGATCAGTTTTAATGTTATCGTTATCGTTCCGATAAGAGAATTTGCCCAATATCTTAAAGGAGATATATAATGGATTATTTCCTTCAGCAGAGACACTTCAGATGCACACTCGTCATGATGGTTTTAAATTACTTGAAATATGATTGGAATAACTTCTAAAAGGAATCATTTCAAAAAGGAAAATGCAGTTAAGTGCAACACGTGCACGCAATTCTGTTGGTTACATAAAATTGTAATCAGGCTTTAAATTAGATTTAATTGAATTTATCTGCCAATATATCAGTTATCGTCTTTCAAATATAAAGAATTATAGGTTATCAATATCGGCCAAAATTTTCATATCGGTGCATCCCTTGTCTAAAGGCTTTTCAGTGGCATCTGGGTGTTTGAGAGATACACTTGATTAGGATTAGCTGAGCAGCCCTTTGAAAACTGCTTAGAAAAACTGCTTATTTTTTTTTCAAGAGTACTGATAGACCAGTATATCATATGGATGGATGGCTGTTTAGTCCAACTTTGATAATACAAAGTCGACTTTATGACTTAAGTGTTTAATTTGACTGTCAGAGAGGCTTTTTTTGTTCTTACATCAGTGTATTTTACATGGTTGTTTGTACTTGATAATCTGCGTCTTCTGTTGGGCTCTGTCTCTAATGAAGAAAAGGAGGATTTAAAGCCTCTGGAATGACACACAATGGTTCCAGTTCTTGATAAAGGGATGGTTCAGGAGTGAACTATCCCTTTAAAATACATTTTATTTCCCCATCCAATCAGTGCTTTGTGGTCTTCCTATGTCATTGGTTAATTGAATACAAGACCTCATCTATTCATAGTAATGAGTGACAAATAAGACATTTGTTTATATGGTGAGCTGGACATGGCAGACAGCAACAGGAAGAAGCTTGGAGTATAACCTAATAACAGGATACTGACAATGAGGATCAGTTTCTTTTCAATATACCTCCTAATAGAATCAAAACATCTTTATCGGAGGAGATAACATTCAGTACAGTCAACACCCATGACAATGGGCGTCAGGAGAAATAGAGAGCGGGTGGACCAAGTGGGAAATGAAGGTATATGTTAATGTGGTTCTATGCATGATTGTGTGCTTATCTTTATATAGTTGTTTATCATTTCCATGTGAATCTGTATGTGAGAGCTAGTACAGCGGACTGCAGTATTTGTTTATGGTCAGCAGGAGATGCGTGCCTGTTCAAGGCAGAAAGCACCCCCTGACAAACACAAAGACCCTGACTCGTTTGATAAAGGTGTGTGAGGGGAGAAGTGCATTTGTGTGCAAAAGAGAAGGGAAGTGATTTGTGTATGTGTGTGAGTGAGGGAGAGGAAGATGGATGGAAAGCATTTGACAGAGTTTGTTTGAACCGAGAGCTGCTGTGGAGGATTAAGGTCCCTCTGATCAGAGCAAGGGAGGAAATAGAAAGAAGGAAAATGGGAGAGAGAGCGAGGACAGGCAGATGTCAACATGTCTCTCAGATCCACTGGATTTGTCTGACCAGTGTTTGGTCTCAATCCATTGCTTTGAAATGCCACAATTCTGGGAGAGCTGTGGTTTTGATGAATCCTGTAAATACTGAGTAAGTTTGATATGTGCAAACACATCAAAGTTCACAGCATCAGAAACATGCATATAATTCATACATATATATAACACTTTGACCTTCACATGAAAAGTTTCCAATAGCATCACAGGAATGGGACATTATGATTTTGCTGTTAGTTTACAAAAAATATCTTGTTTATTTATATGATGATGTGATGAGTATCATACTTTTGCATTCTGCATAAAATTCGACGTGGGACTGTTGCAATATAGGCTACTGGTATTGACTATAACTGTGATATATAAAAAAAAAATATTGATATGTTAATACTACACATGATAATATCGTAAATAATCCAGCGCCAGTAGCTGGTTCATACTCCAACATAGTAGGTGGCGGTATTGCACCTTTGCGGGTTGCTACCCATCATAAACACTGAAAAAGACACAGTTTGTAGCTACTACTCAAGGGGGTAATCCATCGACCGGAAGTTGAAGCCGGCCGGGTGCCGCCATGTTGTAGCAGAACTTCACTTGCGTTAGCATTTCCATTGACTCCCATTCATTTTGGCGTCACTTTGACAGCGAATAACTTTACATCTGAGGCGTTTAAAAACTCCATTTGTCCATTATTTATTTCTAAAGAAACACGACAATGTATAAAGTGCTCCATTACCTTCTATGTTACATTATGGCCCCGTAGAAACAGTTTTAGTAAAAGTAGGCTAACGATTGCGTCATAACCACTCGACTCTCTGTCGCGCTGTACAGAAATTACCGTACAGACAGGAGGTGAAGCTCTCAGGCAATCGGGGGGACGTCCCGTCAAGGGAGAAGCCCATAGATAATGAGTCCATAAAAGCAACGGAATACTTACTCCTGCTCACTCACGCCAAAGAACTCTTTGCTCAAGTTCCCGTCTCTGCAAGATTAACGTTGACAATTTTCACGCACAGCTACTAGAAGAGTAACGTCTGTCAGACAGGTTGCTCACGTCATCAAGCTTAGTTTGAGTCGGTTTGAGTCTGCGCGTCAGGAACGGAAGTGCTCAGAAATCGCTAAAAATGGGCTTCAACTGTCTCAACTGAGTTCCAATGAGATGGCTCTGTCCATTTCTTATACTGTCTATGCTACTACTTCAGCACATAATCATTTTGGAGGGGATGACAGCTGAAAATGAGACTGTCTACCCGCACCTGAAAAAAGTTTGCTTGCCAGTGAGTAGTTTGTATAGTAATGGTTACAAATTCCTCTCTCTGCCTCTTTTCACTCGTATTGTGAGCGATTCATTGATGAAAAAAGACACAAAATTAGTTAAAGATGAGCATTGAAAAATCCCCCCCAAAATTCCCCCCTTTTGCCCACGATAATAGTGTAGTGAAAATTTGATCTTGTATGTGTGCATCGGCACTTAAAGCTCCAGTCGGCAAGTCTGGCAGATTGAGTGGATTTAGGAAAATTTTGAATGTTTACAACTCTCATGCCCCTCCCCCACTATCAACAGATACCCTCCCACCGTGACCGAGTTCATGCTCGTCAGTGCGTGTGCACCAGATTTTCAGTGAACGCGCCCGTCTCATCAGCATCCATCAACGCCATGGAGTATTTGGAGGTATGCTGTCCTGGCTAATCTACCGATAGATTGCAATTGCTAACGTCATTTATACTCTAAATGAGCTTACTTGATTTTCCGCCATCACTCGAGATCTTCGTTACTGCGCGAACTTCCGCGAGCTTCAGGCGTGTGCAAGTGATTGTAACGTGCGCGAGGGGTGTCGTGTGCCCGATCTGTGATTGACAGTCAGATCTCACACCCCCCTACGCTGATTGGACATGATGAACCGGGAGCTGTGGATTTTTGCAAAACAAATAACACGCTCCAGGTGGAGTTAGAAGCTCGGGTTTTTTTCTAAAACCACTTTATGTTGTTCTGTCAGATTATAGTGTCGATTTCACTGAATATGATCAAAAAAATGTTGCCGACGGCAGCTTTAATTTGAGTTTAGTATGATTGATTTTAGAAGATTTTAATTGACACTGAAGATTAACTGCATTACACATTATGTGTGTTGAGTGTGACCTTTCTGTTGCTCTCTTTCTTGAGCATCCTGAAGTCCCATCAGATTTTGGTGGGCATAGCCCCTTCACCCTCTGGGAGGGCTGTAGATTATTAAAAACCCTTATCTATGTGCTCAGTGTGTAAACATAACTCCTTTTCTTCCTAGCATCCTTCTGTCACCCTTTCCTTCAGACTTACATCAAGGATGAATCCCTCCATCTGTCCATAGTGGGATAAGGAACGCAGGCTGTGCTAAGGGAAGTCGTACAGGAGGATGCGTGTGTAAGCGTCTGTGTGTATGTGCAATTTTTCCTGTGCGGTTGTCATAGAGTATGAGATTTTGTGACATGCCGTAATCAAAGTTGAATCGCACTGTTCTGAGATAATGCTCTTAGATCAGGGAGGATAAATTCAGGATTGTTCGGATGCCCTTGGCCCCCCACCCTCTCCCACACACATCTGATGAAATTCAAGGTCAAGTGTTGGCAAAGCCTGGAAAGGCTCCAGTCAAACGCCCGGGTCTTTAAATGATTTTAGTTGCTTATTCTTTGCCCATTGTTTTTTTTCCTGGCCATTGTCAATTAATGCAGCCAACTGGTCTATGAGATCTTCACTTGACTTCATTTGACACTCAAATGGCCTTGAGTTTAGCTCAAAATCAAAAAAGTAGCATGGAAATAGTGAGTCTACCACTGCCAGCACCAACCCACCCAACTTGAAGCCAGGATTTACACAGCCTGGTGTCAACTCAGTTTGCCATACTGATGCCCAGTGTGGAGCGTATGGTGCTTGGCAATTGGTGCACATTTTAACCAGAAGGCCATGAATGAAACAACCTGGACATGCTTGTTAAGCAGATCCAATCTGAGATGTCAAAATACAGTGTTGCAAATGCAATTTCATTGATTGTACATACATTTTATATATATATATATATATATATATATATATATATATATATATATATAAAATATGCATGCATACATTTTTTTTTTTTTTTTTTTTTTTTTTGACTGGAATTTGAAGTCTCTGATTATTTGTGATGGTTTTCTGGAAGCACAAAAGAAAATGAATCAAGTGAGACTTCCAATGTTGCAGTTGTATCCTAGAAAGACAAAGAATTGGAAAGAGAAGCATGAATATCCAATTATTTTATCAAGTGAACCACACACTCCCAGCTTAAACCCTAAAATGTGCAGTTTCCTCACATTCCCAGAGATGCTGCTTGTGTGTGGTATTAAACATGAATTCATTAGCACTCTTTGATGTGGCTACTCAGCATGTGGTCTCCAGTCCATGTATATGTTTGTGTGTGTTGCAAGGAAGCTTTCCAATAGAATAACTTTTCTTTTGGCAACGTGCTAGAGTGTTGGAGTATCTCTGGGCTTGAGGTCAAGTCATGTTTTCTGTTCAAGACACTGGGAATGCTGTTTTATATCCAACTGGCAGTCTCCTAAAGCAACCTATGGGAAGATGCTAGAATTATAAACCCCTGTTTTTGGATGACCTTGCAGATTAGCTGATCCTAAAGCCCAGTGCTAGATGCCTTTTTAAATATTTTACCACCATGGATTGGCATGGATACTTGCTCTTAACATCCAACCATGCACAGAAAAGCCTCTAGCAAACCAAGCTGCATTTTACAATAGTTTGATATCTGCATATTAATATTTAAGACTGCTGTTGGAGCCATAGCCTAATGGTTAGTAAATATGCTACAGGTCCATTGAGTCAATACGGGAGATGCGGTTTTAAGTCCTGATCCCATATTTCCCTCTTCTTCCCATAGTTTCCTATTGTCTCTCTGATTTGTCTATTTGAAAAATGTCAAAAAGAGTATGTGTTTAATGAAAGGATTTTAGCATGTGATTGCTTTATGGGAAGGATGTTCATTTCGTCTTTTGGCTGCTATTTGAGCCCACAAACTAGCCGAGGGGTCATAATGTGTTTTGATTCAGCTTTACAAGACCACCATTTCCTCATGCATGTTTTTACCTCAGCTCACATCTCCGTTCTCTCCCACTTTAAATGTAATCGCTAGTAAATGATACCTGCTGTAGTATTTTGAAGTGGTTCTTTGCTAGACTTTTCTGTGAGAAAACATTATCCCCCACTGCTCAGATTACATGCACTACTATTTTTCCAACCATTCCCTTCCATACACACCGCTGCAGTAGGACCATTCTCGCGCAGAATGGAAAGTGTACCGAACCCTTTATTACTCTCCTATGCCTCTGAGTGGGCTAACGCTCCCTCCCTTAGTGAGTCTCTGCTTTCTGTTTCAATGGCTAATCATTACTGTGGAGTCCATACCCTTCACTCTGTATAACGTCTTAATGCCCACTACAACAGCTAGGCAGTGATTTTCACATCTGCTGTGAACCTCAGCAGTTAAGTGTCAGCCTAGCATACCACTGCTAGTTTGCTCTGCAGCTAAAAAAACTGTGTTTATATGCAAGACTCTGCTGTCCATTTATTTTCAAACTTTTACAATTTGTGCAGCTCAACACTACAGACCACAGTGTCAAAATGTACCTATTTTGCTCAAGGATAAGGAGCAAACTGTTCTCCCCCCGTCTTTTGTGGAGATATTAGCATTTCCTTCTAATTGGCCCTGTGGTCCACCACTACTCAAACATTGCAGGCATGACTGTGAGCTCTGCCACTCCTTCAGCAGTGTCAGCAGGTGAACTGCTATCTGGAAAGATGGAAGAAAATCAGCCAAGCATGCAAATCGCATACCAAGGGAAAAATCAATTAGAGGGCCAGAGGTCCAGCTGTGAGGTGGGGCACAGGCAGAGAAATTGTGCCCATCCTGGCTGTTAACTCCTGGGGCAAATGCATTATCCCATTGAGAATGGCATCCATTCATGCCAACTGTGCATGCTCCAAGAGTGCCTTTCTCCACCTCTCTTTCTCCCTCTAATTACTCATGCATTTTTTTTCAAATGGCTGGAAAACTGTTATGTGGCTTTAATAATTTGTCTTCTGGGACCGTTCCTCTCATAATCTGATACAGTGGATGTAAATTGTGGAATCTTTACAATATCTTTTTATACAATATCTTCTGCTAACACTCTTTTGTTCTTTCTTTCTGTGCAGGTACAGAATGTCCTCAACTTCACGAGAAGCCTGAATACTGATACAGAGTACGGGTAGCGAGTAGTGGACAGAGACATTCTTCCCGTAAGGTATCAGGACAATGGCTTCCCACACCAGGAGATGGAACTTTTTCACTTTTTCTTGCTGCATTATTGTCCTTTTGGTTCCCCTTGTGGCTACGAGACCACAACAGCCTTCAGCAGCAACCAGAGTACATGAGGAATACAGTACCTTCCGGGCAGAGAACCCTGAATGGACTTTTAATCACCTTGCAGTGGACCACAGAAATGGGAATGTGTACCTTGGGGCAGTGAATCGCATCTACAAACTCTCACCTGGGCTGGACGTACAGGTGTCGCATCAGACTGGTCCAGATGAGGATAACCGGAACTGCTACCCACCCCGTATAGTGCAGCCTTGTAGCGAACCACTCACATTGACCAATAACGTCAATAAGATGCTGCTCATGGACTACCGCGAGAACCGGCTGCTGGCCTGTGGCAGTCTGTACCAGGGTATTTGCAAACTCCTTCGTCTGGATGATCTCTTTAAGCTTGGAGAGCCCTTCCATAAAAAAGAACACTACCTCTCTGGCGTCAATGAGAGTGGCTCCGTGTTTGGGGTCATTGTGTCTTACAGCGATGCCACTACTGATAAGCTTTTTGTGGCCACAGCTGTCGACGGAAGACCGGAGTACTTCCCGACAATATCCAGTCGTAAGCTCACCCGTAACTCTGAGGAGGATGGGATGTTCGCCTACGTCTTCCATGATGAATTTGTTGCCTCCATGATTAAAATCCCATCGGATACATTCACAGTGGTGCCAGACTTTGACATCTATTATGTCTATGGGTTTAGCAGTGGAAATTTTGTGTATTTTCTTACATTGCAGCCCGAAATGGGGGGAGGCCCGACAACCGGGTCATCATCAGCCGGACGTGAACAGGTGTACACTTCCAAACTGGTGCGACTCTGCAAGGATGACACCGCGTTCAACTCGTACGTCGAGGTTCCTCTTGGTTGTGTTAAGGGTGGGGTTGAGTATCGCCTGCTGCAGGCAGGCTACCTGTCCAAGGCAGGTACCATCCTGGCGCGTTCGCTAGGCATAGGACCCGATGATGACATCCTTTATGCTGTGTTCTCCAAAGGACAAAAAAGGAGGCCCAAGGAATCATCTCAGGAGTCAGCTCTCTGTGTGTTCACTCTGAAAGAAATTAATGAAAGAATTAAAGACCGGCTACAGTCATGTTATAAAGGAGAGGGAACCCTGGATCTCGCCTGGCTCAAAGTGAAAGACATCTCGTGCAGTAGTGCGGTAAGTACATTCAACACTCCCCTGCTTACCTTCCATGATTACCTTCCTTGATGTGAAAACTATTAATTTCAGGGCTAGTCATCAAATTGTAAACAAATGGAAAGTTTAGAAACAAGACCATTCAAGTTTTTACCAGAACGTAGAGCTAATTTTGGTCAGATAAAGGCGCACATATGAGGTAGTGCCCACTAGCAATACAATACGACTTTTGATCAATGACCTCTGGCTGTGCTTATAACAAGCCTTTTGACAACACGGGACTAGGTATCGAAATAAAGCGACTTTTTTTTTTTTTTTTTTTTTTACTTTATTTTGATTTTTCCATATAAACAGAGTACATCACACAATTACAGATACCATTGGAATATTACATTTATGTAATTAATTCCGTCTCTTTTGTTCATAGAAAGTACCATACAGCAAACAGAGACAGAATAAGATTAATTCTAAGTTAAAGCTGCAGTCCGTAGCTTTTCCTCTTTGTCGCCATCTCTCTGTTCGAAATCTGTAACTGCAGTGATTCGCGGAATTATCATCTTTACGTGGGTTGTAAATCGGCATGAAACAGCGCGGATGAACACAGTGTTTTGAGGCGAGTGCTGCTGTCAGTCACCGCGCTGTGTGGATACTGTCATACAGAATCACAGATTCACTTTTTGAAAGTTTGACCAACATAAGAATTTTCATAAGAAAATGTCTTCTGAACAAGTAAGTAAAATCCATTTTTGTTCTGACCAACTAAGGGGGAAAAAGCATTCGACATGATAAGCTTCGTTAGATTTAATCAACGCGATTTACAGCAACCGTGCAAATTATAGCCTACTTTGTTCTCGAATTGTTCATGTTAACAACATCAGCATTGCGTGACTAATGTTAAATTTAATGTGTTTTATGGTTACCTGCGTAGTTCAGAATTCATATTCTCCATAATAGCAAAACGAGAAAGGCACAACAAAGGAAACTCCATAACTGTGTGAATTAAGAAAACGTACTGTTACACGATTGAACTATTGAAATGTCTTACTTGTTCAGCAGAAAAAAGCCGTCTCTTCTTCCGTTTTGAACCCCTTCAAGACACGGAGTTCACGCACTTTTCAAAAGCCCCGCCGATGTGTAAATCCTTGTGTTCGCATGAGACGGTTTCTTTCTCTTTCTCTAGCCACCTTAAATCCGAAGTACGAAGTCTTTTGGGTTTTATAACTGCTGAATCTCCAGTTGACACTGATGATTGTTGTTTGGATCTTTCTGGATGCCATAAGTTTAATTATGTAAAGTGCTGCGAGAAAAGCCTATACATCTAAACATCTCGTCACGCGCAGTATAGCCGGCTAGCCGAAACTCCTTCTTTATGTGTACGGGTGTGACGTAATGACGCAAAGACATGCTCGAATTTCCCGCGGAAACCCACCAGTACCACTGGAATTAAAATCATTATTACAAGCTAACCGTTTTGAATCTAGCTATGGCAAGCAGATAGTTTTGACCACTGGCAGAATAAGTTTTTTTTAATATAATTATTTTGGATTATTTTTAACTTAAAATAGTTACGGACTGGAGCTTTAAGCAATAATAAAAAGGAAATATACAATTATGGATCTGTCGTAAAAAGCAAATTACGTCCAAACAGCATTCAGCGTGAGAGAATAAAAAAATAAAAAAATAAAAAAAACAGCAACATAAACCAAAAAAAAAAGAAGTTTGGTCATCCAAAAACATATTCAGGATAATATCATGTGTAAGAAGATTCTTTACTGCCAGAGGGCATATAGACAGGCGTTTAAAACCATTTCACTTTCCTACACAGTCTAGGAAAGGACCCCAAATCTTATAGAAGTTGTCAGAAGATCCCTTCATTGTATGCCTGATTTTTTTCTAGTTTGATGAAATGATAGATATCATTAATCCATAGAGAATGAGTAGGAGGTGTAGGCGATTTCCAATTTATTAAAATAAGGCGTCTTGCCAGAAGAGTGACAAGCTACAAAAGTCTTATATTTGGGCATGTTAAGTGAAAGAGAGAGAGTACCAAATAAAGCTGTAACAGGCAAAGGTTTAACATAAAATCCAAGAACTTCAGATAATAATAATAAGATCAAAGACCAATATTTGTGTAGAGATGGACAAGACCAAAACATATGCGCAGTAGATGCAGGGGCTTGATGACAGCGATCACACATGGGATCTACCTCAGAATATATTTTAGAAAGTCTAACTTTGGTCCAGTGGGTGCGATGAAGGATTTTACACTGCATCCGACCCCGTCTATAAAGCGACATTTTTAATGGTTCCCTGGAAAGTGACTGTTTTGAAAGCAAAAAGCTTATATTTTAAACTGTGGGTGTTTGGGCTAAATTTAATTGGAATATTTGTCATTACAGTTTCAGTCTGTATTTTAAACCAATTTTGTTTTACACCGTATCCGTATGTATTTTAAACCAATGGTGTTTTACAGATGTTTTAAAAAGAGATTTTAAAAACTAATGATGTTTTATCTTGCAATATACCTGATCACTATATCTGTATAAATGCAGTTTTACCTTGGCAGGTAACATTTTGGAATTTTTTACTTTGTATTTCTTTTGATTTAATTTTTTAGAGCAGTGACAACATAATTGCTACCATTTTGGTTACCAGCTTATGGCCAGTTCCAGATAAAAAAAAAAAAGATTTTGACCCAGCAGTTTCCCCCTTGATTCGATAAAATAAGGTTAAATTCTTAAAACGTCTCCTTTAGGCTTGGATGCTCGGTGTGGATTCTGTTTTTCTAGACCTTTTGATAAAAGGCAACCAAGCTGTATAAATGTGAAACTTCCATACTCGAAGAATCAAACTATTATAATAACACTGTATTGAATTCCAGCCAGGGAATAAATGAATTATTACCACACAACGCTCAGCATCAGACCCAATGAATTCTTGCTCCTTTCAGAAACCTCAGTGCCAGGTCGAACGCTACATAAATAGAATGAGCTGTTCAGGATTGTACAAGAAGAGTTCCATGTTAATAGCATGCAATTCTTTTGAAGAACCTTGGAGTAGAATGTAAATACCATATGAAGACCATTGTATCATCATATGATGATATTACCATCACTGTTCCATGGTACTGCCACTGTACCTTTTTTAAGATGGTGAATGAGGTAACATGAGGGTTTCTGCGTGAAGGGTGTGATTTTTGGCAAGTTTTTCTTGATGTGGAGAGGATATGTGTGTGTGGACTGATGTGGAAGTGAAACTGACACACTCACACACTTACAGGCACTCGCACACAAGAATAAATGTGAAGCAGACTGTGAGAGAATGCTTTTGTGATAAGTGTATGGCTAGAGATGGAGGAAGAGAGGGAGTTATGTTGAGGAATGGTGCCATTTCTGCGTGCTCTGCAGTATGGCCACTGCAGCATAAATTAAAGAGAGAGCGTCACAGTGAGGAGAGAGAGATGGATTGCCTGTGTCTCCTCCTTTGGTAACTATGGCTACTGCCTCATTTAAAAGCCAGACAATTGTTTGATTGGGGAAGAGAAAAAGACAAGTGAGCTCAAACACATTATATCTGAGACTGATAAATGCTCTGTTACTGTTTAAATTATCTTCTCCGAGAGCTGTTAGTTCTCACAAACAAATATAAACAGAAAAATACAAACCCATGCATGCATAGGCTTATAAAAGACAACATGAAATTAACATTTACCCTATTTACTTTAATAAAATAAAATGCTCCTGGTCTTAAGCATTATTCACAGCATGTTATTCTGAAGAACAAGGTATTTCATCTCTATATAAAAAAACTGATTCAAGCCAATATTGTATGTTTAACTATGCATGCTCATTTTCAAATTTTTTCAATTCATCTTTAAAAATTGTTTAATGTAACCGTTAACGAGTCTTTATGCACCGCTAACTTAATGCATTGTGAATGCTGTTTCATGTTGTCTTTCACAGTGAGCAGACTACATTAGGTATAAAGCAGCTTCCAAACACCCACAGGCAGAAGGAACATGAACATGATTGCGCTGACTCACCTATGAATAAAAGCACACGCTCATAGAGGGATACATTCAGACACTCATGTGTTTCAACACTTACAAACACACTTATTCGAAAGCATCCCAGGGCAAAAAAGAATGACACGTCTTTCAGGCAATTCTGTGACTGAAGTTAAACGCTCTTGGGCTGTGGTATTCCTGAATCTGCACTCAATGGGACCACATTGACAAGATAAAAAGTGGGAAATGACAGGAGTGATAAAACGGTGCATGAACCTGATATCTGAGTGGGGGAGATGATTTTACAAGAATCACTGTTGTTAGTCTCAGATGGGTTTGTGTTTTCAATAATGCATGGAAAAACTCAACGCTGCCATGTTAGAATATTGCAACAAGGAATAAGGAAGCAAGAAAGAAATGTAAAAAAAGGGTAGCTTTTTGACTCCCTGATATGAAAGTCTAATTAAGTAAGCAGAGAAGCGCAGTGAGATCAAGCAAGCCCTTCTTCATGAATGTGAAGATAACATTCTCTCAATATTCAGCCCTCTGCAAACATTACATCAACATGACATGATAGTAATGCAGGTTCGGTGAAGATATGAAAGTGATGTATATCTTAATATCCTCTCTGTGCCCTCTGCAAACGATAAGGATATTATGCTGTGAAAAATCATAGCATAATGTAAGCCTGGCTCATACGAGATATCTCTAGTTCTGTCCAAAAATCAGGTACTAGCAGTTATCATCATGTATACTGTGCAGGCAGATGACATGGATGAATAGCTTTTTTATTATTTTAGATGCATATCCAAAATAATATAGAAAAATATATGAACTATGATCTAATCTGTCTGAGACCTTACAATGAGAATATTTGGCCATAAACTATTTTACAGCTTTAGTAGTTTTTCTTTTATCATTTAAAAAAAAGTCTTTGACAATGCATATCATTATTTTTCCAGTGTCTTGCACCATATGCCACATTTAAGATGGCGTGTCAAGTTCATCTTAGTAAGTTCAACCACGCTTCCTGAGACACCTGCTTTCTGTTGCACTGCATCTGTCTGTTTTATACACAGGGATTCGTCCCTATGTATAAAATGTAAAGCCCTATGTAAAGTGTGAACTTTTTCTGTCATTTCTCTATTTTTTTATTTACAGTGATGGCTAATGCCACATTACCAAACGTTTTACTGTATAAATAACTGGTAACTATAGTTAGCATGGTTCATTTTGTATGTGTCAAGTGAAAGCAGAAATGTATGTGGAGAGGCAGCAGCAGAATTCTGCACTTTGCTGAATCTTTCAAGCTCTCTGTTGCTCTTTTTTTGCCCCATGGTGTGTTTTTTTCCCCTCCAAATTAATGAACAGATGAGCAGACCTACTGCTCATTAGGGCAGTCAGACTGCATGAAGGGGCACTGTTAATGTCAAACATGATGTGCACACACACACACACACACACACACACACACACACACACACACACACACACACACACACACACGTTGGTGCAACAGCATTATGAGGACTCTCCATAGGCGTAATGGTTTTTATACCGTAAAAACTATATATTCTATCCCCCTACACTGCCCCTATCCCTAAACCTACCCATCACAGGAGACATGCAGCATTTTTAATTTTTTAATAAAACATTGTTTTTTATGTTTTTTAAGCCATTTGATTTATGAGGACTTTTGAAATGTCCTCATAAACCACCCATAAGTTGTAACACCAGTGTAATACACATGTCATTATACAAATTTGTGTCCTCATAAATCACATAAACCAACTCACACACACACACACACACACACACACACACGCACACACACACTTACAAAAGAAAGGGTGTGCATTTCACTATGTGAGACAGAATAACCATCTTCATCAGTTCATTAAACCAGACGTAGACTAAATATTTCTAGATGGCATGTGAGAATGAAGTATCTCACACACGTACACATAGCCGTGGCATGTCACACACAATGGTCATGCTGTCACCCTCATTAAGAAGAGATTGTGTCTCTTTGAAATATGCACCACTATGTATGTGACATGAACTCTTAATTATGTCGTCTGCCCAGATGCAATGGTGCCCTCTTTCTGTGACTTAACCCCAACCCCCCCACCCCATTTATTTTAATTATTTGTATTAATTTATTTATTTATGTATGTATGTTTGTTCGTCTTTTTATTATTTATACTATAAGAACGTGTATGTATGTATGTGTATATATATATATATATATATAAAACACTGTCAAAGAAAGTATAATTTGCCATATACAGGTTCATGAGATTCAAAGTCAGGCCCATGTTCTCTTAGTCCCAAGTCCAGGGTTCGATATGTCATGCTCACAGCTTTACTCCCACAGGGTTACAACTGGCAGCTGTGTGCTGCTATTTAAAGATCAGACACATCGAAGGGGAATCCAAATGCAGAGGCAGAGATCTGAAGCTCGCTCAAGACTTACTGTAGCTTTGGTTGTGCCAAACATCTCTCAGACTTCCCAAATGCCTTTGGGTCCAGACAGATGAGTGTTCAATCCTGAACAACAAAAGGCATTCTAATGTTTGTTTATTTTTTGTTTTTAAAGTGTATCGGATTGATCTATGATTGACTGGAACTTCACTGCCTGCCATGCTTTTTGTGAAACCAAAAACAAGTTAACAATATTGTTCCATTTATGCAAGTCCAAATATTTCAACATTTATTTACAAGGAAAATGCGGTATGTTAGATTTTCATGTTCATTGTGTCTTGTCCCATTTTGCATCAGGAGTGTCGTGTACATTCCGGTTAATACTGATATTTTATATTTCTTGCCAATAACAAATCATTGTAAGGGAGAAGATGATTATAAAGCGCTTGTGATGATGCAAATGTGCATTGAAGTATCACATAATGAATGTATAAGTGTGTAAGTTGTGGTGTCTATATAGATCATTCTGTGTTGACATCTGACCTATAAAAAAAATCTGCAAGCGCCCCATGTTCCCTACGTCAGCAGAAGGAAATGGTGTGGAAATGAGTCTGGAAATGAGTCACAGTAAATTCACCCCTCTCATCTCCTGGAGTGATGTATTCAAGCAAACAAGGGCGCACCACCTGCTAATAGGGTCTCTTTTCGTTAATTTATGCGTTTTTCTCAACCTCTGCTCAGTTATAGAGACATTGCGGTCAGAGAGATAAGAACATTTTAAATTAAGATTGGTCTCATTATTATTCATAATCATCTCAATTATAAGTCATTAAAATCAGGCTATAGGCTGTTCCCTTACAGCTGTCAGTCTCTCTGCATGCTCATTACATATTATTGCCAAATAATTAGCACCTTTCACTCTCCTAGACAGACCAGTTTTTTTAATACTATCGAAGTGGCTGTCAGTTCTCGTTAGTTTCCATTTGCTAGTCATACTTATTTTCCCCCCCATTAAAGGTGCATTTAGTAATTACTGTGTTGCGTTGATGTGGCAGTCATGTTGGACTTCTACTGATATGCAGCATTATGCAAAAGCAAACATTCACAAATACTAATGCTATTGTTAAAGTATGCTATTCACAGTCAACTGTGATTAATTTTTTTTTTTTAATGACCGAAATGATAAAATGGCTTTTAGTAAGCCACTGATGTGACAGGTCTTGATACGATGTTGTAAATTACTTTAGAGATTTTGTTCAGAAGCATTGTGGGTGCGGTCACATTTATTATTGCTCGGCAAAATTTTGTGGGGGCCAAAGGACAAAACATTATGATTTTCCCATGCAGTGTTTGCATAGGAAATTCACCACATTGACAGACAGAATGCTGCTTTATTTGAAAGTAACTTCTGTGTGAATGGTGCTTCATGCATCACTACACTATTGTCATTGGACATTTTTTGCCAGCAAAATTTCGACAGTGTGACCATGCCTTATTTTTCATATATAAAACGTTTTAAATAAAGGTAAAATTAATGAGTGCACTTCTAAATTGGACAACATACTGGTTTATCACTATGTAATATGTAGCCCTCCTGCAATATCTTGATTTTTCATTAACATTGCTCCAGTTCCTCACCAAGTTTCTCTTTGTTAAAGCTTTCTGGGAGAACCACTTTATGGGATGGTGTGACATGGTTTTAATCAGTCGCGTGCACTGTGCGCACTGCATTTCCATTCATTAAAGTCGATCTCCAGGTTTATTGGCCTCAGTAATTACATCTCCCATCGTAACTACTGCAGCAAAGGTCATAATCCATCATAAGATCGTTATCTACTAATCAGCCTAAACTCACTTTACATGTAGATGTGAAAAGGTTATGTGCTCTGACACTTGTTGGATATTTAACAATTTCGTAGTCTTTCCTTTACAGCATTCTTTGGAGCCATCGTAAATCTTGGATTGTGCCACACATACATGTACACCCATGTTGATAAGACTGCGTACACAAGCACATGTACAAACACATTTAAGCAGCGAACCGTGTTGCTTCTGACTGTTGAGATCTTGCAAAAACACAATTTGCATGCATTCTAAAACCACCTTCAGCCTAACCAGTCTTAAATGCATGCATTTTTTAATACACCCAACACACGACCTCAGAAGAGCACACAAATGCAAACCCCAAACTTTTAGTTTCTTCACAAATGCTGACATTTCACATCCCAAGGGTTTCATTGATCCACAAAGGGTGATGCATGTGGTGACATTCGTTTTTATCATTGAGCTGTACTCGGCCAAATCAAACAAATGACTTCTGATTCGTGTCCTGAGCTTTGTTTAAATGGTGCAATGGCAGCAATCTGACAGTTGTCATTTACTTCCAGTAGGTCTAGCAGGTGATTTTTAATATCTGTTTAATGAAGTTTGAAGAGGTGTAGAGCAGATGTAAGAAAGCTTTACAACTCACCGGCTTTTTAGATACCATCATGGGTCTGTGAAAATCCTGTCCTGTGGCCGTTTAGATTTTGGACTGTACTGTATATCTTTCTGCAAGTGTAGTGCCATAAGATTGGAATTGGGATTTGCTTTATATCAGTAACACTCATTTTGATATCTTTTGACAATTTCTTTGAAATTCTCCGGTTCAGTTGGAAGTGGTGATATTGCCCAGAAAAGATCAAATTATAATGGGAAAGTGCTTTCAAATGAAGGTCTTTGCTGTGGAAGCGGAAGCTTGCAGAATCTCTTTCTTACTGAAGGGGTTCACAGTCATTAAGTCATTAAATGTCATTACGTGCAGACAGTTGTGCGATAATCATCACTCACATCTTTTCATTCTCCCTTAGCGGAGTTCTTTGGTAAAGTTAGCACTAGGTAGAGGCCACAGTAGGATGGAAACTGAGATGATGAGGCCTTTAATTCAAAAGAGCATGGTTGAAGACAAGAGATGAAGGGGTACAGAAGGATGGAGCGTAGGAATGAGTGATGATGGGTTAGCTAGGCATTCAGCAACGATTGGTGATTAGTATTATTTTTTGGCTCTGATATTTGATCTTTTTAAAATGTATTTATTTATTTTTAGATTGACTGATTTTGATATTTAATATTTATAAGTGGTGGTGCTTTATTATTCTCAACTTAAAATTCATCCCTTTTGGCTTCTGTGTCATGTCTCACATCTTTTTTTTATGTCTCGCTTGTGGTGCAATTTTAATGAGGATTTTTAAAATAACATTATAATTTACAGTATAAAAATGTATATTATATGTCACTGTGTTTTAAATAATTAGTGTTTTTAAAGATTGAGTAACTGTTATATTGCGGCAAAGGTAATCTAAATATAAAAGTAGGACAAACGAGCATGTGGAAATTAATTATCCGATATCTAAATGATAAATAAATAAATAGAAAAATCTAGTATATCCGCCACTATCCTGATGGAGCAATATATCATGCCTCCCTACTTGTCAAGTTAAAAATAATCCAGATTTTTCAAATGCTTCTCGAGGCCTCTCCACCTTCCGTTTGTGCATAATCTAGCTGTTTTTGAACACAGGCAGTTTTAAATCATGTTTGGTCAAGTGAACCTGAAATCAGTCTAATTATAAAGGGTTTGCTTAAAACCGATTAGTCGACTTGTTCAGTTTGCAGATATGCAATTTTGTTCATCTCTAATAGAATGCCATTATGCTGTCCACCAGAAAGGTTCTTTTCTGTGGAGAGCTGGTGTGATTGTCTATCAGTTGTTCAAACCTGATAGAAACTATTAAGACCGACCGAGTGGAGAATGCACCAAAATCAAATGCATAACGGACACAAAAAAACAACCTCTTAAATGCTGCAGAATTGTGAGAACACAAGGATTGCCGTGCTCCGAGCTGATTGAGTGTTGATATAATTACGTTGAACATGGAGCTGAGATTTGTGGGAAATAATGTCTTTGTTGCTAACAACAATCCCTGCGTGAGATATTACTTGAGCATGAAAAGGAAAGACTCTGAAAGGGTAATTATATGACTGTGCAGAATTAGCTCTTGAAGAGCCGATTCATCATCTGAATGATGTACACTCGCAGCAATGATCAGGGTTTATTTGCATAAACTCTGCATTTTGATCAAACTGTGATCTATTAATAGCACATTAAAATGTTTTGCGGCCTCTCAGCTAACAGTGAGGAATACAAAAGGCGTTTTTTTAACTAAAAAGTGTGTAGTTCATGCTCTAGACCTGCATTCAGGGTTCCTTTTACTTCTTGTGCCAGATGCTCTTCAAGGTTGGTCCCCTATGTGCTCCAATTGGACAAAAAGACCTAGAACAAAGCTTCTGAAAAAAAGCTTGGATTTCACTACTTGTGTTTCTATCCTGGGACACAGAGACGCCGGCACAAGGAAAGAGAGCTGCCTTTGTGTTGCTGGACGTAGCCAGGCAGCGAGTGGTCCGAATGACCTGATTCTGCTTCCCTGTCTCTGGAACCAGTTCAAATGAAAAACGGCGCCTGCGCCAATCCAGAAGCTTTTAGTTGCGCTCGTCAAACCATTCCCTCCTCCTTTCTTTCTCTTCCCCCAACCACCACCTCCTTTACACCTTCAGACACGCAGCGTGAAATTGCCAATAATGCGGCAGCTTGTTCGAGCGCTCCGCACCGAGAGCGAGCGAGGCAGTTGTAGATGGAAGGGAAGCATTAAAGTCAGAGAAACGGAGAGCACGAAGAAGTGGAAAAGGTTGATGGCCGGCAGGGAGGGCGCCCCCTCTCGCACATGAGGTGTCGAAAGATGTTATTTGCGTCGGGATGGGGAGAGAGGAAATGTCATGTTTATGTGGCTAGGTAATGAAAACGTGTCTGCTTCCTGAAAGGTTGACAGACAGGAAGCCTATTTCATTAGATTGCAGCACATAGGGTCTGATTGGCATGTTGTTCCCCTTGCCAGAAATACCGTGGCATATGCCAATGAGAAGACGATGAGACACATGCTCCATCCCCCCTGTCTGTCTCACAGGCATATGCGCCCTGCCACATGAGGCCTGGGCCTTCTGATAAAATAACCGCAATGCCAAAAGGCATTAGTCTGTGTCACAACTATTACTGTCATTGTGTTTATTCTTAGCGCAGTTTTTTCAATCCTTAAATCAGAGGTGGCAAGTCTTTGCTGTTGCTATAAGTCTGCTGTGTTGGGGCTTTACACATTTTGACCCGTGTAAGCAGGATCAAGGCCGTGATTGCGGTCGAGTTTCTTTTTTTTCTTTTTTTGCGTGTGTAAGCAGGTGCGCACGTAAAAGCAGATTGCTGCTGCCTCAACAACCCATGATGATTCATGGCCCCCGATATGGACAGGAGACATCTGCAGAAAGACTAACACTGCAGAAAACAGATCTTTCATGTAGCTGTGGCTTTCTAACAGGAGCCGTGCGCTAGAAATGAGCACAATTACTCTAGGCTGGCATAGGCGAGCCGAGCGGCACGCAGACTTTGGCTGACAGCAGAACATTTCTAAAGGTCAGACATCTGCAAAGAGAGAGAGAGTAAAAAAAAAAACATATGACGTTGAACATTTCCCTGTTCTCTCTCTCAACTCCCTTCTTCATTTCTTAATTTATTCTTCATTCCGGCTTCTATTGAGTGAACTGAGAATTGAGTGCGGTGTTCGCTATCGATTCGGCCGATCACTCATAAACCGCCATTTTAGAGAGACAGCCCCTGTCTTCCATTTGCTTAATAAAGGGTCTTGTATCTCCTGACCGCTGACAAATAGACATTTGCTATATTGCATGTAAAGACCCATCCGGTCACTTGATTGATCGTGTCTCTCTGAGGTTGGTCCGATAACTGCTCTACTACAGATTTGTCCCCTGGCCTGCAATGGATTTTCAAAAATATCATTAGTCAGAGGCCGTTGTTATTAAGATAAACACCGCTTCAAATGTAATTGAACTCCAATCAAGGGAGTATGTACATTATTTCAGTTCATACACAGTCTGTTAGTGATAATGTACATCCAGATGCTTCCTCTCCCGACCTGGGCATCACTCAGGATTGCCCTTCGCCCACTTTGTCACTTGGGACTGTGCTGTGGGTTGGTGCCTAGGGGCAAAACACAGCTCAAGCTGTCTCGTGTTTCATGTTCTGACTGAGAGAATAGGCCATTACAAACTTAAATATCAATGCTAATAAAGCAGTTTGAGACACCTGTTATGCTGCTTCTCAATGATGGACAATTATGGGGAATGCTTTTAAAACAAAACTAGACCCTTTAAAGTGTCTACATCATGTAGGTCAAACTTTTGTACACAAACAGTGGGAGTTTTTGTAATATTTGTGTGTTTACATGAGATATTAAGGTTTTCAGGTTTTTATGTGGTTTGACGTCCTTCCAGCCAGACCAATGGTGTGTGTGTGTGTGTATATATATATATATATATATATATATATATATATATATATATATATATATATATATATATATATATATATATTGCATAAAATATTGTGTGTGTATTAACAAAGTATGAATGCTTTAGCAGAAATGTGTGTTCGAGTAAAAATACGCTTTAGTATTTTTATTTAAAAAAAAAGATTTTAAAAATGAATCTGTTTGAATCAGGATAATATATTTTAAAAATCTGTTTAAATTAACATTCACATTTTATTTCTGAGCAGGCCTGATCAGAGCCTGAGGAGACACTCATGAATGAATTAAAGGCCATGAGCATATCATATTTGGCAGCACTTGAGAAGTGTTATGGTTTCATGCCCTCAATGAGTCAAAGCCCTGGGTATCATTAATCATGCTTTCGATTTGTTTGACATTTTATCCTGAGGTCTGTGCAGCTGTTTCAATGGATGCCGTTGTTTCCAAAGCCCTCTCAGCAGACTGAAATATGGATGCATTACCAAATTATTATTTCTATATCAGAAGCTGTAAATCACTCTATTCTGGCTGACACTGGCAACTTTCCCAACCATATGTTACATGTCACACAAAGTCACACAGCATCACCTGAAACGCCATATTTAAAAGATGCTTTTTAAGATGCTTTTCCACCTGAAATGATAAATGCACTTGGTCTTATATCAGATAAACCTCTCAACCCATTTTAGATATGACTGGCTGAGTTGATGCTAAATAGTGACAATGATGAATCTGTTGTGAAGCTGCCTCGCAAATGGTCCAGTAAACGTATGTTGTGACAAACTAGTCTAAAGAAACAGAAAAGCTTTTTCTCCCACCTTGGTAGCATTTTCCACATCCTTGATAATGATAATAGGCCATTGTCTTTTCATCTCACTACTCTAAACTAGAACAAGTCAATAAGTTGATTTAGTATGCTTGACTAGTTTTAGATTTTTCATTTATTGTTTTTAAATTATTTTAGAGACTGTTAGTCCGTTAGTTTGCACACTACTCTTAATTAGTTGAATTAAACATCCTTTGTTCTCCTTTCTAGCTTCTCACCATCGATGACAACTTCTGTGGTCTGGATATGAACGCCCCACTTGGCGTCTCTGAGATGGTACGCGGAATTCCACTCTTCTCCGAATCCAATGACAAATTGACATCCGTTATCGCCTACGTGTACAAGAACCACTCTTTGGCTTTTGTGGGGACCAAAGGAGGTCGTCTGAAAAAGGTAGGACTTTTGTTTCTTTTGCAAGAGCGTGAGAAACCAAGGAGTTAACTGATCCAATAATTGTATCATTGTTGTAAGCTTCTAAAAAGCATCAGAGATCGAGCTAGTCTTGTGTAGTAATTGCTGACTTTGGGCATTTTATGACACATGAGAAGATCAGAGCGTGGTCAACTACATCCGTTCTGTAAGAACGTTAGATCCAGTGAGTTTTGCAATCATGGTCATGCTCGGCAATCTTCTGCTGTTGTGTATGACGCGTGTAGAGAGAAACGGTTGGTAAGCGGCACAATGAGAGGCAGGCAGAGAAGGGCCATGGGAATCCCTGCACAGGCAGAGACTGTCGGGGGTAATTGGATGATGCGGTGCAGGGGCTTTCGGCCCGGTACCCTCTTCTCTGACTGTGCCTCAGAGGGAGCCGTGTCTGAGACGAATCCAAGGGCCAGCCAGACACTGCACAGAGCAGAAAATAACATTAAAATAGAGAGAGAGCACGACAGCAAGGGAGGGTAAGACAGACAGAGAGGATGAGTGAGAATGAGAGTATCATTTTTCTCTTTTTCTCAAGTGCTAAACCTCCAGGGTGTTGACGTTACAGACGGGCAAATCTTTGCCAAAAGGCAGGATTCCAATTTGACGCATTCTTGTTATTGTGGTGGTGTGTTTTGTAGTTGGGTCTGGCTGTGGATGAAAATCCATGGCATAACAGACTAGCCCCCCCACCCCCCATCCAAAAAAAAAAACCTGTTTTGGTGCTGTAAACAATGTTAGTTGTCCTGGAACTTATGCCAGATTTAAGACTTCACACCAAGAATGATAACTACTGTATGTTAGCTTCCACACCAAGGCATGATGACATTCGCTTTATTATAAGCATGTGCTGCAGTTATGCTTTCTGCCAAATGCTGGATTCCGATTGGCTGTCATTCATCAGCTGGAAAAGATCGTTCTGAAAGTGATTCCAATGATATTGTTCCTCTGTGTCATTATCTATGTAGTTGTGGTGTCAACTTCCCTATTATTGAATTAGAACGATTATTAAAACTTATACTTATTGTTACAGTTGAGACTGTTGTAATTATAGAGATGGAGCACTCATACTTCAAGACAACTAACTCTGTAAGATCTTGCAGGTAATAAGGATGTTTTCTGTGTGCCATTTCATTACAAAAAATGACTGACTTGTTTTGTTAGAGACTATGATTGACGAAATGACAGACACCGAATTCCAGATACGAACAAGCCAAACAAATCTCCAAGGAACAGACAGACAACACAGTGTCTTTCTCTTTCAGGCAGACGGACACACATAACCATGCGCACACACACAAACACACAGAACCTTTTAGTTGCCATTTCAGTGATTGCAGATCTCTGCGGGAAAACAGCCGATGATGTCACAGTTGCCTTTTAGACAAAACAAGAAAATAGTCCTCGCTAGCAGTCATTAATCAATGAAAATGAGTTTATTACTGTCCCTTTTGCATGGTGATTTATAGTCCGCCAGCACGTCACACTCAGTAAATTGTTTACTAGCTGAAGACGAGCTCATCACGAAAAGTAAATATTATCTGGAGCAACTTTGATCGTTTATGCGAGAGTTGTACGGAAACCTGGGGGGAAAAGACCCCATGAAATCAAAATGAGAGTTTTGAGATGTCTTGTTTTTCCTTGTGTTGCTGTGTTTTTCTTTTTCTTTTTTCATTTAATGCAGTTTAGAATCTCCACCAGGTATTTATTTTAAATTTGAACAGGATAATCCAAGGCTTACTGCATTCAGCATGACTGCGGTTCTCCAACTGTAGTTAGCGCTGTCTGTGTGATTGACTCGGAGAGGAGGTGCAATGGCAGGATGTTCTGTGTCTCACCGTGTTAAAAGTCAGAGCTGTAGCCAAACCCCAGAGAGAAGCAGTAAACAACTTCTAAACCCTCCAGAGAATATCACACAGACACGTTTTTATAATGCATGCACACACGGCCATCAGCATAAAAAGCACAGAGCTGAAAACACGAAACTGCTGCGTTTGCTGCAGCAGTTGTTCAGCACCCCTGGCACTGCGGCGGACCCCCAGACCAGATGTGGTTTTGGGACTTTGGAACCTCTTTGTCCCCTCTTGCACCCTTGTTTTTAATTAATCCATCCATCTATCCATCCTTCTCTCCCTATGCCACTTTTTTCCCCCACAAATTTTTATGAAATTTTGTATGCACTTTTTTTATGTATCTAGTGCAACAAAATAAAGGAATGTATGCTTTATATTTATTTAATGTATTTTTTTAATAAAAATATTTTATAATATAGATTTTTATTACTATTATTATTTATTATTATTATAAAATCAATTATGAAATAATAGTATTTAAAGTGCAACTTTGTTCATTTACATATACTTCTGACATTGTAACAATACAAAGCGGGTTGAAAATATGCAGTGTTTACTCATTGTCCGTGTTACCTAGGCCGAGAAATTCACATTTATTTGTCAGCAAAAGTCCGCTCGATGACATAAAAGACCTTTGACAGCTTACGGACAGTTGGATCAACAGGACAGCAGTTGTTATTTTTCAGCTTTCCCCCTCTGTTTGGCATAAAATGCTGTATTTGTGGTCATCCAGTTTGAAATGTTGACTACAAGATTTTCAGATTTTCCTTTGTGGCATTCTCTCCATATTTGCCACAGCATATTTTACAACGCACTGGATCCTTCGCTGGAAACATGGGCGTAGGTTTGGTCTCAGCTTTGGTGGGGACATCCCCCCCCCCCACCAAACCCCCAGCCCCCCCCGGGAATTATTTTGTTGTAAGAAAAGTAACAGTGCTTTAATGGCGATTTCCTTCGTCATTTCAGACTGCTGGCAATACAGAATGTTACAATACAGAAGTGAATCTACTTCATCTCATTATATTGTATCCTGACCCTTCTATTCTATATCAAATTCTATTGATATATTCTATTCTTAAAAAAAAGAAAGAAAAAAAAGTGCATTAGATTAAACTGGGAAGGGTCATAAAACTTGCATATTGTTATCCTAGGTTTACTGCTTCTATTGTTCTCAATTGTAAGTCGCTTTGGATAAAAAGTGTCTGCTAAATGAATAAATGTAAATCTGTTGTGGTTTGATGCTGTCTTTCCTGCATACAAAATGGTTAATTAAATCTGTTGTCTATCCTATGGCTAGCAAGTTTAACCCTCCTACCAGATATTGTTATTTGGATATTATCAATCAAATAATGATTTATTATATTTGAATAACCAATAGTGTTAACTTTTGCCTTTTTAACATTGCCAACATGTTTTTCCAGCACATGTGTCTAGCAAGTAGGCTACACTACAAATACATTACATAAACAGAATGTAGAAACGATAAATGTCTCAGATGATCCACTGTTTATGACTGCAAGATTCTAAGTTAAGGTAGGCTAATTAACATTCAGTGACTTGCTAATCTCATTCTATCATGATAGCGCGACTTCTATGAGTCTATCTGTGCTGCACACCCCTAATTAATGCTCCTAACCGTGAAAGATTGCAGAAGCTAGGTTTAACTGTAACAATATCCTGGGTAACCAGGATCACAAGTATTTTCCACAGTAGAATCTGCATTTGAAAGCCTGGTCAGTCACTACTAACGTTACCGCTAGTTATTTGTGTGGCTAGTTATTTTTGCCTACTTACACTCTGCTTTATGAAAAGCTTCGAATGTCCCCTTTCTTCTTCTTGGGTGACATAGCTGATCTACAAAGTACAAAAAGGGGCAAAAAAACGGAATATTAAAATGTTTTACTCTGGCCTTTGTATATGGCAGGCAGAGAGACAGCCCTGGTAACTTACCGTCGGCGTCGTCACGCGCGCGCACACACACACACACCACCCGCTCGCTGCCAGTGAGTGCAAGCACAAAAAGTAGTCCCGGACCGCGCGTGTAGCCTGTCAGATACCCCGCCGCCAATCAAATTACGGCGTATCTTGTACTGTAGTCGCCCTGGCCGTTGTCAATCGATCCAAATATCAGCGCAAAGATCAAAATAGCAGTTCAAAGGAGCTTGCTAAATATTGGTGGGGACAAATTTGTCACCTCAAAATATTGATTGGGACTAGTACCTAGCGTCCCCCCCTAAACCTACGCCCTTGGCTGGAAACCAAAAGTAACTCACTCTCACTAAACGTTTACTCTTTTAAATTCTTGCACCAGGAAACAATACAAGTCAACACCATTTTGACTAAAAGTTTGCTAAGAAGTATTTCCTACTAAAGCAAGGCACCATTTGACTCTGATCAAGCGTCTCCAAAGCAGACTGGTGTGAGTGGCCTTGGACGTCAATATACCAAGTGCATTATAGGTGTTTAATTTTTCCTACGTATTTGGCATAAGGGAAGACAAAAGCCTCTCTTTGTTTTTCATAGCACCGATTTCAACCATTTTTCACCTTCCTTACTGCATAAGCAGCAAATTTTATTGAAAGCCCATTTTGCCAGCAGTAAAATAGCCCTTTAATTACATTTAAATATAGGTCTAGGCCTACATTTATATTATAAATGAAATTTATGCCACCACATATGATTTTACACGTTGGGTTAATTCTCTCCAATCTCTTTAGTTCTCTTTAGTAGGCATCTACATTATCCTTTCAAAAACCCATCATGATGCCTTTCAGTGTTTACGTATAATAAATAGGCCATATGGCCAAGGCCTCAATCCTCTGCTTTGGCCAGTAGCTATGTCAAAAAGGGTGAAATTAAACCTATTAATTGCGGTCAGCGAATCTGTTTTGAGCCAAGGGTGAAGTCGACAGTCTTTTAATCCTTTCGCGTGAGGCATTCGTGGCAGCCCGTTTCACTGGCGGGGTACACGCAGACCAGGAGGGCCGGATAAGCCCCCCCGCCGAGGTGATAATGCATCCAGTAGGCCTGCTTGCCGCTGAGAGAACCTCAGCCACTCACTCAATACAATGAGCAGCTAACCTTGAAGCAGACCTGGCACAGGAAGTCTGTCTGACAGCGCCCAGTGTGAAGGACAGAGGGGAAAGTGCTTGTGTGTAGATGGGTCGAAGTATGTGTGTTATCTGATGAGGTTCTGTGCATTTAGCCATGAGGTGTGCACTGAAGTGAATTCTTCAGCCCTTGGAGACGCCACTGCAGAGATGCACAGGTCAAAGGGCACGATTCAGACACTGTAAAATTGTTTAGACTGGATTCGGGTTGTTTCAGGATGACGGCTCAGATTGCCGGTTGTCGATGGTGATGGCTGGCGGAAAGGGCTTCAATTTGTCTATGAATGGTAGAAGGTGGTGGGGAAAAGGTCATGTTATCCTTTAGATGTGACTGCCTGTATGTCCCTCTCTCACTAATTTTTCCAGTCCTTCTTGTTTTACGGATTTGTGAGCATGTACATAGGGGTGAACACAATATGTACAGTATTAGGGATGTGTCAGTCTACTTATGTTTGAATGAATGAATGTGAATAAACTATTAAACAAACAAATAAATAACAAATAATTATTAGTAGTAGTAGGTCTTTATTGAATATGCATTTATGAATGTATAAAATATGAAAATATAAATTGTTATAAATGTATATTGTCTGTTGTTGGATGATTAGTCAACTGGTTTACTACCGTGACCCATCCCTACTTTGTGTGCCCAAACCTGGTGGGTTGGCTCGCCTTTGTTGGATGTGTGTGTTTGTTTGGACGCTCACCACAAATGTAGATTATTGAAATGATGTGAGAGAGCTGGAGCCACTGGAGCAGAGGATTAAGTGTTGAAATTTAATGATGAAATATGCTGCAGGACAGCATGCTTTAGATGCAGGGGAAACTGTGTGTGTGTGTGTTTCAGAGTTGTGTGTGTGTGTGTGTGTGTGTGTGTGTGTGTGTGTCCCGTGTATACAACAGTTTTATCACTCTCTCTGCAGCTGCTTATGCCAACCCCCAGAGGAAAACACAGTGGTTTCGAGTTGGGCCTTTCTGCAGAGAAACAGAGCAGGCCTATAGAGAAACATCCAGTGTGAAAGTACACAACTCATTTGTAAGAGACACTTCAATATGTGTATGTCCTGAATACGTCTATGGCAGCAACACTTAGGCCTCTTCCCTTTATGAATCTATGGGAGGGTTGCCATGACAGCCAGCCTGCTCTCTTTCTCTATCTCTCTCTCGCCTACCATGTGTTGTGGCATGTTGCAGTAGCTTCACTTATCGAAGAGAAAAGAACCATTTCCTGTCGTGTGACAACAACCCAATCTAGTAATCGAACACAACATACATTTATCAGACTGGCTGAGATTAAACAACAGATATTATATATCAGTCTGCTTTGCCGCAATTTATCACATTCACACGATCATTGGGAAATAATATCTCCTTATTTTGGGGGGGTTGGTAAAGCGAGCATTACCGCTATCTTCAGTAAATGTAAAAAATATAGTTAAAAAATATAGCACATTTCATAGTTGTCCTTTCTTTTCCTAAGGCTTCCATGGTTTCAGTGTCCACACTATAATGTGTTAAAAACCTCCTGTCTGTCTTGTTGCCTCTCTCTCTCTGTGCGTGTGTGTCTCATTCCATTTTAATGACTCTTTTGTGCAGTTTTCTAGGCGAGTTTAGCTGCAGTTGGTCTGTTCTGAGGCAGAGCTGGAAACCTTTTGCTGCTGTTGTTTTGTGGGTAAAGCCTGCAAATGAGAAGTGAGGCGCAATAATGACCTGGGAGCGGTCTGAGATCCACACTGCCGACAACATGCTGGTCTGTTAGTGTATCTGGGGTCAGACATACACGCGTGCACACACACACACACACACCAGCCTCTTATACTGGGCTTATTATTCAGCCTCAGAAAAGAAGGGAGGGCACAGGGGGGAATGAAGGTAACTGAGAAAAATAGGAGGATGCAGCCTCACCTTTTCATTCTGTGTAACAACACAGTCAGTGACTTCACAGAAAGCCTTCCCAAAGGCATCATAACATCATGTATGATCTAGAACAAATTCAAGTGATCTTTAGAGATATAGACCTAAGGCTTAAGCAAACTAATAATACAATAATACAAACTAATAATACAATGCTTATTTCTCTCTAAAGATTTAATTGAAAAGTGATAACTACATAAACAAATTCACTTTCAATCACTCTTGTTAATGTCATGTTTCTTGAGCTAACTGCTGAAATGCACAGGATTGTGGGATATTATAAGCTTTCTTGATCTTCTATATATAATTTAATATCTGAATAACATCTAGTTTCATGTGTTCATTTAAATGAATACATTTATCGCCCCCCTGAGTGCTGAAAAAGGTATGTATGCTACCACTCAAACCTTTGGGATTGGTAATGTTTTTAAAGTCATTTATCTGATCCAAAATGCAGTAAAACCTGTAATATTGTGAAACATTACAATTTAAAATATCTTTTTTCTATTTTAATATTTCAAAATGTAATTTATTCCTGTGATGGCAAGGCTGCATTTGCAGAATCATTACTCCAGTCTTCAGTGTCACATGATCCTTCAGAAATATTTTGATTTGCTGCTTAAAAAACCTTTCTTATTTTCATCAATGTTTTGTTGCTTAATATTTTTGTGGATTCGTTGATTAATAGAGCAAAAAGAACAGCATTTATTTGAAATAGATTCTTTTTGGAACATCATAAAAGTTTACTGTTACTTTTTGATCAATTGCATCATAATGCATCCTTGGTAAATAAAGTATTAATAAAAAAAAAAAAAAAAAATTACTGACCATAAACTTTTGAACAGTAGCTCATGCCACCTCACACTTGGCATACTTTGGCATTCACATCCATGTTTGTTTACCTGTGTAGAGTATGTTCCTGACATAAGGATGTGTATTAGATCTGTATCAGTAAGAGGAAGGTTTGAGCTACTGCACTGCATGAACACATTGGGTCTAAAAATAGCCATGACATGTCATGCATTTGATATGTGTCTATTTTTAGTGGAGCTTTGTTTGGTCTACCACTCCTCTGTGCCCTCTATAATTGATAAAGCCTGTTTTCAACTCAGCAGGGTGACTGCACATGGTTTCTTCTGTTACATCACTGATTACACACAGAATAGATGGAGCAGAGTATCATGGGAATTGTAGTCATTGTGTTATTCATTGTGCTTGTCTCTATTATTAATACTATTAAATTAAATTAAATGGTTTTCTGTCTTGTAAGTACAAATAAATCACGCTCAAGCCTGCTCTTGTTGGAAATTTTGGGTGCAACAAAGACATTTTTCCCTGATCATTTTAAATTCAGCCACAGTTCCACGTTTGTGACTTTCTTGGATGTTTTCTGAAAGGAAGTGAGAAATCAAAGCTGACAGAGACACCAAAAAAGCGAGAAAGAGAGAGAGGGAAAGAGAATATTCTTGACTATGCTCATTCATAAGGAGGGTTATTCATCCCGAGGTGAAGCGAATGCCAGAACTCTGTAATCATACTGCAGTAATGGAGGATACGGGCTCCGCTCTACCATTCAGCGCCAGTTTAAGATATGCGGGGCTTAGATTACCATGTCTATTTTAGCTGGGTTGCATAGTGTCTGTGGAAAGTTTTTTTTTTTTTTTTTATGTGTGTGAATAACAGACATTGTGGGTTGTGTGGATGTGGCAGTGTTAACTAGGTAGCGTTGAAACGTTCAACTAGTAGTTTGCTTCACCAGGGGTTCTCAACTGGTTTTGTTTCAGAAAAAAAACTAAAAAAAACTAAATAGAAATTAAAAAATTAAATTTGTTTACATTTATACTATATTATAAATAGATTAATTGTAGCTTATTAGTTATAGGCTAGTTTATTATAAAAAAAGTCAACTGGAAATTACAGTAAATACTACATTTGGAATGAATACAATTAATAAGACTTGAAGAAAATGTATAGTAAACATGTATTTTTGCGCTTAGCTTAATGTTTTGCTCTGAAACAAGTTCAGATGAGTCGGTCATTGATTTATTTTGACATGTTTGATTATTGCCTTTCCCAATATTGCATGTTACACTACTACTTGGAAAAAAGTTTAAAGGGAAATCTACACTATTTTGTAGACAGCTGATTGTCACGCTACTGAAAAATGCTCACATATTCTCTCAAATATGTCTTCCAAACACTATGACTCTCTCTTTCTGCTCTGTCCTCTCACCAAAATTAGCATGTCTGGATCCGCCCTGAAAGTCCAGAAGCCTCTTTTATTTTATGAGAAGTCTTATTAAAGCATTATGAGCCAGACCTCTCCTTTTAAACAGCAGTAAACAGACCATTAAAACTGCCGTAAAACTACGCCCTGTAGGAAATGCCCATCTTCGAATGGCAGCTTCGGCTACTAGATCTCTGAACTAATGGACATCTGTCTGCTAGAACCATCTCTCTCTTCCTCAACAACCTCTAAACTCTTACAAACTGTCATGGACCATCAGAAGCAGTTGTGTAATTAGATTAATGCCCTAATAGTGTTAGTTGTGAATTTTGGAAGGTGAAGAATTTTTTTTTTTTCATGCAAAATCTCTAGGTATATTAAGAATTAAATACTGTATGTGAAATAGTATGTTTCCGACATGTATGACTTACTTTTTGGCTGAACTATCCCTTAAAGTAGTTGGCTGATTTTACACACACAGATAATTCACCGTGTAGGAAATGAAATCAAGTTTAGTGCATTGCATAAGCAACTGCATCAAACCCATAAATCACCATCGGATGTGTAATTCTCCACAATTCTCCACTATAATCACTCCTCCCGGTCACGTTTACCAGCTGCATAAGGGCTGCATCCTGTCCAAACTGGTTTAGAACCTCAATGTCTCTATTTTGCTTGCACCCAGTAATGGCTTGTAGTGCTAAGTGTATTACTTTATTCAATGCTGCCGCCTCTGTGAGCAGACAGTCATACCAAGCTCAGGACTCGAGTTCAAGAGATACTTCTGTTCGGTTTAATCAACCCAGTTTGATCTGATCCACGCGCAAGCGATGTCCAATCAACTGTGTGTGCGCTCGTGACAGAGTTTGTCAACATGTTCTTAAGCTTGCGGAAGTGCTAAGTGTGTAAGATGGTGAGGGAATGATTAGAATCAGACATGCTGAGGCGCCACTCCTTTCAGCCAGATAGGAACTCCTTGATTCTACATTAATTACTCTGTGTAACAGACTGTGAACATTCTCTTTCAAACGTTTAATTAAAACCAAAGTTGATCTTTAATTAAATAGTGTGGTGAAAGGTTATTCATATTCGTTTGGCAACTCCAAACTTCTATTGTTTTAATTAGTCTTTGAAACGTCTTTGTGTCTGAAGATGACGGTTGAAATTTTTTCAGGGTCGTAGTTGAAAGCAGAACCAGGTATAAGAAAGTTTGAGTTGATTAATTTAAACAGGTCAGCATTTTCCACTTGTTTATTTTTTATATTTTTTATTAATCTAACACCTGTCTTTTAAACATGCAATAAAAACCCCAATAGGCTGTACAATGATGTGTTTTTTACACAAGGGCAATCCATTGCTTTATCAGCTGAATTTATGCTACTTTTAAACATTACATTTTACAGTTAAGCAACTCTGAATACAGTATGCAAGGCCTACTTTGTTCAGCTGATTTGTGTTCCTTGAAACTGTAACGCATAAATTATGACCGTCATTGAATGTGTTGTGTTAGCATTGCGACGGAGAAATATCTGCTGTCCTGCTTAACCGCAGAGCCAGCTCTTTATCTTTTTCTTTTGTTCCTTCATCTTCATTTCTTTTCCCTCTCTCTCTCTCTCTCTCTCTCTCTTCCTTACTCTGATTTATGAGCCGTGGTCTTCACATGTCACTGTAACAGTAGAGGACATATTGCAGGTGAGCTTACATTAGCCAATCACTGCGCTCCCTCCAGTCTCAAGAGGTGACCGGTGTGACTCTGCTGTGGAAGCAGGAAAATGGGCTTCCTCACAACTGGGTCACTCATTCTGTTCCCTTGACAATACAAGGCAGGAACAACCTAGAAAAGGTGCGCAGCGGGTGTGTGTCTGCTGTTATTGAGCTCCTACCCCCCCCCCCCCCCCCCCCCATTTTGTCGCTGTTTGTAGGATAAATATAATTTGCATATGAAAAAGGTTACACTCAAACCATCACACTTCCTTTACATGCACTATAGCAGAAAGATGTAGAAAATTATGCTGAAATTAAGACTCAGCCCTCATTTCCTTCATTCCCTCCTTTTCTCTCGTCCCTTCATCCCCTGCTGACAGAACCATCACCCAAACCTTAATAAGTGGATTTTTATCTCGGCTACACCGTCTCTCCCAAAGGATTATGGGGCTTTTCACTACGCTCATGGAATGGTAATTACAGATCTTTGAAAGAAACACTTTCTATTCCAGTAGATGGGAGATACATGAGATGGGCTGCTCATTAGAGCCTGTGCCCTGCGTTTGACTTGCACATGCATTCATCATGACATGTTCTTTTGTGTTTGTTTAAAGGGTATAGAAGTGTGTGTTGTTTGTAACCTTCCATAGGGGATACATAAATAGGAAATCATGAAGATCTCACAATACATCGAATGTGCATTATGGGAATTTCCATTATTGTAGACCAACCTGCGAGAGTTATGTCTGTCCAGAGATGTTAGCAAGTCAGAAGAGTCCTAAACATGGGGTTAGTAGCACAACAGAGCCCTGGACACTGACAGTCAATCAGACAGAAGTGCTGGGAAGAAATGGTAAATGGTAAATGACTCTGTAATTCAGCCTGCAGCCCATTGACTATTTCCACAGTTTAAAGAATTGGTGAAAATTTGTGGGCAAAAAGGTAAAACAAAATCATTGCCATTTGTGTAGTGATGTCGGAAGCACAACTAGAAGTCTCTTTCAAACCAAGCTCCATTCTGTTGGTCAATATGCAGTGAAATGGCTGAATTTTCACCGAACATGGCAAATGTGACCGGACCTTTATTTAGTGTGATTCTAAAGACAGATCACTGCAGTCTCTTTTCACTTTTCACGTCTTACTAGAGTTCAAATCCTTGGTTTGTTCAGCCATAATAACCAATGATCGGTCTGTGAATATCTAGTTCTCTAAAGCTGGATGTGACCTAAAAAAAATATCAGAAAGGGACCTTTGAGGAAAGAATTTGTTTTATTGCGTTTTAGTCAATGATTTTGACTTTTGTTGACCAGCCGCGGATCACATGACAGCTTTTCCTACAGCTGGCCATCAGGAAATATTGGCTAGCTAACTAGTCGACTACTTCTCTGAATGACTTGTAAAAATGAATAGTTATGCAAGTCCTCTTGTGCATTTCTAGTAAAATAAATGTTATTGTCAAACAAGACACATTCTGCTCTTTCACTTTTAATTCACCCCCAAAAATACAAGGCATCATGGGAAATAAAGTTTCAAGGGCATTCAGATGAGATTCAATATTTGAACTCTTTAAGCTTTTTAATGCTGCTAACAAAAGAAACTGCTGACTGCCATTATGTTCTCCTGAGTTTGTGTCCTAGTTTAGACACTGTGTAATCAAGCAAACCTTTTTACTGAAAATGACATTATAATAAATCGAGGCTTAGTCATAAATGTATTCTCTTTCTCTCCCAGAGATTTTCTGCGTTAGCTGAGCAAAAGCACCAAAGAAAGACCAGGGCAATTTTATTGGATTTGTCTCTAATTGGTTTCTGTTATTTCATTATAGCTGTTTAGTCTCAGCTGTTGGCCTGGCAAACCAACCGTTCGTTCACCGTAGACTCGTTCCTCAGTGGGCTATACCCCATGCTGACTCGTTGCAAGGCCTCATCTGTTTTTATACGGTAGGCTTTTAACACAAACACACGTTTCACTCTGTCACCGAGACCTTCTGTTTACACCATTAAGGAAGCTGAGAATTGATGTAATCTGCTGCAGAAGGTCTAATGGACATATATGGCCTTCAGGCGTTCCCCTGAAGAGTCTTGCTGGTTCTTGTAGCATGGCATAACTCTAGCAACACCCGTTGTACTTCTACACTCTTAAATCTTTTTAATTCTTTCAGCACTTCATTATTACCTCAATTTCTAAAGCACATAAACATCATTGCTGTTTATGGTTACTACAGTCCTATTCTGGGTTATCATATGGAACTCAGCCAGATCTTTTGGGGTGATTAGGCAATAATCAAGATATGGAGAGCGTTTTGGGGCGGTGGGGAGGGGGATTGGCATGAAGCCAAAAGGTTTGAGGACAGGGGCAAGCGAAGCGAAAGAGGGGCTCTCTTAAGCGAATAATTAATCTACATATTTTCTCTGTAGCATATCATTTAAAAGGGGAAAAAGCCTCACAGTGTGACACGGCAAAAAATTCCGAGTTTTCACTGTTCACTCAAACCGACCTCACACCCAAAACGCTAAACTTGACCTGTTTCTTCATTGCACTTCAAAGCTTATATCGGGTTTAAATAACCCTCTACCCCATTGGCATCTACTGAAATGTAGCTGAAGTGCTCCACTCACTTAGCACTTATCAGCATTTAGCATTGCTTTATTGGCTCTGGGCTGCGCTGCACACTTGCTCCTGTTGTGTCATTAATTAATCTCAGCCTCTGTTCTGCGTGGCCCAGAGCAGAAGACTCATGCCCGTTCTTTTTATTGTTTTAGCAAAGTGCTCTTCACGGCAGACCCTACTCCTCGACCCCCAATTTCCCCTTGCCCATCGGATTGGCACTGGCACTCTTCTTATCAGTGGTGGACATGCATAATTGATTCAGGAATGAGGAGTGAAATTACGATGATCCACGGAAAACGCCGACTCAGACCGGCGTGACTATTTTGGGTTTGCCAGGCCGGAAACTGTCTCTCTACGGGTGTCTAAGAGCTCACTTAACCTCAGGATGGTTTTCATGAACACTGGCTACTTGCTGTCTGGGCCTTTTACAGATTTGAAAAATACACAAGTAAAAACTAAATTACCCCTATGAGCTTCAAGTTTGTTCAACAACCGCTAATTTGCTCTTAATCTTCTCAATGGAACCATCTGTTTGAAAGAAAAAAGGTCCTGTTACAGTCAGTGGTTTGATTCAGACACACGGTTTTGTACTATTTTTTTTCTGCCTGTCTATGGATATAACAGCATTACGCTTGTATTGTGTGTGGCAGAAACCCAATACGGGCTGGAAAGTGGTGAAGAGCTGGTGTTTTTATGAAACGGTATCCACTGTTTCGGCAGCTGAAGTATCTGTTTCCACACCTTCTGCGGGCCACAATCGATGAGGCCGATCCATTTCTGTGGAGTTTGGTGTGCAGTGTTTTCCCCTGGCCGTGGGTTAATGAATGGCCATTTTGCAGAGAGAGGGACTTTCTCTTGTCTCTCATCTCTCATCTCTCATCTCTGATCTCTGAGTGCTCGTAATCTCTCTCTCAGCTGATGGACCATTCTCCATACACAAAGCCACTCTGTCAGAGATTTCTGTTGCACAGTGAATGTTCCAAGCAGAACACGAAACAAAGTTATTATAGTTTATTTATATGTATTATTATATTATATAGTTTTTTTTATTTGTATTTTATTATTTTTTGAATATACACCATGGCATTTCTCCAACATAACATGAAACGAGAAGTCATTAGTTTTGTTGTATACTTTTATTTGATTATTTTTAAGGTTATTGTTGTTAATATTAATTGTATACATTTATATATATGTACATATTTTTTGTATTACTTTTTTTTTAATGTATACCAGTGAGATATCCCCAACAGAATACACAATGCAAGGTTGTTAGTTCATTATTAATTTTAGATTATATGTTTATTTTTTTATTGTATTGTTTTCATGACTTAATTTTTAATTTATGGGTATGTTTTTTTATTTTTTTACATCAACATGTCCAGATCTAGAATTAGACTTATAGTTTAACCCTGAGATACTGCATCGGGGTCTATAGTGTTAGCACTGTCTAAAATTACATTATGTGAACAGGCATACTATGTAGCAAGGGCAAGATATTTTACGTGGATTGGTGCCACAAAATGTGCATTAAAACGCTCAGATCTGTACTCTGACTTTACCGCCATTAGTCTGTATACCGCATGCGAGCTTGGCTTTTAGCTATATTAGAAACAAGCGTTTGTTTAGCCCGGGAGACCAGAGTTACAGTCTCCTGTCTGCTCGCTGTCATAACACTTGAGCTGTTCTCACCTCATTTCTGAACGAGCTGCTGATTTATAGGTTTAGAGGTGAACTGTGCAGCACATCATATTGTTAGAGAGAGGCCATTTATACATCGCTCGCTCTCGCTCTCTCACCTGTCCAACAGTATTGATTATGCTCTCCTTTTGAGCTCCCGTAGAGGTGATAGTGTGACCTTCCCAGCCGTTCCATTAGCGGTATTACTATTCAGTCCAATCGCATTTTAGACTATAGACACACATACCGCTAACACACAATTACATTGCTGCAAGTTCAGCTCTGTATTACTAATGTTTCGATTGAAAGAGATGAAAAAATGTCAAAATGTACAGGCATCAAATGACCATGATTAAATCAAAAACACTCCCTATGGGGCAAAGTGGCAAGTTCCTTACAAAGGCTTGTGGGTGTTATTTTCCACGTTTGATAGCCATCTGATATTATATATTGATATATAATTTTATCCCTGGGGTCTGCAGGGGTTCGATCTTGGCCCGGCAGCCAACATTGTGTTTATTTTTTAGTACATACTTCACTGTATAAATGGATAAGATTTCCTTCAGCATATTGAGACCTATAAAAAGTAGAGTACATATACAGCATGTATTAGATTCAGAACTTGTTTCAATTAGAAAGATCTGATGAAATGCATCATGGGAAGGCATCTTTCATGGAAAAATCCACATGGATTTTATTGTCACTCTGATCACCTGTAAGACACATGTGGCTCTGAGTGCAGGTAATAAATGTCATTCTCTGATGGGCAACGGTGATCAGGCCATGAGCAGAGGTGCATGGGATTGTAAAAAGAAGACAGACTATATAAATATCCCCCCCCCCAGATGTCCTACTGTTTACCGAAACCTCACATTTCCCACTAAATCTTTCAAAAGAGACACCCCACTGATCAAAACAAGGACATCTCAGCCCCCAACCAGGGGTCGGGGTTTGGAAAGTTGATTAATCTGGCAGTGAGTCTAAATAGGATCATTACTCTGAGTTTAACATGGATATTGAATCTGATTAGCGGGAGTGCAAAACAACACGAAAAGAAAGAACAGCATGACTTTTGTTTAAATGCCACACACGTACACGTTTTTCAGCGCTTTTCTCCCATTCGCTCGTCAGCGCTCAAACGCAGCATCCTGCAGCCCCTGGTTCTGTCTCTAATTGCAGTGTGATATGAAATATGTCATTTGCTGTGATGTGACGTTGAATGGTGATAATAAATTGACTCGGGTGTGAAGGGCAGAGTAATGGAGAGAGTGGAGAGAAACCGGAAAGACATGATTAGTTGTTTGCTTTTTGTGTAAAACCTTTGCTCATAATATGCCTCCACTTGGGTTATGCTGTTGGCAAAGCCCAAATTCCCTCAATTTCTGTGCTGGGTGACTCTGTGCTGTTATTATGGATTTCTGAGGCTGATAACAGTAAACAGTATTCAGAGGCCGTTGTTGTGTTTTCTGCTGCACATCCTTTGACTTTGATGTATCAGTGGGCCCAGCTGAGCTCCTTTTAAAGGGATAGTTTGCCAAAAATGAAAATGCTGTCATCATTTACTCTCCCTAATGTCATTATTTAGCTTACTGAAAATCTTTCACTCTGCTGTAGCTTTCAAATCAAATGGCAGCATTAGGTTTGATGTCAGTAATGTTTGGCTACTTGAGCCACTTGAGAACCAATCATTTTTAGATGCCTAATGGTTTTGATGCACCTTTTTCTATATACTACTACTACTACTACTACTACTATTATTATTTTTCAATAATATATAGACAAATATTATATCATATAAGATGCATTTCATACAGTAATAAACAAAAATATAGTAGTCTATAAAAAGTGACTCATACAAAATTAAACTAATAATATTAATTGGAATATTTAATATAATAACGAATTGATAAATTATTAATATATATATATATTTATAAACATTTTACAGTCTTATTTTAAATTATTTTTGTATAATAAATACTATTTTTAGTTTGTAATTTTGGGGATTGACCGTCCCCATTCATGTCTGCTATATGGGAAACAATGTTTTACAGAAGAGAAGTAACATAATGCACAATAATGACAATTTTAACCCTCTGGGGACCAGAAACGCGCCGGCGCGTTTTGCTCGTTTTTTTTCACATAGCAGAAAAATAGACTTAAAGTACTACCATCATTTCTGTTCATATAGAGTTAAGAAATATGAGAAAATAATCTGTTAAATGTCTACTTTTTTATGTGCCCACATACAATCGAAATAAAATATTGTGCTTTTGTAAAATAAAGAAAATAAACAGGGTGTGCGTTCTGCCTCTCGGTCACCGTGAACTTTTTTTCTGGAGCACGTCTCTAATCTTCAACACAACTCAGCTAATACTATTCACCCAGCCATAAGCAATATATCTTTTAAATCATTTGAGTTTGTACTTTTAAATGATCCGATTCAAAACTAAAATTATTATTCTCCGTTTATGTCATCTATATAAAAAGAGAGACGTGTCAGCCCATCTCATTATCGTTCTCTCAGCTGATTATCTGTGGTAATGTGACACGCCTACGGAGAGCACGCGCTATTCAAACGCAAATATGTGAAGCAACACATTGAGACGCGTTAACGCCCATGAACTCTGAAAACACACATTATTTTTTAGTCAGATTAATCTACTGTCGTCTTGCGCGGCTATATGTGGAACAATCCTGGGACATTTACCACTGGGTTATTTTCACTTCGAGGATGAACAGATTCAGCTGAGAAGTAAGTGTTTTTTGCAAGTGCTTTGTTCTAATCGCGATATAGAATAACGTAGTGTCTGTAAACGGAAAAATAGCATACTGTTAAATGTGAATCATGTTTGTGTCACACAGTTTGTGTGTGTGTGTGTGAATGAATGAATGAACGCACAGATACGCACTGTTACAGACTAAATAACAGACAACATTTCGTTGACTCGTTTTGGATAAAGTTTTTACTCTAAAATAGACATCAAATAAGCTTTTTTAGGAGTTTCTGCTCATATGTTAAATATATAGTATGTTTTGTCAATAAACTAATCAACTAAGATGTTATAGTGTTTGTTCAAGCTATATCAAAATAATGAATCCTCAACTTTGAAATATGTATGATCAAACTAAGACATTTATGGAGAAAGACAATTTTCTTTTCAAGATGTTTCCAACTCTAACTTTGAACTGAAATAAAACCATGTCTATATGGTGAAGGGTGTGTGATAGAAGTGTCCAGACGTATGCACCCTGTATTTTCCTTATAATATCCAAACAATCTAAAAGCCATTCTTTTTTAAATCTCCTCATTCTTTGTGCAAGGCTCCTGTAATGATATGGCCTGATAGCACCTAATAGGGCCATTATGGGAGGGTCTTTGTCTTTCTCAGGTGTGGAATGCCATACATATTAATGAGAGATCAAGCCTCCTGCATAAAGCTTTCTCAAACAAAACACGTCATTAAAAATGTAAAAGACTTTATTGACTTATCTGAATGAGTAGTCAGGATGATTCTCACATAGTTTTGGAGCAAATATTCTAGGCTATGTGATACAATTTTCAAAAGTCTTGTGAAGAAATAATCAATATGTGTTTTGTGGTCTTATTTCAGCAACTTTCATTTTTATTTTTTTCAATAACCACGCATAAACATTATTCTATTAAAAATACAAACATGTACATACATGTTGCTCAGATCTCATGGTAGCCAAGTTTGTGCTATATAGAGTGAATTTACACCTTTGCCATTAACATGTTTATAAATAACTGAAAAAAGCACAAATGTCAGTGCATGTCAAAACATCCCAAGGGCCCCAAAAACACTCTGGTCCCCAGAGGGTTAATTTATTGAACTATTCCTTTAACAAATTGTGGTCTTGACTACAAAGGGGAAACATTTCCTTCAAATGCCCAGAAAACACCCCCCACCCCCCCACCCCCCGGCGCATCTGACTGATGACTTGGTCAGACAATGAACAAACTGACCAGCTGTTTGTATAGCCTACTTTGTTGCCCTTGAGCTTTGACCTTGATCCCATGCCTGACCTTGACCCCTTTATGTAATGTGTTTGGGAAGACATGGACAGCTGGCATAATTGATTTTCAATCCCATTTTTCTATTTGTTTACCCCATGCTTTGAATTTTCATATTTTGATCAAGTTCTTTTGGCTGACATGCTTGTACTGTGTGTTTGATTACACTGTGTACCATTCACCTTGCCGATTCTGATGAAGCCTTTAGGCCCCAGAGGCCCCTGCCATTCGTCCTGGCCAGGGATGGTTTGAGTGGTTTGAGTGCATTTGTTGTGTTTTTGTTTTGGAGAGCAGGGAGTTTGGGATAGAAAGACACAAAAGGGCAGGTTTGACTCATCTTCTTGTGGTTTGTTTTAAAATCAGTATGTCACTTTCTTTTGATGTCTCTCCCTTTGTCTCCCTCTGTCTGTCTGGCTCTCTCTTTGCTGTCATCTTTCGTTTAGGATGAAGGGTTTATGAATAGTGCAGAGGTTTACAGTGATTTCATCTCTGAAGTGACATCTACTGTAATGCACAGTTTGGGTTCACCATGCGATATCACATGCACATACACAGATCTTTGTTGCATCTCTGAATAATTAACATTTTGGGAGGCAGCATGTGTTACTGTAAGAAGTCAGCCCAAACTGAGTGTCAGATCGAATAAAAATACCTCCTAGATTGCTTGTTGCGGTATTAGAAAACCTCACAGTACACTCACAGAGCTGCAGTTCACACGCTGTACTGAAAGACTGTTTCATTCCGCCTGTAAATGTGCACTATGCAAGACATCAAAACATGCAGATAGCATTTCACCAACAGCCATAGTATCTCAAAAATATAGCTTATCTTCAATATTTCTTCAGTGAGGAGAAGATTTGAACGGGGCTCTGTATGCTTTTTCAAATTTAATCCCATTTACTGTAATTGGAAAAGAGCAGATTCATTGTTCCTGTAATTTCCCTCAGAAACGTATCAGATTATGGCGCAAGACATGTAAACGGCATCTTGTTCACCCACTGTTAGAATGTGCAAACTAATCTGTGCTTATCTTTTAATTCTGTGAATTTGTGTTGTTAGATTCTGTCGATTTTACTCAAAGTTTATAAGGCCATCATTGATGGTTGTTATGGTAGAGAAAGATGCACATTTATGATGTACAAATTGTCATCACAAACATAAAGGCTTTAGAATGATGAAGTCTATTTCCCATTTCCACGATTAATGCTTGACATATCCCAGTTGTCCGATACAGTAGAAGAACTGTGATCTCTGCAACCCGCAAACACCAGGAAATTAGTATCATAAATGAGCCTGTTTATTAATAAGCTTTACAGAATTACAAACTACTGACACTCCAGCCCATGTTTGAATATTTGATTATTATTATGCTCATAAATTATAGATTGCTTTCCATCACTGAATATAGCTACAAACCAGTGATGTTGACATCCTGGCTATACGTACAGCAACATGTGTGGCCATTAGGGGACTTTAATTTATTGATGCGAAACAAGCTTTGAACCATGTTAGCTTGAAAACATGATAATTATGAGGGGAAATTTCTCCAAATCGAAGTCAAACTCTAGCCATGGCCTAGTCCTAGGTTTATTTTTAAGTATAAAGTGGGTGTGAAGTTTTGAGCGAGACCGCATTGGTAAAACTGTCATATAGCGAAGACCGAAATTGAATTGCAAGTGAAGAATAAGGCTCTATTTTTAATCTCTCCTCCATTTCAGTGAGTGGGGACGATAGGCTCTGAGTGCCACTGATGGAGGCACTGATGGAGGGATGATAGAAACACCCCCCCCCCCCCCCCCCCCCCCTCCCTCAGATAGCACAGCATCTTTCCTATCACACACATATACTAAGACCAATTCCTCTGCCAATGTTTTGCGTCTATCTGTTAAGACAACAGCACCATCCAATCCCCTCTTCTAGATAAGCTCGTTCAGGAGCAGGAAAGACTTTTATTAGCTGATTTAATGATTTCAGGATGATATAAACCCTCCCTTATACTCTTTATTTGATAACACTATTTAAAACCTATGTGCATGTATAAATGCATATGCATCTCCATTGCTTCCAACTATATAGGCTACATTTTTCTTGTTGTTTTCTGGTGTTTAAAACAAATTATTAGACATATGAAGAACTATAATGCTAGTGTTTGTCTTTGACGTTGTGTTGATTATATTATATACAGTTATATACACCTGTCTCTGCAAACAGGTTTATATTTTATCCAATGATGGAACATTGACTCTCATGCATTTTATTTGCTTAAGGTTTTTTTCTTTTCTTTTTTACCTGAGCACATCTGAGCACTATTTGAAAATGTTTCAAATTTTCATTGAAAGATTCAAAACTTGATTAGTCTCATTTTAATTGTCCGTTTTAATAAATATTCATGGTTACACCTTTTGGCCATTTTGTTTTAATGCATTATAGTTTTTAAACAAATGATTATGAAAGGTGGGAGTTATAACTATGGTTACCTTTGTTTGCTTAAACATACAACTACATATAAGGAATTAATAATTCATTGAATACACAGGCTTCATAGAAAGTGTTTATTTTTCCCCCCGTCCTCTTATTGTCTGCCTTTTTTCACCATCTTGATCTCACAGGCTCTTTCTTTATGTCTGAAGATGAAAGTCTCCCCATGACACTTTTCTGAATCCCTCAATGAGCCCAAATTAACAGGAGCCCCTCCTCAAACTGCCTCTCGCTGCAGGCTGTGCGGCGCAGGATCCGGGAACAAGGCATGGGATCCGGGTGCAGCCCCCTGTGGGTAACGGGACGTCATCAGAGTTAGTGTATTATGGGGGTGTCGTGGGGTGTGTGTCAGTGGGGGTCTGAGTCGGGCATTGTGAAGAGCTTTTTTTTTATTAAACCGTAATCCGGGCAGCTGTTCTGGATAGATGCCCGCTCCCCAAACACACCGCCTCGCTGCGACTCTCTGGCTTTGTGGCTTCCGCCTGTGGGCAATAGATTCCTCTAATTATACACATCAAGACACGCACACATCAACACGCTGGTGTCATTTTCCGTTATACCATGGCGCACAATGTGCCGTCGTTATTGTGCAATTCACCTGGGCACCGTTTGTGTGCGTGTCTGGGTGCGATATGAATCGCACGCGTGCCAAAATATTAATCAAGTTTTTATGTGTCATAATAATTAATGAGTTCAGTTGAAGGTACAGCTGTACCCCCTTTCTGGAGATGTATCTACATTAACATAAACACACGCTCATCAACCCTTCACACTTAAACACAGTAGTAGGATCTAAGGAGCTCCTTATACCTGCAGCTGGTTTTTGATTGAGTCGTGTCTCGCCGGGGGACTTCTCAAGGCGAGACACGTGCGTCCCTCCCTTAATTGCCCCTTCAGCCGCCTGCCAACTTTTGGTTCCCCCTTTTTTTAACAAAGACGACTTCTTGCATGGGGGGGGTGCGGCGCTCCGACTGCCACTGCCTTTTTTTTTGGAAGGCAGATATCAAAAGTGCCACGGTCTCAGCGTCTGGATCTCCCATGGCTTTCAAAAGTGTATTGAAATTAAGCTAATAACTGGTTTAACTCTAACCCTGTGGGATCATTGTGCGTATGGGCTGAACCTAACACCACTGGCGCACAGATTAATCTACCCAGGATGGTCAATAAAAGATCATAAAGGGCCTTATGTCACTCATCTCACCAAAGAGGAGAAAGAAACAAAAATGCAGAGATTTAAAATGTTACACATTCTTTTTTTTCTCTACATTATGGTTGTGAGATACTCCAAAACGTGCTTATTTTGGCATTTAAAAGATCTCTACCAGAAGCTTTGTGCCCATTAAAAACTGCCCCCTCAGATATTTAAGCCAAGTGAAAATTTTCAGCGGAGCCAAGTCTAAAACTCTGTGGCAGAAATCGAGAAAAATGACACATTTACATGTTTAAATTTGTTCAGTCTGTACTTTTCCACAGATCATTTTCTTTAAACTGAAAATTGTGCCACTTACCCAGCAACATGCAGCTTAATATGAGACATTTTTCTACGTAAAACACAAAAGGAGTCAGTGTCAAAGTGTCAAAGCTGCTATTTTACACACAGTAAAATGAAAAATGCATGTTGATTAGCTGATCATGATCATGAAGTTCAGCTGCAGTTTTACTTGGTTCATTAAAGTGTCAAAAGGAAGAAAGAAGAAGGGCAGATATTTTAAAGCTGAAGGCGGTGGTTTGCTCTTTGATGTGTTAAGTGTGCGAGTGGGCTCGGTGCAGTAGTGTTGCTCTTTTATAACAGCAGGAGTGGGGCTGGGGTCCTGATCCCACTCCGTCAGCTCAAGTGCCGCGTCAAGTGCCGTGCAGCTGCAGATATGAATATCAAGAACCGGATTCAAATCAGGCTAACTTATTACATCAGTTGACTTTCTTGTGCCTGTGTGCATGTGTATATTCCAAGAGGATTGTATGACAGTCTATTCGTTCACGGATCAGCTAGTTGGTTGTAGGTGCACGCAGTGTAAGTACTGTAGTATAAATTAAATACACACTACTGTCCTGTTTTAAAGTAACACTACTTGATTAGATGTCCACATCTGTCTGTCTTAGCCCACTGTGACATTGGTTCAGTAAAAGCCTCTGGAGAGAGACACTGCTTCAGGGTGGAGGGTTAACAGTGTCCTGACTGTGTCTGGCAAAATATCTGGATTAAAAATACATGTGTGTGATGATCAGACTGCCAGACCGAGTTAGACAGTTGAAGAGAGGAGGAAAGATTCTGTGAAAGATATTGTTCTCGTGCAGAAGGAGCCGATGCACAATCTGGAATAAATGTTTTTGTTTGTGATGGCTGAATCTGATGCTGAATAATTTGATTCAGCATTTGATTAAGCATCTGAATCCAATTACCTTAAAATGACTTTTTTAAAACACGCAAGACTTAAAAAACAAAAGGTCATGATGTGCTATATCTATTTGCGGACATGTTATGTTGTAACATACTTGTGTCATTGTTCAGAAGTCAGTTCAAATACAGAATGGTTCTGCAAGAACTTTACAAATCCCCCAGCATGAAAGCCTGTGTGATTTTTGCAGTGGAACAATGTGGCCAGTGTCTGCTTGTTACTGTTTATTTCTCTCTCACACACATTGTTCCTCTTTCACAATAATGAGTAATATCAGGCGAGCCAACTGAAATGATTAAGATACAGTATGTTTACTGCTTTGAGACGGACAGTGGCCTTTCTCTGCATTGTTTTTTCCCCTCCCCTGTTGCTGAGTGTGGAGAGAGAGAGAGAGAGAGAGAGAGAGAGAGAGAGAGAGAGAGAGAGAGAGAGAGAGAGAGAGAGAGAGAGAGAGAGAGAGAGAGAGAGAGAGAGAGAGAGAGAGAGAGAGAGAGAGAGAGAGAGAGAGAGAGAGAGAGAGAGAGAGAGAGAGAGAGAGAGAGAGAGAGAGAGAGAGAGAGAGAGAGAGAGAGAAATAGTCTGAAAGAGAAAGAAACGGAGCTAGCCGGAGCTGAATCAATCCTACTTGTTTGTCTTGTGAGGTGACACTTTGAAAAGGGTAGCATTTCTCACCATCAGTTTTTTTTTTTTTTTTTTTTGGTTCTAGCTTGGGCGTTGAAGCGCAAGGCTCTCGGCCAAAAGTTTTAAAAGCAACACCCTTAAGGTGTCACTTTTTAGAGAGTAATTTTGGGGATAGCTGTTTTCTGTGATGGAGAGCTTACAGTGGGCGTCCGGAGGAACAGACAGGAAATGGCATCTGTCCAGAGAAGTGATGTGCTTCGATGTAATTGCTCTTTTGTTTGTGTATTTGTCTATGATAGACACATCTGAACACATCATTCACAGTTCTATACAAGTGTAGTCAATTTTAAACAGTTATTTATTTTTTAGTGTTGAAATTAAGAATTCTTCTCATTTCCCCACACAGAATCAGCATAGAAATTGTGAAAAAAAGTCTGGAGATATTGTTTCCTGGCCAATCTAAACCTCAACAATCCAGCTGTTTCAGTCCACAGTACTAAACATTACACCAGGAAATACACGTTCATGCTGTGAGCAGCTCAATGACCTTGCATAGAAAACTCTGTCCTACTTACTTTTCTTCACAGTTGCCTTTCACACAGAGTTTTTATAGTTGGTAAGTGCATTTGAGAAAATCACAGCTGTGTGCTGAAGAGACAATCGCTTGATGCTGTTGGCACTCAAGTCAGATCGACAAAGTTCCTTGAGGAGATCAGTGTTGAAATATCTTCATTGTGCAACTGTATAATGAACTTGAGGCTATTGCTTTCACCCAGAATGCTCCTTTTCTCACTATTAATACAGTCTTGAAAATAGATTTCATTGTTTTCCACTGTATATAGCGACTATACAGTTTTTCGTTACATTACAGGTTCCTCAGATCAAGGTCTAGGTTCCTTTAAGCAGCAGTAAAAATACTGAATCCGGCTTGATTTCCTGTGAAGGAGAGAAAGGAAACTTTTCCTTTATCTGACCGTATGGGTGTTTTCTTTGTGTGCATATCAACTCCTTTGTTCCTTTCAACACTAATGGTAATGAATTTTAAATAGGTGCCGGTTGACGTATGGCCATGTGTTTACGGGTTCTCACATATGCTAGTTGTCTGTGTGTTTAATGACAGACTCTAGTGTGGCTGACAGTCTGTTTGGGCCATGTGTCTGCTTGTGTTGTCATAGATTTATGGCATTACATTACCCAAGAACGACACCGGGCCACTTACCCTCAGTCCCATGTGTGCATTAGCACACCTCCTCAACACACACACACACACACACACACACACACACGTCCATACATCAGACACTTGCACACGTGCGCGTCTGTCTCTAAAGTGCAGGTCGGTGACCGTACGACTGAGTTGGTTCAATATCACAGCAGCTGTGTGCGATCTCATCCTGAGAGCAGAGGGCAGGACATGAGCATTGCTTTAATGGCTTTGAACTCGTGTTGGCCGCTAAATGAGCGTATATCCACACTTACACTTCCTGCACACACATACACCCTTCACATCATCCTCACTGAATAATTCCACTCTGTTGGAAAGTTTCCAGCCTGTGCTTATTAATGGAGCGAGATGAACAAACTGTAACCAGCCTGCTGGAAGAACGATGAGAAAGACACAGGAATAGGGACACCCATTATTTTGGGCTCAAATTGTTAATGTAAAAAAAGCTTCATCATGCTTCATTCTGCTCTGTGTGCTCCCACTTCTCTCGCCCTCGCTCTGTTTCTTAATTTGTCTGCCTTTCTGTCTTATTTCCATCTCGGCTCCAATGTTTGTCTGCCACCTTGGCTCAGAACACTTGCCGTGTGAATGTGTGTGTTTTGTGTGTGTGTGTGTGTGTGTGTGTGTGAAAATTGTTAGGTCTCTTAGAGCTTGTCAAGTCTTTTTACACCAATCACATAGCATATATAGACTGATTAGTGGTGATTATCATGGCAAGCATCACTACTACTAGTGCTGATTTTTTACAACCACCTAGAACACCCTAGCAATGCATTAAAAATTAGCTTGTATCTCCTTAGAAACTGCATAGCAACACCCTGGAAACTGCCTACCCTGTCATCTTAGCAACAACTTTTTGCACATTTTCTTGCAGGTGCTCATCAGTATTTTTTTCAGTCTTCACGTGCTGTATTTTGCAGTATGAAGGACTCTGCAGCATCTCTATAACCTGCAGGATAAATGCATGTTTTCCTTTTGATATTTCCTGCCATGTGGGAGAAACACATGGAATCTTCCTCTTTAGTGCAGTAGCAACATCCACACCTGATCTGACGTCAGAGCTCAAAATCTTGTCATTTATGTTTTTTTCCCTTTTATTGGACTCGTGCCAGTCTAATCACATAGTACATGCTCTTTTATTTTTACTGTCCTTCATTCTGTTGATGTTCTGTTGACACACACACACACACACACACACACACACACACACACACACACACACACACCAGCCGTCCCCTGAAGAGGAGTCTTACATAGTGTGACCTGTGTGTGTTTTTTTTTTTGCGACTTGTAGAGTTTGGCACCCGACTTCTTCAGATGCCACACGCTGGAAGCATATGCTATCTTTCTCTGTATAGCACTGTGGTTTGCTGCGTTTCATTGCACGCTTCCACACATACAGCTTTCTTTGTGTCTGTTTTCTGGCAGTGTTTATGAGCACTTTTGTTTGTTTATGCACCTGTCTCTCCTTCAGTCTCACCTGCCAATCTCTCTCTACGTCTTTTTCTCTTCCTCTTTGGTCTTTCTGGACTCGGATAAATCAGTTCTATATTAAGTTGTGTGTGCATGCTTCCTAAGGCAAGCATCACTTTTATTATTGCTCATAGCTGATTATTGGCTAGTAAGCAACCTCCCAGAAAGCCATAGTAACCACGTAGAAACCCCATAACACGAGAATCGTATTTTATTCAGAACACGTAAAAACAGGTTAAAAACTGTGAAAATTTGGGTAAAATAACCCTCTCCTCAGCGGAATACAAAAGGTTTTGGTTTGGTTTGGTTTTTGGTTTGGTGTGTCCATACAGTGAATGTCAAAGGGGCTTTTTTTTTGTCCTTTGTGTTTAAAGAAGAATGTAAGTCATAAAGGTTTGGAATTTCACGGCGGAGAGTAAATTATGGTGAACTATCTCTTTAATTGATCACATTTTATCCATCAAAAAGGTCTTTGTGGCCTGAACCATAGCAGATCAGGAAGCCCTTTTGCTCTACAGAGACAGCGAGTTTCCTTCTGCAGTCACCCTGATGACGTGTGGAGTGAATGCTCTTGAGTGTGAGTGTGTTTGTGTGTGTGCACATGTATGTGAGTTATTCTGTACCATGTCCAGGCTTGCTCTTTCACTTGGGAACTCTAGGTGGAAACACAATAGATGTATCTAAATCTTTCCACTAAAAGTTACATTTACCAACCATAGGACTTAGTTAGGATAGTGTGTGTGTGGTTGACTCCAGGTTACAGGGCCTCAGCAGGGACTGAGTGTTTTGGAGTATGAGGGAGCAGGGAGTTCTCCAGAGGGGGTTTTCCTCTTCCACAGTCCCTGGAGGACGTTGCATTTGCCTCAACTAGTATTGTCATCAACCTACGGCAGGAAAACACACACATACACAAGCGCGGTCTGATCAATGGGCTGATGTCTGTTTTGAGATTTATCCTGTAGCTCCTCTGACAGTGCAGCGGGTTTTAAAAGACTGTAACTCAGGCAGGGTGGACAAACACCGCCAGACATTCATCTCCTCTCTGTTCAACTCCACTCGCTCACTGCCTAAAACTGACCATTTATGGAGAGAGAGAGAAAGAAAGAGAGACTCTGAACGAGAGAGAGAAGAAAATACAAAGCAAGAATCCTTAGAGAAAGAAAAATGATTTAACGTAAAGATCTGCAGAAAAGGAACAGTGGAGGAGAAGAGAGAAGGAAAGAAATAGAGCAAGCTCTGTGATGTATTGTAATACTGGCTAATGTCTCTGCACCCCAAAGGCTCCGTGATTTGCGGCTTCACTGCAGTCATGCACCATGATTCTCACTTAGATGCAATCTTGATAATGTTTGACCACTGGAGATGTCATATCATTGCACTTTAATTCCATTAATTTGCCTTAACAGAACTTCTGACTCAAAAATATAAAAGCAGCAGTGCAAACGGCAATTTTTTTCCCATCTAATAGTTTTATTCATTTCATTTAATTTCTGACCTCATATTAATTGCCAGACCACTTGGAAAATGTCCATGTAATATATATATATATATATATATACATGTAATATACATGTAATAATATTAAATATATTACCTCACCTTAAATGACTTAATGCAGAAATGAAATTGTATTGGGGTGTTTGTCAGATCTGTTTTACAGGTCTAACAGTGTCCCTCTAATTGGACTGGAATGTTCTGTCTTGTTTTGAGTCTTCTGTAGACATCTATCCCTCCCCAAGAGTGCTGTATGTACCTGTAGCCAGTAAATTCAGCCTCTCAGGGGACATCTGTGTTTACCAGAGCTCATGCAACAGGATTTAAGTGGGATGATTTTGACTCTGTTTTTGTTGTGTACATTAGATGTCCAACACTAACTGAAGTAACTGGTCCCTTTTGTGGTCGAATTTAAAACCCTTTCCCTTTTATCCTTTCAAATCCTAGACATGGTAGCCATTTTGTTTTCTGCATCCAAGAAAGTTTAAACTGAAGTTGAAGTTTTGGAGATCAATGAGTAGTTTTAGGGAAATGCTGCTTGGCATTTATTGAGCCTTGGAGAAATCATGTTGTCTTAATAGTTCACGCTCTAATGCGCACTTGGGTTTTGCTTTATTTGGGTAGAAATGTCTATAAACAATTTCATCGAAGAGGCCTTCATACAGCGCTTTGCACACTGGAACGGTGTAATGTAATAAATCAATTCGCCCGTGGGTCTTGACACGTCTGGCAGCTCTGTGAAAGCCTGGCGTAAACACACTGATATAATCTGCTTCTGATCGGCATGGAAACTTGATACCTTATTAAATGTTTCGCTAGCACTGATGCTCATGCCTGGAGCTAATTGGGGAGTCTGCATGTGTGTTTGTGTGCATGCATCTCCTCTCTTTAACCCCTTGATGTCCTGGAGCAGATGTCAGCATGCCAACCTTGCCTTGCCCAATGATAAGCACAGATGTTAATGAAACATTAGACAGATGTTAGTCTTGGGTGAGAATGGCAATTAACCCCATAACAATGCATGTTCTTTTCTGTCATTTGATTGGTTGGTACTTGCCTATTAAGGGAAGACAGAATGAATACGTTTGTCAAATTGCATTGCAATAATACAGAATTTGAGTAAATATATTATTATGGGTTCATATTTCAGCAATTGTGTACATATCATTTGCTTTTATTAAAATAGGCATTATATCATCCATTGACCACCCTGCACTCGAGATATCAGCATCAGCTAATGAAAATCCCATATCAGTTAACCACTAGTTGCTTATCTCCATCTCCTCCATCTCTTTTCATGTATTCTCATTAGTTTTACCGACTCTGAAGTCTGCAGTGAGCATTTGGTGCCTGGCGCTGAGACTCTTTAGCTCAGTGACCCAGTAAATCCTCTCAGATGTGTGGCCTCCTGCCCCCTGCTATACACAGGCCATTAGATCTGCCCCAGTGTCCAGGGACCAACCTGAGAGAGATGAAGGGATGAATGAGAGTAAACACCAGCATCAGAGATGATCTCATCACTCTTTTTTTGGACTCGGGTAGCTTTGCCATTCAGTCAGTTGTTGACAACCCTTGATTTATTTCAAACTCTAGCATGTCGCTTAATAATGTTTTAGTAAATAATTTTAGAAAAGCTGTTCAAAGCCCATTTTACTTTCATTTTCTGGCATATTAATCACACAACTTGGCATATTATTAAATCAGAAGAAATGGCAGGCTAACCCTAACTAAAAAAATGTATCCTTTAGGACTTGATTGGATCACAAAAAAGTGGACTTTTGTACATAATGTGGAGGGAAGTAGTTGAAAAGCAAAAGGTATATTATAATGTCATTTAAAAAAGCGAAGTAGTTTCAGAGGTGGAGCAATTTATTATACAACTGTTCAAAAGTCTACAGTTCAAAAATCACAGTTTCCACAAAACTATTAACTGTTTTCAACATTGATAATAAGAAATGTTCTTGAGCACCAAATCAGCTTATCATGTGACACTGAAGACTGGAGTAATGATGCTAAATTTTCAGCGTTACCATCATTAATTACATTTTTAAATATATATAATCATATCAATGTTTCTATATATTTTTACTATATTTTTTGAAAAAACACAATATGACCAGGAATATGTTTTTAGAAAGTAAATTAGTTTGTCTTGCTGACTTTAATCATGTCTTTTAGTTTTGATAGCTATGTCCACAGTTTTTGTGTCAAAACTCAGCTGGTATGTGTAGAAGCTTGTCAAAATGGTTCTCAATGCGTTATGTTAGACGCAGCTGCATGCTACGAATCTGCTCAGCAGAACTGTACGAGTGAGAAATGAGCTGTTGTGTCCGAGCTGGAAGCCATCTTACTGGAGCACAGACGATAGAAAGAGAGAGAGAGGCCGCGTTTGTTGCTCTTTACAACCGCCGGTGCACCTGAATCAGAGAAGGGAGGGATTTTTCCGATACTCGCAAGAACGATGGAGAAAGAGGGAGGAAAAAAGAGAAGGGGGAAGAGAGAACAGAAGGAGGGGTGGGGGGTAGAGTCAGCTACGCAAATAAACAACTTTGCTCAGTTGATTTGAATTATTCAGGGTTGTCAACAGCAGAGAACCAGAAAAACAGCCCAACAAATAACAAATTACACCATCAAGCTCACTGGGGCGGAATAGACGGAGTGTTTGGTTGTGCGGTGAGAGCTGGAACACGCAGGATTGGAAATTAAAGGAATGCAAATGCGCTTCACAAGAACATGTGTTTGCCTGTAAATGCCGTCAGGTTACATATACAAATCTCATCTATGAGGTTTTATCAAGCTTATTTAATTTTACATGAGGGAAATGAACATTATGTAAATAGACGGGTACATAAGCACATTTTTGTTGAACCTTTCAAAAGCAAACCGAATATATACTGTAATTGTTGTACAAATGCAAATGCATAGAAATTAATTTAACAGTTTAATTTAAGACTGTAACCATTTACAAAGTCGGCAAGTGTATAATGCCTAGTGTTTTAAAGAACCATTATTGAATGATTAAATAAAGTCAGGGTTATTAAACAGTCTACATTTTTAGTCAGAATGATTTTGGCCTCTTTTTTTAATCCTTGTGTGTCAATTATAAAAAGTTACACACAGGTCCATAGAGGACAACAATGTCTGTGTCAAACAAACCGTCAGAATGTTAGGCTTGGGAGCACGGGCTAAAGTTTGGTCTCATTTTAAAGAAGACCCTTGGCAGATTATTGTTGAAGTTGAAAAAGTGAAACCAAAAAAAGTTAAATAGGTTTAAGTTTATGAAAATGATTTTTGAACATTATTTGATATAAAATTAATATTTTATGAAACATGTTGAACTCTAAAACGGTTAGAAAATCAAAGCCATATTATCTAAACAAGTTGTGTTCCAAATTTGAGGTTGATATCTCAAAAAAATTAGCTTTCAGTAAGATTTGGTTTGGGCGCAGTACCAACATTTTTTACCCATTAGATGCCAGGAAAACTCCACTGGTGCACACAGTGGTTGGATTTGTGATTTGCAGTAGAGATTTTCTCTCTCAAATATTTCAAGCACACACACGGACAAATTTTTTTTTATTACACGCATATAAACCACACTCTGACATCCATACCAACACACCCACACAATTATAGCTGCATAATTTATCCAATTGACTCCATAATAATCATAAGCAGAAAACCGGAATAAAGCGAGTATTTGCTTTATAGGCCAAACTTGAGAGAATGTCACCATCTGGTAAAAAATGGTAATAAATTAAATTTTGCCAACAGAATGAAAGCCTATTAACATATATTGCATAATTTTATAGTTAAATGGCCCTGGGATTAAAAAAAGTTTCAATGGGGACATTTTTGTCCCTAAGGTCTTGAGTGGAACTATTTTACGTACCTAGTGCAAAATAGATTTATTAAAGAAAATGGGGGTGGAAAAGTAAAATTTCAACAACAAAAAATACACTACTGTGCCAGAATTTATGCAGTTGGCATTAACACAGGTAAAATGATAAAGAAAACTGTACAAGACAAAAATGTCCTTAAGGTCGCACAGGGGTTAATTAAATTGCAGGTTTAATTCTCTAAGTAAGCTCAGATGTTTCACATGGTGCACCTGCATCGCTGAAAGCACCAGTGAGGTTGATAAAGCATGACTTTCACCTGCGTCACCTTTACACCTGAGACCAGCAGGTCTCTCCCCATCCCTTGTTTTCTGTCTCTTTCTTCTGGGAGAGTGCACAGGTGGATAAGTCCTTTCCTGGACTGTTTAAATAGGCCATTCCTGAAAAAATAGCACAGATCCAGCCGATGAAACAGCACAGATCTCAACTGGACGGGGTATTACCATTTTACAACTTGGTTCATTGCAGACTAACAAGATCTGTTTAAAGACAGAAGGAAAACAAGTTTCTTAACCTTGAACTTTCTTTCTACTGTCCCTGTTTCCATGGCAATAGTGCTAGTTCAGAATAGAGTACGGTAGTTCCTCTCTCCTGCCTTTAGCTCAGTCACAGTTACACTGCTCAATCCCTTTATCAGCAGTTCTTGAGGATAACATAGCACTTTACACACAAACATGTACACACAAACATGTACACACACACACACACACACACACACACACACACACACACACACACACACACACACACACACACACACACACACACACACACACACACACACACACACACACACACACACACACACACACACACACACACACATCCCAGCATGCCCCTCTACCCACTTCATGCCTGTCTCTGTGGAGACTGGTGTGCAGGGACAGACAGAAACATGCAGTGTACATGTGTAGCCTGAGAGATAGTCGTGACAGACTCCTGACAAATTTCAGCCTGGAGACTCTCTCCTGTCTGTCTTCACAAAATGTTGTGCAGTGGAGAAGTATCTACATTATTATTGCAAGATTTGTTTTGATTCAGGTTTTTTTCTCTCCATCTGTGGAGTCCCTTGTTGATGACATCACAGCATATGTCATCTGTTCACACTTGGCAGGTGCTGCGTCATACCAGAGTCCTTCTCACTCTTGGGGGAAAGAAAAAGAAACACTAGGTATTGCCCCACACGCTCACACATCTGAAAAAGCTTACTTGGCATCCATTGTTTGCCACGGGCAACATGATGTGTTTGTCTCTAATGGCTCCTGCATCAGGCTGGGGAATATGATGGAACACACACGAGCTGTGTCTGATGCAATGAGAGCTTCTAGCTTCCTCCTTTCTTCTGTCTTTCCTCTCCCTTTTTACCACCACAAAACTTGTCCAATTCAGAGATGAGCATGAGTGGGTGAATCTTTCAAAATCTCTTAAGAATCGGTCATATTTCACCCCAAAATCAAAAGAAAGACACAATTTTACTGAAATTAGTAATAAAAAAATAAAATAAAATAGGCTCATGTTTAGGGCCATTATGATGATTATCTGATAGTTGAGCATATTTCTGGTACATTTCTCATTATTGTAATTCCTAAAATAACTACAATAATAAAATAATTACAAAATAGTAAAATCACAGTCGAAATCCAGTCATTTCAATGGGAATCCGGTCAAACATGATTTCTGTGTGAGCAGAGCTTCATATATTGCGTCATAAAATGGGAATTATGAAAATTTATACGAAAATTGTGGGTGAGATATGCTTAATTGTCCAAAATAATTCCACAATGAAAAAAAAAAAGAATAATTTAAAAAAAGAATTTTGCTGACCAAGAACTTCCACCTGATGCACATGTACTAGCAATTCAAAAATAGTGCAGCTGGAGCTCGTCCCATCCCTAGACAGTCCCATTCCGGATTAGTGGCTAGCCAGGGAAATTCTTTTGGCCACCAGTAAACACTTGGACAGATTTTTTGCGACTTCGTCTTTCCTCTCTTCCGCATCTTTTCATCCCTCTATTCCACACACGCCCGCCTCCTCTGCATCCCATTTCTTTCCCAGTAGCCCTGCTGATTGAACAGAGCTACATATCTTAAGCTGAAAACACTGCCAACAATTAGAACAATTACTGCCAATTTCGCCACCTGCAGCCCTACTGAAAGGAAGAGTGGAGCCCGAGCCAGTGTTTTATTTGCTGGAACGCCACTATGCACAATGTTTAATTACAACTAAGCAGCCAACATTTGTTCTATCTGTCTTTGAATATACACTGCTCGTTCCTTCCTGCCAGCTCGTCTTTCCGTTGCCGATTTTTCTCTTTCTTTTTAAATATGTGTGACGTGAAGTGGGTGTGTTGGATTTGTTTGCTTTGTAGGAAGTGTTGGATCTGTTTCCTTCGGGATCAGAGAGGTCCCATCTCTGCTGTTGGTTGCACACACACACACACACACACACACACACACATATCGTGACCACGCCTGCATCAATGCAAGAGAGCTGCACTCAGCACCTGCAGCCGGGTTGGACAGCCTCTCTCTGAATCCTAATTCACCTCGTAAATAGGAAAGAGAAAAAGGCCATTCCTTTGTTGCATCTAAAGAGTCAGTGTGTGTGTGTGTGAATGCCAGCTAAAACCCTTGAATGGGTCTCCCAGATTACTCCAAAGTGCAGTCGTTTCAATGACATGACAAGCTTGTCAATTGCTTGTGCTATTCTTCTCTTGCGTAAATGGTTTGTCTAAGCGTTTGTGCATGCTATTCTGTTTTAATGGGTTTTAATGGTTCTGAAGAGGGCCCTGTTGCAGGGGCTTGTTTAAGAAAAATGCTCAAGGGCGGAGTCCCACCGCCTCGCTTTTCGAGTTCTTATTCGCAGCGCCAGAGCCTTCTCATCCCGTCTCATTTTGCATCCTCTCCTATGAATAAGTGATGAGATTTCATACATCACTGACCTCGGGCGTTTTTTACAAGTTCATCAATCATCGAGCCCCCTCCTTCTCATGAGGAGCAGATGTTTGGGGGTTTAGCCATTTGAGGGGTACCACACTACTGATGACCACCATCAGCATCTGACCCCACACAGACCTGAGTCAGCACGTAGACAGGAAGAAAAGTAAAAAAAAGGCTTCATTGGGAAAGAATATGTTGGGAGAGTAGAGAAGTTATGAAGGAAGAGAGGCAAAGAAAGCGTGATTGTGGGAGAGGTATTAAATGAGCCACGAGGGATCATTGATCTGCTGAAAGTGCAAAGTCTGCACTGAATTGTAAGTGTAGAAGCTGTGCTTTGAACTTGTACAACATGTTTGTGTGAGAGGGAACGACAGAAAAGAGAGACAGAGAACAAGACAATGTCTGAATCAAACTGACTGCAGTTGTGTTTGATATAGGGATGTGCCGTTAGAATCATACAGTAGGATAAAAGTAAAAACACTTCTATTTCTAATTCTATTATTTATTCTTTTCAAATTTAATTCAATTCCATTTTTATCTCATTAAACACAAATATAGATATATTCTTATAATAATGATTATAATATGCATTACCGTTCACAAGTTTGGGTTTTAGTAAGATTTGTTTTGGAAAGAAAATTAATACTTTTATTCAGCAAGGATGCATTGGAGGTGACAGTAAAGTCTTTTATCACGTTACAAGAGATTTGTTTCAAATAAACGTATTTTATTCTTTTGAACTTTCTATTCATCAATGAATCATGAGAAAATGCATCATGGTTTCAACAAAAATATTATTCAGCACAACTTATAATTAGAAAAATAAATTATTTGTGTATTTATATTCTTTTACACTGACCATAAATTAAGTAGAGTAAAGTTTAAACTACAATAATGTGGTTTCTCACAGTAGTCTTAAGGTGCTCTACTATACAAAGCAAATCAAATATTTGAGAGAAATTTAAAATGATTCCATTCTGATCCTGGCATTTGGCACAGTTTCAGTTGTGATCCAATTGTGGCACATCACAATATATATTGTCATGCTGTAGTTTATACAAGATATCCAGCACTAGATTTAGAATACATCAGAACCATATAACTACCTACCATACATGTAGTTAGTGGGTGAATGTGATTTCACCAAGTACCACATGTTCCTGGATCAACATCTTTGTCCAATCAACTTTGTCCAACATCAACTTTCCAATCAACCAATCAGATTTGAGCGACAAGTTTACAGTTTATGTCAAGTTTAGGCTTAGAACCAGGGTGAAGTACTTAAACATCAGTGTTATTCACCTTTCATTACCCTCTGATTTTAGGGAAAAGTTATGGGTAGGGTTAGGTTTAGGGGTAGGGATTGTGTAAGGACTACATTTTGGGACAGGAATGTTGATCCAGGACCATGTCTTACTTGGCAAAATCACGGTGACAGTAGTTAGTGATCTCAAAATGAATAGAGAACGTTTCCTCTCCTGTATTTTCCTGTCTGGTTGTAAACGGTATATAAAAGTGAAATCAATATTTATTTTCTTATCAGAGATTATGTTCCAAATACATGTGGTTGCAGAATGCTGCAGTACTGGATAATACATATTTTTTGCAACCAATAGATTGCAATCAGTCTTTAGTGGGACTCATGGGAAAGACAAGCTGGAAAAGTGGCGATAATGTGAATCTCAAGTAGATTCAATGCACCATATTACAAACACAGAGAGATTGTTCAACCACAAAAACAATCAAAAAAAGACAATCAGACACTGACTTCTGCATTGCCGCCTATTTGTATGCCTTGAAAATGGCTGTAGTACATTTGAAACGCTTCTGTATGCAGCTCTTAATGTATTGTCTCCAAAGCAGTGCTGAGGATGACGTATTGATTTGATCAATCAATGCAGTGAAAGCTATAAAGGCATGCTGTAATGGTGGCACTTAAGGAGAGAAGGCAGAACACTGATCATTCTCAAGGAGATAAAAAGAGAGAGGGAAAAAGCGACCAATAGAAAGCGAGAGACAAAATGAAGGCTCAGAAGAGTGTGTGTAAAGTGGAGTTAAGGCTGCATCTGGTGCTTGTCTGTTTCACTGCTCCTTTTGTATTTTAATGATTAATGCGCAGCTAAGCAGGGGGTCTGATTCATCATTACTCTGGGCCCAGTCCTTTATTCCTTATCCGCATTGCTCTCTCTTTTGTCCCTCATTTGTTTCCACCCATATTTCATTATTCAGACAATGAGCGAATATGTGACTGTTCTTGTCTGTATCTGCATTATTAGTTTGCTGTCCATCACACTGCAGTTGCGTCAATGAATCAGCATCCTGCATCCTGAGATGTTGCCTCCTTAAGAGGAAACATCTTGTTTAGTGTAGTGATTTATTGTAAAAAATTTAGCAAGTTCTTGTATGAAATCACTCTTAGCTTACACATGTTCTTGTAATGCACACTGTCAATAGGTACATAGGGCCAGACATAGGGCTTCCTGATAGGGCCAGGCAGACAACCTTTCTTCTGCCATATCCACACCGCTCTCCTGTCATCAGTCTGTTTCCAGAAACTCATTTAGTTGCACTTCTGCAACACTAAAAGCCCTTCATTCTTTGGCAGCTGTTTGAGGGATAAAGCCATTTCAGTTCATCAAAGATTCATTGCCCCAAAGCACGTCCTCCGGAAATGGTCGGTATATGTTTTAAAACAGACCTGCGGAAGCTTTAAACGCTTGCTAAGATACTGTAAAGAAAGGCAAGCCCTGTTGAGGACAGTGTCAGGGACAAGAGTGAATCTCTGCAGCACTGTTTCCAGAATGCAAACACATTTTTTTCCCTAATTAGGATTCAGTTTTGGTGATGCAAATGGTGCTACAAATCCAGACTTCAAGTTTAAATATTTATTGGTCCATGTTTGGAGGCAAGGTCAGCTTGAAGTAAATAGTGAGAATGGTTGTGGGAAGTATATGAAGGATTGGATCAGGACTGGGAATGTTGGTAGATGAGTGAAATGTTTAACCCTAATCCAGTAAAACCTTTTTCCACTTAGCTGGGTCACTTGTTTTGCCTCCTGCGGGCTGAACGGCTCCTGGGCTCATGTATGTTTTAAGAAGGCTCATATCCAGGGATGAAAGGATATTGACTTGCTTGATGAGCTTCTTTCCTTGGGGAGGGGGGCTAAAGCTCTTGAGTGCCTCCTCCGGGCAAAAGCAGCATGGAGTAAGAGAATGGGTCTCTTACCACACTGACCTGCCCAGATTGGGCGAGGCTTTGGACACCGCAAATGGGCTTTTGTGGTTCCACCATATAGCCATAAGTATCTCCATTGGGACATTCATTGTGCCTCCCAGTCATTGCCCTTAGTGACATGCAGTGTGATGTTTGTGGGAATAGCGAGAATCACAGGGAATGCTGGGATAGAGGGGGAGAGGGGTGCAAAATCTGAGCCTACAGAGGTTAAATATGTTATGATTGATGAGGTAGCTTTAATAGCGCACGTCTGGCCTCCCCTATCGATTAAGGGATGGATTATGCATGTATTTCCCCATTGTGTTGGCACAACAGATGACTTAGATTACAGTGACGGATTCGGGAAATGTGAACTCTGAGCTGATTGCTTTTCCGTTGTGTCTCAGCTGCATTAGGAATGATGAAGCATGCTAGTCCTTGAGATGCTCCGAAAGCGGAGGCAAAGAAGCCTTCCGGAAGCCTATAATAATCCTGGTGTAATATTTGGGAAATCCTATTACAGACGTTTTTATGTGCTGAAGAAAGAGAAATAGGTAAAGACGACGGAGTCTCATAGAAGCGAAAACAGATTAGGACTTAACAAGATAGATGTAGACATGTATTAGTCTTTCCTTTTCCTCCTCCCCGTTATCCCCTCCCTCCACAATCTTGTAGAACAGGGCCTACTTTTCATTTTTCAATAGAGTTGTGTCTTGCCTGCTGTAGTGTAACTAAGATACAATGTCATCAACAGCAGAATCAAAAGAATTAACTTTTATGGTCACGGTCACAGACAACCTGAGATACTTAAAAAATTATGTGAAAAAAGTGTGTACCTTTTTATAATATTATTTTTTATATTGTATCTATAAAATATATAATTGAAGCTGTGTTATAGTTCTGGTTTACAGTTCCCTTCACTTCAGACAAGAAATAATCTTATTCTACTACTGCTCCTTTTGCTGGGCTGGACAAGTTCATATAGATGCAGGCAATGTCTTTTTTAGACCCCTCTAGTGTATGATCGAGTCTCTGATTTGTGTTTCAGCCATGTGGGCCAGAACTCTCAGACCTCTCTAGCCGATCACAGAGTCTGTCTGCGGCCCTGCAACAGCCGGCTGATCACAGAGTGCAGTGGAGCCTGATCCCACTCAAAGGAACAGTGGGCGTCTAGTGACTCTTTTCAAAAGCCGAGCAGAAAACCTTCCTTGTTTATTTAATCTCACAGAGTCAGACCCTCTGCCTGAAGCCATAACTGGTCTAGACATATTCAACCTCTGTGCCGCAAGATCAGCCCCACAGGTCAAAGGTTGACGGTCAGGCTCAATGGAAAGAGGAATGATTGTGTTGATGTCACCTCGGGGTGTGTCGAGCACATCATGCAAGCCTGTGATAAGGTTATACATGCATGAGGTTGCTCTTATTTCCAGCCTTTCTTTGCATGGTTACTGATTATGATGATTGAGTCATTAATCGTCCCCTGTGTAAGCGCTAGCGTGAACTAATATTGTAGATTGTTGCATATGAATGAAGATTTTGATTTATAGATGCAAAGGTTAGGCTTAATACTACAACAGTTCCTGTCATGGAAATGCAAATAAAGCATGAAATATAGACTAGGCCTAAATGTAATCAAAATAAAAAATATATTGTCCCGTTAGATTTACAAATAAAGCCTGACAAGCATTATTAAGTGATAAGCACTGAATGAGCTTTCACTCAGAGAGGGGTTTCCTCTGATTTAAATAAGGGTTGCTGGATCTTTGTTAATTTATTATTGCTAGTGTGTGTGTGTGTGTGCCGTGTGTCAAATAATGGGCTCAGGCTGAGACAGAAGTAGTGACTTCCCTCTCTCTTTCTCTTCTCTAGATACTCTGTTTAATTGAAATGACCCCATGGGGTATGGCACTGACCGCAGCAATTAAAACTGCCATGCAGCACAGCGGAGGGAGAGAGGTCAGCATAAGGGGGGTACAGGGCACTGTGAGTGTGTGAGTGATTGTGTGTGTATATAGTCCACATTCATGCTCAATCAATAAGAGCTGATGACTGTAGATAGTGGCCCTGATACTTAATATTTAAAAGGGTCAAGTGCTGTGCAGCCCCTACTACACATTCATCTCCCACTCCGTTCTTCCTATCTGGTCCTCATTTGTATATTACCGCTTTATGGTCAAACACTGATTAAAACCTCATGCTGGTTTTGTGTGTGTGTTTGAAATTTGCCCCATCTGTCCCCTATCTTGAGGTCTATCGGTGAGTCTCTTTTAAAATAAGATTTAATCTGATTTTTTAACCTTGTTAATAAAGATCAGAGTGCAAAATAAACAAACAAACAGACTGGCTACTGGGAGATGTTTCAGTCTACATGGATTTTAGTCAGGTTTTTTTTTTTTTTTTTTTTTTTAGCCTAGAAAACTTGTTTTTAGAGAAATATCAAAATTAAATATTTAATTTAATTTAAAAATGCATATATGTATTAATTAAAACAATTATATATATGTATGTGTGTGTGTGTATACACTCACCGGCCACTTTATTAGGTACACCTGTCCAACTACTCGTTAACACTTAATTTCTAAGCAGCCAATCACATGGCGGCAACTCAGTGCATTTAGGCATGTAGACATGGTCAAGACAATCTCCTGCAGTTCAAACCGAGCATCAGTATGGGGAAGAAAGGTGATTTGAGTGACTTTGAACGTGGCATGATTGTTGGTGCCAGAAGGGCTGGTCTGAGTATTTCAGAAACTGCTAATCTACTGGGATTTTCACGCACAACCATCTCTAGGGTTTACAGAGAATGGTCCGAAAAAGAAAAAACATCCAGTGAGCGGCAGTTCTGTGGGCGGAAATGCCTTGTTGATGCCAGAGGTCAGAGGAGAATGGCCAGACTGGTTCGAGCTGATAGAAGGGCAACAGTGACTGAAATAACCACTCGTTACAACCGAGGTATGCAGCAAAGCATTTGTGAAGCCACAACACGCACAACCTTGAGGCGGATGGGCTACAACAGCAGAAGACTCCACCGGGTACCACTCATCTCCACTACAAATAGGAAAAAGAGGCTACAATTTGCAAGAGCTCACCAAAATTGAACAGTTGAAGACTGGAAAAATGTTGCCTGGTCTGATGAGTCTCGATTTCTGTTGAGACATTCAGATGTTAGAGTCAGAATTTGGCGTAAACAGAATGAGAACATGGAACCATCATGCCTTGTTACCACTGTGCAGGCTGGTGGTGGTGGTGTAATGGTGTGGGGGATGTTTTCCTGGCACACTTTAGGCCCCTTAGTGCCAATTGGGCATCGTTTAAATGCCACGGCCTACCTGAGCATTGTTTCTGACCATGTCCATCCCTTTATGGCCACCATGTACCCATCCTCTGATGGCTACTTCCACCATGTCACAAAGCTCTAATCATTTCAAATTGGTTTCTTGAACATGACAATGAGTTCACTGTACTAAAATGGCCTCCACAGTCACCAGATCTCAACCCAATAGAGCATCTTTGGGATGTGGTGGAACGGGAGATTCGCATCATGGATGTGCAGCCGACAAATCTGCGGCAACTGTGTGATGCCATCATGTCAATATGGACCAAACTCCCTGAGGAATGCTTCCAGCACCTTGTTGAATCTATGCCACGAAGAATTGAGGCAGTTCTGAAGGCAAAAGGGGGTCCAACCCGTTACTAGCATGGGGTACCTAATAAAGTGGCCGGTAAGTGTATATTACTTTCAATAATCTGCAGTATATCAGCGCCTCCTTTTATCCATAAACTAAATCACCATCTAAAATGCTAAGCAAACAAACAGAGCTTGTATTGAAGACCCAAGCAGATGTATGTGCTGTTTGTGGTTAACAGTGACCACAGCTGTTTGCTGTAATTATCCACAGGTTGTTGAAAAACTTATGGAAGCGTCTTTATAACTCTGGCATATGACCATGTGTAAGATGGGTTCTCCCTGGGGGCATCAGACAGTATGTGTCTTGCGTTCTTTTTCTCTTTTCTCATTCTATGCAACATGGCAGCAGATACAAGCATTTTTGTACCAATATTCAAATTAATTTCCCAGAAGAGGGCTTTGTGCCTCAGAACACAAGTCCAGATATCCCGAGTCCAAATAAGAGTGTGACTTAGACAACAGATGGGCTTCTGCGGTTGGACTCTTTTTCTTTAGCTCTCAGCCATATAGAGCCACTTTCTTTCTGCGTGTTTCTTCGCTGACAGTTTGAGTTGATGGAAGCTCTTGTGTCGTGTATGGCTGTCTCTCCTGTCAGCATTCACCATACCAACAGTGTGTGAACATCCATATTGGATTTCATATTCACACATCCTGACTGCGACACCAATGCGTTTGTATGCATAGCTATGTACAGGTATATGTGTAAAAACAGATGCTGTTCCAAAGCCTAACGAGCTGCTTAGACAGTGGGTCTCATTCACTAACTGTAAATCTGTGTGCAAATGTTTTCACAAATAATTTTTTTGCATTGAAATGTATTATAATTTTCAAAAGAATGTTGGAACGAAGGCAAAAATTGCATACTCTGGGTGACCTTAAACATAAATGTAGATTTATGGTATCATTACTTTGCAATCCCACATGAATTTCTTACCGCAAGAAAAATAGCCTAAAAGTATTTAAATTTACTATTTTAGCCAATATTTATGTTAAAAAAAAAAATGTTTTTTGCAATTTATTTAATATTTTAACGTTACATGTTTACATTAATATCAAAGTCAAGTCCTGTGAGTAGTGCTATTTGTGTTTTTGCTTATGTAGAGCATTTGATATCAGCCGCTTACAGTATGAAGAACGTTTCAATTAGGATTCTGCCGTTAAATACACGGCAGCCAGCTAGGTATTGGAAACATCTGTAGTGCGTGCTGACATACCTGGTGCGGTTATCTGCACTCGTGCTGCTTCTGCTGAGATAATTAGAGCCGTGTGATTAATGAACTGCGGGTTAATGTATAGCTATAGAACAGGATGTGGAGTACACTTAGATTCACAGGGAGTCTCAACACAGCCATAAAGCAGCCCCACTTCCTCTCGTACTGCCACAGTCATGACTGATTAACGCTAGATGCATAAGGATCTCCAATTGATCATTTATAACCCAGCTCAGGAAGCCACTCTTGCTCTTTAATTACACAGGATGTTGTGGTCCACAAGAACAGCGCTGTGCGGTTTTAATCCAGAGATATTATGCAGTATTAGAGCAGTGTGCTACTGTCTGTAAAGGTCTCTTTTACTCATCCGTCCCTATCTGAAAGCAAATGGAAATATAGTAGGCCACTCGCTGGCCATATGCGTGTGGATGAATCCTGACATGAGACAAAAGCAGAGGCCTGTGACCTTTTCAAAAGGGGAGATTTTCCCTGTCGTGACTTGCCTCCGACTTACACGCTGCTGGATAATCACGACTGTTCCTAGAACAACGGCTGCTGCATGGGGATGTCAGAGCTGTTTCAGATGTGTCTTAAATGTTACACTCTCCAACAGTAAAATGACCTTAAACGGGGAAGGAACTTTTTGGTTTACTGCATCGCTATCCATAGTCATGATCAATAATCATGAATAATAATGATCGTGAATAGTCTGGTTTTTCTAGTTACCTCACATGAGCCGCGTTTCCACTGCCGGGCCAGGGCCGAGCCGTGCTAGTGCGTGCCAGAGCCAGTCGCGTTTCCACTGTCACTTCCGGGGCTTGATCGGGGCTTACTCGGGGCCAACGGCCAGGATTTCTGGCCCGTCGAATACCTTAGGCCAAAGCGGGCCAGCTCGGGCTAGAGGCGTGGTCAAGGTAAAAGGCGGAGGTTATGGAACGTTATGATCTGAAGCAAGATGCACATTTCACTTTTTTTTTATACTTTTTTAATCGCTGCTCGAAATGGTGAATCGTCTGTAACTTACTGGTCTGTCGAAGATACCAAAGCTCTTCTGAGCATTTGGGCAGAAGAAAGGGTCAATTTGACGGCGTGTGAAGAAACGAAGACGTTATAAAATACATAGATGCTGAACTTTCTAAGCTAAGCATTCAGCGAGCAACGCTTCAAGTTCAGGAAAAAACAAAGTTGCGGGCGCAGTATTGTACAAGGCGATTCAAATGCACAATGGACAAAGCGGAGCTCAGAGAAGGAACTTTCCAAATTCCATGGTTCGACTTGATGGACGGTGTGCTGGGTCACCGTCCCTCTGTTAGTGGCGACTCGCGAGACAATTTGGACACTATTGCAGGCTGCAGCCACGGCCGGTGAGTTAATATACATGCTCTCTTCCTAACTTAAAAAATAAATAAATTCATAATACCCGCTGAAATGGGTTGGGTTGTATGACGTTTGATCCAGAAAGGCGTGTTAGGGGCGGGGTTTAGGGCAGCGCTGCGGGGCTACTGGCCCGGCAGTGGAAACGCAAGCCCGGTGCTTGAGACCCGAGGCCACTGGCTCGGCTCGGCTCGCTGTTAGCCCTGGCCCGGCCCTGGCCCGGCAGTGGAAATGCGGCTATGGGGTACCTTTTTGGCCTTTGACACTTTTTAAATAGTTAGGGGACATATAAATATTGGAGAGATGATCAATGGCATCAGGACACATTGCAAGCTCTACTCAATCCTAAATCACCTGAATGAGCACCATAACTTAACATGCCCTGAGACTGTTTTAAATGACAGGAATAGCTAGAAATGATAGGAAATGGAGAGAAGAGGTGGAAACATAATCCTGCATCGCCCACAGGAGCACCGCTGCACAATGTGATGCAGCTCTAAACACTATTCCAGTGGTTTTCAACCAGGGAGCCTCAGGATGACTTAAAATGATTTAAAGTAAGAAAAAAACAATTTTATGTGTTTAATATACCGTCTTGAATAACATGAATATATGAGTAAATCTAATTTTAAAATAGTGATTTCTAGACTAGACAATTGAGTTCTAGTAAAACTCCATGAGCATTTTTTTATTTTTATAATGAATATACATGTTTCTAGTTATTCAAGCTCTAAAATATTTTATGGGGTAGAAATTGAGGGAAAAAATGGTATTCCTTATCCAGTAAAACATGAACAACTGGAAAAATAATGGGGCCTTTAAATATTGTTGTGGGCAGTTGGGGGGCCTTGGAGTCAAAAAGGTTGAGAACCACTGTACTAGGCCATAGCTCTGACCACATGGGATACTTTAAGCAGTTCTGTAATAGAGAATCCACAATTTGAATTTACACATTATTTGTTCAGTTTCAAACACATAAATGCTGTGAAGTACTACCAAGATCCTTAGCTAGTATAATTCCTAGATTACACTAAATACGGACTCAAAGTACAGGCTACAGCCATAGTTGTGTGTTTAACTGGAAGTGTCATCCTGCTTCATTCTCTGGTATTCTAGCCCCAGGCTCTTACTGTGACATACTGTGGGCAAGATGTTCATTTTTCACACAAGCAGCATGAGCCCCTCAGCGCCCACAGCCGTACAACACGAGACGTGCGTCTCTCCAGGAATCTCTCACTGAATGACTTTATGGCCTCAAATATTCCTGATGGAAATGGTGCTGCTGGCCTCGCGGACAAGCAGCAGCTCCGGCTCTGATCAATAATGAATGGCCCTAGTGTGGAGCTAACAGATTGTGTGAAAGGAAAGGGAGGGGTGCAGACAGTCCAGTGCACTGACACAGTGGGAGCTGTCACTGACCTGCCTCTTTGTCAGCAAAAGAGAGAGAGAAAGAATTAATAAGATTAATGCTCCAATTAAATAGGGAAGTGATGGCAGAGAGTCCTGTTGTGCTGCCAACTACAGAAGGAGACTATGCAAGCAAAACAAAGAATGGAAAAAAGACGTAAAGAACATGTAAGAAGGAAAATGATGGGGAAAGAGAGAATAAACATGTGGAATGAAGTCTCTGGTCCATTAAATCATCTGTCAGTATGTCTACCCATCAGACCCGTCTGGAGGACCCTTGACATGTCTGTCCCCGCCTCATCTGTGCACTCGCTACTGTTGTTATTGTCAATTACGTCCAATTGACAGGTAATTACCGTCATTTTAAGCGCCATCATCATTCAGTATGAAGTAACGTCGTGTATTCTACTGGTAATTAGTTAGACCGACATTCACGTTTAATTGGCAGTGAACCACAGCATTGCTATAGGGCTCGTTCTAAATCAACGATGGAAGAACAACTCGCACTTATTCTCTCACTTATGCTGCAATGATTTTTACTCTGTCTTAAGTGTTTTTTTTATATCTTGGAATGATTTATATCATAGACATCTCATAGTGGTGAAATGTCATGCAAAGCTTTGCATGATGACTCCCATCTGCTCAAATCTTATCAGCGTTCCCATAATTCTCCCCTTCTTGCATTTTCTCCTTCAGTTTTTGTGGGTGTTTACCTAAACAGAAATTGCTTTTGCTGTAGTGTAGTGACTCGAGGCGTGAAGCACCTCAGCCATATTTGACTGCATCGTGACACTCTGAATATTTGTATGTGCTCTGATCCTTGTATACGACACTGTAACATTCATTGGCTTTTATTAATCACACATATTAATCTGTGTCATCGGAAGTATCATCTTCCTTAAATGAGCTTCCATATTCTCAAATTAGTGATCTTGTAATGTATCCTTGCATGTATGTGCGTGGTTCCTTAAGCATTTGTGGTGTTATATTATGTATTGGTTTTGCCTCGGATCTCCTTTAAATGTAATGCCTCACTCTGTAAGATTCACAGTCACTTCAGATCACTATAATGTTTATTTAAAGCATGTGTTATTTTAGCATTATTGTATTGTATTGCAGTTCCTTCATGTGGGTATTCCCAGGACGAGAGAAAAAGTCGCAGATCAATGAACTGCTCACAGGTCAGCGTCTGAGCCGAATGATATGTTGTTACTTTACAATTGACTTGGCCTCTGTGCTTCACCAGTGCCGACCGCACATATCAATATGACTGTCCCCTTTGACCCAATGCAATCCAGAAATTATTGTCAGGATAATTGATCAGTTTCATATTTGACAGCACGTATGGAACTGGGGGTTGTCTCAGTCATGACAATTTTTAGCTTGTTTAGAAAAGAACATTTTTGGATTCTTTTGATGGAACGAGGGGTGTCTTTGGTTTCGATGCATAGATTAAAAAAGAAAAAGAAAAAGAGAGGATTAAAGAGAGAGGATTAAAGTTGGTGTCACTGCCATGGCATAAACACTGAAGAAATAAAACTTCCTGCTCCTTCAACACATAGGATATTTAGATTAAATGAACCTCTGTTAAACTCCAGATGTAAACCTTTCATATCCAGATGGTTCTTTCAGGAACAACCATTGACTAATACTTCATATCACATCTCCTTGTGAGTTGTTACATAAACATTTTGCATACATCAAAGGCTGGCTCACTTTCCAAGCATCCTTCTTACATGTGTGGAGTGGGCCTGCTATGATCAGCGGGGACAGTTTTAGCAGTCCTCCCAAAGCTCATCTATTAGAAATGTGAACTCTGGGCTGCCCGAGTGCCACAGCGCATTAAACAGTGTTATGACAGCCCCCGGTTACCCTTTTTAACATACAAACCCTTTCTGGGGCTATTTCAGAAAATGCCTACGTGGGCCGCACAGGACTCAATGCTTCAGGATGCGCAGTGTGGTTCTCGGGGTGGCTGGTGTGGATGCCAGTTTAGCTGGCATGGAGATCAGAGCCATTAGGCGATGGAGAATCGTTCTGCAACTACAGCCAGCTGCCACACTCAGCAAATTTAGCATTGACTCAGTTTATTATAAAAAAAAAAAAAATCAGGATAGTGGAAACCGCAGGACTTCTTGCCAGGAGTTTAGAGTTTAGATTTGATCCGTTACTGTGGAGGTGTTGAGCTAAAAGGTTTTTGACATCAATTTCAGCCAGATTCAGATAATTCTTAACCTTCAGGATTTCTATAGATTTATGCTGTTCTAGCAGCCTGAAAATGAATTCATTATGTTCTGCAGGATCAAAGAGAATGTGAACATTAAAGTTTTACACTTTTATCTCTCTCCAAGCATGTGTGACAGTGAAATCTTGCTATTTTTTGATAAGTGGCTTTATTGCAGACCTAGTTTTTGGGCCAAATCCATATCCACATCCTTCTAAATCCAAACATCCTTCCGTTTTGCTGGACAATAAAGAATGTGTTGCCCCTTAGAGGTTCCCCATTTTGGCTAGTTGCACAGTGGACCTTTAAAATTGTTGCACAATTGCCTCAAACCACAATCTCTGGCCACGTAGGACCTTATTATCCTGGACATTGATTAATAATACCCTGCAACATGCAGAAAAGACACATGATTGGGTGAGACGAAAGAAAGGCAACAGAAATGTGCAGCTTTCTGATAAAAAGCAACCTTGCCTTCAGCTAATTATCTGTGGAATCCTTGTTTTCCTCCAAACAGCCAGATTCCTTCAGAAGCAGCACCCTGAGGATTTGCCTTAGAAATGCATTGTCATATCTATACTTTAGGAGGACAGAGAAGGAAGGGAATTTGCGGTCAGCATTGAGAAGTGAGGGGCGTCAGGATGAACAGAATAAGGTTTCTCTTGGGTCTGAAACTGATTAATGAATCTCAACCTTAGGCACTATGCTTCTTTTCTACAGCAATGCAGAGAGGAAGTAGCACTGGTGCAGTCACATTACCGACAATAAGAAGGAAGTCTATGCAAAGAAGGTGCAGAGTGCTTTAAGTTGTGGAGTCTCAGCAAAGACGAGGCGGTTCTGATTTACCTGCCAGAGTGCCGTATGTCTGGTCCGTCTGTCTCTGGCCCCTGGCACTGTTGAGCGTTGATCAGATTGCATCTGTGTGCCGGGCTCAGGCAGCATCTGCTGTCTGCTCTGAACTGCCCACCCTGCCAGCCGGCCCACTCCACTCACACAGAGCCATCTCGGGGTCGAGAGCGGCAAAGCGTACACCCAGAGCGCCTGGTAATTACTGCTTCTCTCTGGCTCTTTCACATTCTTGCAATAGCTCCGTTCCAAAACCTAGTGAGCTGCCTCACTGCCTACACAGGCAGCCACTTTCTAAGACAGCAATATAACTGTCACAGAAGCTCATAATTTGACTGATTTGGAACACTCTACATAACATAACAAATGCCACTTTGCACAAGAGACATATAATTGTTAAAGTTGACGTTAGCATGTTGCTAAGCTAATGTTTTTTGGTTTTTTTTGGAATTTTTGCCTTATTTTGAGATAGGATAGTATAGAAAATTGACAGGAATTGAAGTGGGAGAAAGAGGGGGACGGGAACTGCTCATGCTTTATCAGCTAGGACAATGGGAGAATAAGTACCTGTATGGCTGAAGAAGCAGAAAAGGTCCAAAGCCAGAAGAAAGACTGACAAAGATAAAACAACATATACAAGGTGAAAAACCTGAGTGATGCACAAGTTCTTTTTCTTTTGTAATTATTGTGCTGTCACTAGTATAAGTGTAATTCAACTAAATCTCAGATGAACAGAGACCATCACGCTGATCCAGGTCGACAGATTGTGGTATCTGTACTTAAAGTACATGAGGAACAGTGATGCTAATGCTGAATGCATCTTTAAAACATAGCTCACTATCTTTTGAAACCATACATGTCTCTCTTTTGTTTCTTTATGTATCCTCTCTACTTACACTCTTCCTCTTTTTTTCTGTTCCTTATTGACCATCTTAAGATCTCTCCTGTCCTTTCTCTACCTGCATGTGGCCACTGACCCTTCCATCCAAGTCCAGATGGGATGGCCACTGAGAGATTAATGAAGCACACTGGCCCTCGTCTGAGTTTCTTCCTCTGTCTCTTCTTCTAACCACCTGTGATCAGACCCCACACCTTTAGGCCATATTGCGACTGGTTCTGCAGTCACATGCCAAAGCCATGAGCCAACACATCATATCCTGCACTTAGTAGAGCAACGCTTCAGTGACTATAAGACTCAAACAGTAGGGGTTGTAAATGTGTATTCCAAAATTTTGGGAAGCATTTTGTGTTAGCTCTTGTCTGTGGTGATATTAACACCAAAGACAAATGGAAATCAAAATCAACCCCATATACTTCCGTAATAGAGGTCCTTGGTCTTATTGAGCACAATTTTTCAGTGCATGTAACCCCAACAGAAAGTGTTGCATCTTAACCATTTGGTGAGGCTATCTATCCCAAACAGTCACTGAAAGTCAACTGAGATTGGCTGATTTTTTTTTGTCATTAAAAGTGACTCCTGCACTGTTTCTGTCTCCTCATGCCAGCCTGACACTTTTGGTATTGATTTAAAGGTTGAGATTTGATTTAAGGAGACAGAATGCTACAGATTCAGGTGTGCTGGTGTGTGTGTGTGTGTGTGTGTGTGTGTGTGTGTGTGTGTGTGTGTGTGTGTGTGTGTGTGTGTGTGTGTGTGTGTGTGTGTGTGTGTGTGTGTGTGTGTGTGTGTGTGTGTGTGTGTGTGTGTGTGTGTGTGTGTGTGTAGAATAGGTTACACAGTGGTGTTTGTGTGTATTGATCTGAATGAGCTGCTCTGTGTTGATATGGCTCTGTCTCATCTCTATTTGAAGGAAATGACAGATATGTTTGTGTCTGGAACAGTCTCTCAGTCCCTGGTGTCCTCTTTGGCATGAACTCAACCTTTGGTCAGTGATATAAAGTGTTTACAGTGTAAATTAATGGCTGTGTGTGTGTTCACAGGTTCTGGCATTGTTTGTTTCTGTATATTAAATCCAACTACACACAACTCTCAAACATAAACACGCTAGTAAACATTATTTAGAGTGTTTTACAGCTCTGACCCAATCCCAGCAGTCAATAAAGGCGATGAGCAGATGTATGCATCGGACGTTACTTTCATATAAGCTTCTCAAAGGAGTATAGACTACAGTTTGCCTTCTCTCGCTGTAGAAATGTGCTCCCTAAATAAAATAAGATCTCTCTTCCATTATCTGTTTATGCACATGCATGAGCTATATCAGATATAATCTCCGGAGATCAGCCTGCATTGAGTCTGCTCAGTGTCATGATTGGCTTTCATCACCGGCGTGGACACTGAGCTCAGTGTCGCCGTGGTTACGCCTAGAACATAGCTGCATAACTTAATTACTGGCATTTTCACTCCATTTTCTCTGACTATTTTGAGCAGTTTGAATAAAGCTAATATCCCCGCTGTTTGCAACAAGGACAGATAACCCGATCAGGCCTGTAATGAAAGTGATTAGTTTAAATTGTGTTAAGACTCGCTGGTCGTGATGTTTTTTTTCTTCTTCTAAGCCTTTGAGAACATGCTGGTTGACTTGATCTTCCTGTCCTCGTCAGTTTATGGGTTCAGAAGAGCATTTTTACATGAAGTCATACACAAAACTTTTTAAGGGTGAAAACACTTTTTACTTTTGGTTTTGCAGGATAAGAAACGCATATGGTGCTTTGTGACATTATTTACATGAGGCACATATTCTCCCTCAATTTATGTTGTAATTTGCTGAGATGTTTTCCTATTGAGTTTTTATTTTATTTTAATTTTCTCTTTAGAATAATCTTTTCTGGAGCCTTTTAATTTTAAATAAAATTTGCATAAATTATAAGACTGTACAACAAATATTACTTTAATGACACTTAAGAATTTAAATGTGATATTTTTCACATTACAGTAATGAGACTTGAGGGGCTTAATTTGCTTAATTAATTAATAAATACTGTATTACAATGCAAAATAAAATCTTAATTGTAATAGAACTAATTACTTCACAACAATTTAGAAACAGTTTCTTATATTCTCTCTTTGTATTTCGATTGATATGACTGGTTTTTGACAGGATTAATAAGATTCACCCTGATCTGTGGTTAAAATAGTAGACTCAACATTAGGATAACATCACTACTGCTAGTTCATTAGAATTTATTATGCATTATTTTGTCAGTTTAAGCATGATCTCCTGTGTTCCTGGTAAAACTTCAGGATTACCATTGAAACACCTCTTTTTTTATTTTTTTATTTTAGACATTGACTGTGTACCTGTTCTGCCCTGCTGCATTTTTCTTTATTTGTTGTTATGAGAAGACACATCCTGTAACCCTCTGTTTCTGCTGCTCAGTAGAGGGAAACCAGGATCAGGAACTGATCTGTTTCAGAGAATTATTCTGACACAAAAACCGTCCTCCTGCTATCATATCATCTATAAGAGTCAAAAAAGAAAAGAAAAGAAAAGACTTGACCTTTTTTTTTTTTTTTTTTTTAAATTGCAGTTGACAGGATTGAGTGCTTAAGGGAATATTACTAATGTACACTGTCCCGGCTCTCATAAACGCTTTTCTTGTGGCAAATGGTGAATAGATGAAAGCACTTAAGCTGTCAGGATTTGTCTGGAGACTGGAGGAGTTGTGATGTGTCAGTGGGGTTTGCCTGAGCGTGTGCATCGAGATGTTTAAACATGTTCTTCCTCTCCTCTTTGCTCCGTCTCTCTGCTCCATCACCTCCGACTCCCAGTATAGCTCACTTCCACCTCCAAAACCGCAAGCAGTTCGAAGAAACATGCTTATTCGCACACAAACAAGATAACATCCTAATCATCATTATTAGCATGTTGCAGAGTTAAGCGCAACACTCCATTCAGTAAATTATCCTTTTTTTATTATAAAGTATTGGTATTGATCATTTTCAGTATTATATATGTTTATTTAGATTCAGGATTTCTCCCACTTTTTCCACCATCTTGTCATACCACCGACTGAACTCTGTGTGCATTCTGGGTTTGCTTTCTCTGCAAAGGATATACAGCAGGGATGGGCAACTTCGGTCCTGGAAGGGCCACTGTCCTGCAGAGTTTAGCTCCAACCCTGACAAAAACTCTTTTCTAGTAATCCTAAAACATTGATTAGCTTGTTCAGGTGTGTTTAATTAGGGTTGGAGCTAAACTCGGCAGGACAGTGGCCCTCCACGACCGAAGTTGCCCATCCCTGATATACAGTATCCAATGCCGCCTTAGAATCTGACTAAAATGTGGTATCTTAGGAAACGCCGTAATTAAAATATTTTAAATGTTGCATCCGTATCTAGGTTTTGGAATCGAGCAAACTCTTTTTCTTCTTCCCACTCACCTCAGTGAACTGCTGTACCCTTGTGCTCAATAACCCACTGAGTTGTTTTTCCAGCCCCTGAGAGCTCTTGCCCCCCCATAAAGCTCCCACAATCCACCACGGCGCCACACTGCACTCCCTTCTTCCTCTCTGAGCCCTTCTCCATGCCCTGCCTGATGCGTAATGAATGCAAATTTAGGCAAACGAGATGCACAAAAGAAGAGCCACGTGTCCCAGCATGCCTCCCTGTGCTGACTCGTTACCTGCAGGATTCATCGGTCCACAGGAGCAGCCAGACAAGCATCTGTAGGACGATCTCTGAGAAGAGAAGAGATGCAGCTGTCTCACAGTGTGATTGGCTGCTGCAGCGGGAGGACGAGTCAAGGGGGGTTCATTTCCAAAGGAGCTCGTCTCTTCTTTTTTCTAGTTTCGCTTTCATGCTGAATGGGATTTTGAATGATATGTTGAAAATAGATGGCACACTCAAGGATGATATCACCTGGTTTTCAGTGTCCTCTCTATAACAGTCATAGTTCAGGACACTCGCCATTCATGATTCACGCTCTCAGCTACCAGTTACAGCCAGACTTGTCTCGCTAAAGCTGCTAAATAAAGGGCCCAACTGTCCTCGCAGTGGAGGAAAAGTGAAACTGTGAGCTGCATATTTGATAGCATTGCCACCATCTGCTTTATTGAAATTCACCGAGAACTTTTCCACCCCGCTGAAATGCTGAGTCATTATCTCTGTGTTATTACACCCCGTGAGTGACAGAGCGAGACTTTACAGGTCACACAAACACCCATCAGGACTGCCAAAAATGCATCATAACACATCCCTTACAAGTGATTATGACATCACAACATCTTGACATTATCAGAATTTTGCCATATTCTATCCCATGTGCTCTGATTTACATTAACTGCCAATCATGCTTTTAGATTGAGCACTCCAACTAAAGTGATGTGAGCAGCTGTAACTTTGCTAACACAGCATCCTGATGCTTTCTTGCATAGGATGATGGGAAATATCTAAAGTAGATTTACAGTAGCTGCTCCAACACTGAATATATTGGTGCTTGTTGAAACGATTGTACCTGCCTTATTATCTTTGTAAGAAGGATGACCATGTGGTCTTCCTTCACGTCCCCCTCCTCATGAATATGCAGTGTGACTGACTCCTCAGGCACATCATAGTGCTATGATAGTATCATCACTCCTAGGAGTGAATATCTGATTAATCTGTCAGGCAATGATATAAAGAGAGCATAAATCATGTATTGATGTCTCTCTCTTAGGCACTTTTCTTTTAAATTAATGTTCAGTCTTATCCAAGAGGTGACACTTAACCTGTTAAGCTTCAAGCCCACTTTTGAAAAATCCCCAGAAATGACATACCCAAACTAAAACAGATACAGTTCATGAACCCTTTGCACTAAAAGCACAAGTATGATCTCATTTGAAAGCTGACACCTGGTTGTTTATTGTAAATGTAGAATTAATTATTGTCATAATGAAAAAAAACAATTTTAAATAGCTTCAAAGTTTTATAAAGTTATTAGAAATTTATTTTTATGAAACATCTTCATGAAAATAAAATTGAAGTTGGCCCTGGAGCAATCTAGAAATGCACTGCAGCTAAAGCCACATGTCTGACCATTTTATATTTAAAATCTGAAAATGATAAGTATAAAGCTCTGTATTTAGTTAAATGTTTTTCAAGATCATGTCAAATTACTTTATTTTGATTAGACTCTATTAGCAAACTGATGTTTAGTCGTCTTCTGAGTCATCTATTCAGTCTATTGTCTCTATTGTTTTGTGGTGCCCCATTCAGTCTCAGTCTCCCCTGCACACATTTACACCTCTCCAGACTGATTATTATGGCTCTAAATATGCATTTCTTTTGTCTGCATTATAGCTACTAACGACTGGCTATTCACAAGCTATTCATAGGGTTTCAAACCCTTTTCTTTTATCAAAGTTCTCACTAAATATTTGAAACTGGTATCAAATGCACTGAAACATTTCAGTAAGCATTCCTATTTAGAAAAAAAATCATAAAACAATAACTGCTCGTGGCAGGTGCGCCTGGGCTCGCTAGCATGTTAGCTTAGCACACCATCAATACACGACCATTTATGAGATTAAAACTATGTTTGCGCTCCAAACTCACTATATAACGCAAGTCTAGTGTTTTAAATAATCTTCTGTGATCTAACTTGGCTTCAGATAAAAAAAAAATCAGACAGAAAATGTATTATTTAGTGTTCTGAACGATGATGAAATCTATATCGATTAGCATTACATTATAAATATAATCTATTATTATGAAATACCTGGCATGGCTTGAAGAACACAGGTAACTCAAATATCATTGCAATCATGTTTATTGTCTTCAAAACATCTTTATCTGCATGTTACAGCGATCTCTGTACTTTCTGTATCACTCAGTGACGTCCTGGAATGTCACATGACTATGGGTCTTCTTCATGATCCATATATGGACTTTTATTGGACATAATAGCGCCCCCATGCTATTGGTATGAATGGAAAACACAGCACATCTCAGTAAGAAGCGATCATTATGATTACATCGACGCATTTGGGTATAAATTCAATAAATATTATTCCTGTCTATAGAAATATGATGTGAATCTATGAGAATATATCAATATTTCTCCACATCTGTACATTGTTGAGCTAAAAGCCCTCAGGGACGTTGTTTTGTGAATCGCTGTCATGACGACAGCACGGAGTGTTTTTTATGAATGGACCAGCTGACGCTCATAATTCATATTAAAGGTATCGACTCATTTTTTTCATTTCATAACTCCTGACACAAATTAAGACATAACTGTCACTATAAGTTTCTCAGAATACAATAGTGGTCAAATACTGAATCTTGAGTCTTATATCTTTTTAATGATGTATAGTTTGTCAAGGTATAACATTAAATCTGATAGTATATTTGAACTAAATAAATAAAAAAACGCTTCAGTGCGCCGACGCTCTGGAGAAGGTTAAGAGGTTAAGTCCAGGTCCTTTAGGATATATAGGTGTCCTTTTCCATTCCTGTCTTATAAAACCCCATGACAATATGGTCTCCTGTGTCTTTAGTCTCTCTCAATTATGTATGACCATTAGTTTCAATTTTCATTAGAGTCAATTTAGGGGGAAAAGCATAAACTCGTTGGCCCAATGTGACATGGCACTGCCTAGCAAAACATCTGTTGAATGTTGTTTCCATGGAAATGACGTGCTTTCAAAAATGCGCTTATTTTGTGTGCGTGTGAGCGAGTGGAAAATATTTTTTACATTAAATTGACGTCTGTGTGTGTTGGCATGTTTTTTTCTATAGCGGTGTGTCCTTCACATTTGAAATAACTTGTTTTTTGATTAAACTTCATTCTTGTGGGTGGACCTTTGAAAGCAATTCTTTCACAGAGGATCTTTTGTCGCAGCTGAGTTTTGTGGGTAATTACTATAACTGGTAGGAGATCCTGATCTCTGCAACAAGCCATACAGTGTATCTTTCTTATACTCGCCTAAAGAGAAGACCTCTTTTTATGCCCTGTAAGTTTTGGATTCGAATAGCTTAAGGAGCAGAATTTGTTACAGCACATTATGAAATTATAGCAGCCCAGAGCTTATTGTTCTGAGACTGAAACGGTATACACTATCATCACTTCATCAAGATTTAATTTGTGTTATATGATTGTTGTTTTTTGGTGGCTTAGGGGGCCTTAAAGACCCAAATGCAATAGCTTTGAAATGGCATTTTTCTGACCTGTGTTGCCTTATTGTTTATTGAAACAAAGTTTTGGGTGGGACATCGACTGGCTCATCCTTTTTTCCAACAGACTTTAGTTATGTTGGTAACAGATTTTGACTAAAACTCTAATTTTAACTTCATTTGGTCTGATGTTCCAGTGATGGTTTTGACCAGTCAAGATGCATCATTTGTAAACCAGGAAGATCATGGCAAACATTTCAAACAGGCATTATTAGGTTTTGAATTTGAATCGAATGCTTCAGTCAAATTTCCCCAAATTTCTGAAATTAAGACCATTATTAGCTTACAGCTCTAGAAATGTATAATAAAGTCCATATTTGTTCAATCTCATAGTAAACACCTTGTCAAATTTCTGTTTTGGTTCAACAGTTCTTGTATAAAAACACAAATTTGTTCTCCAAAATCTCCTTGAACTGCAGTAATTTGTTGCTGAGGCTGCCGTCCATCTTTGTGACTCACTCATGAATATGCATGTATTTGCTGTCCAGGAAGCTTTTTCACGACCGTATTGTTTTGTTTAACTTTGAGTGAAGGCTAGTTACCACCTACGGTACTGGCTCCACAAAGGCAGCCTGGATGAGAATTAGTGTGTTCATGAATATGCATTAACACCTGCCCACAGTGGAACTCAGGTTCAGTCATCCAATGCGGAGACAGAACTTTGGATGGGAATGATGAGGAAGGAGAGAGAACGGAAAGAGGAAGGCAAGTTGTTTGGGGCTTCCGTTGGGAAACATTACAAGTTGTTTTAATCGCAAATAATAGAGGAGAAAGAAAGGGAGAGATGAATACTCACTGTGAGATGTCATCTTTTATAACTGTGACTAAAACACTGTTTAATGGGTGACCACTCTCTCATCAGGGCTCTTGGTTTAACTCTGTTAATAAGCTCTGCCCCAAGGCACTAACAAAACTCCATCAAAGCGTAATACACACGCGCACATAAATGAACAGTTTCAGAGATTAGCTCAGTCATTAGATAATGATGCACACATTAACTACGGTAAAAAGGGCGCATTTGCTAAACAATTAGCATGTACAACATTTCAGCACAAAAACCTTTTCACAAATTGGGTGTCAAAACAATTTAGACAATTAAATTCTTCCCAAATAGCTTAAAATGTGATTTACTACAACTATTTGTTTACAGAGGCATTAAATCATGGTTATCATAAGATCTGTGCGAAAACTCTTTGGCTCAGGCTGGAGGCAGGTGATGAAACACTGTGTAAACCGCAGGAGGCATGAGTCATTCCGAGGCCACAGCTTAAAGTGCCAGTTCTCCACTACTCCGCCATCACGGTGGTCCTCTGATAATTCCCAGCTCTTGGGCACAACAGGTCAACCTCTTTGCCTAAAATATTAAAGACCACAGAGGCCCAGGAAGAGTGCAGTGATTAGACTATTGAAAATTCAATGTTAGGCAGAAAGGCAGGAGTGGGTTCCCTCCTGCAAGAGAATCCGGCTGATAATTGTCCCACTCCTTTTCTCTCTCTAGCTCTTAAAATTGGACGGATGTGCAGAGTAGGAAGTAAAAGAACATGGCACGGCTCTTAAAGAGTGAGCTTTAGATGATCAACAAGAAAGGGAGAATGGCCAGCAATTCTAATGACGAACAATAAGGCAGCTGACCAAGCAAGAGATTGAGGAAAAAAGTTTATTTTTGTTGTTAATTGCAAGGGCAATCAGACTGTAAAATCATGGCCCATAATATATTCACATACATTGTGAATTACTTGGGTGCCAAAGACCAAAAAAGCACAGCATCTAGAAAATGACACTTAAATCAGGTCACTTGATTCTGTCACCGCATTGTTCATTGGATAGTTTATATCTGGGAACTCATGTCAAGCACAGGCATTGTGTCATGCAGACAGGCTGGAGAAAGGTGAGGAAAGTCTGATTAGTGTTTATTGACTGTCTGTCACGCTTGGATTGGGTTAATGCTCGTCTTTTGATGGGTCTGAAGTCAGCATTCATTATATTCTTACTCATGGAGACATCATCAAGACAGCACATTTCTGCTGTGTGTGTGCGTGTGATCGTAAACCATGGGGTAATGTGTCATTGTGCCACAATGGCAGCCTGATAGAAAAGCTTGCCAAGGCCACAGGTTGTATTTTGTTCCAGACTCTCTTTATACTGCATGATTTCTGGCTGACAGGAGGCATGGAAAAGAAGAAAATAGAAACATTGAGAGAAGAAAGGGGAACAGAATTACTGTACAGACAAAAGAGATGGTGAGAGAGGTTTCTAGGTTCATAAACGTTTTCCTTCATACTTCTTCTACAAGCTATGTTTCCAAGAAAGCATTTCATCAGAATGAGGTTATCCTCATACTTTGTGGCACTTTGTTTTCTTTAAGGATGTTTATATGCTAAAATGTCAGGGTAACTGTTTTTTTACAGCCAGAACTATTCTGACTATGACTGTTTGTTATAATGTATGATTTACGCACACAGATTTTGCATTAGTTGCACAAATTTGCCTCGTTAACCAACAGAAAGCTGCTTTGTTTCAAAGTGACTTCTATTTGAGTGGTGCTTCAACCACATAGCAACTGCCCAGAAAACCAAAGCAACCCCTTATCAATGTACTATAAGTCTCTCTGAACATATTAGGCAACCACCCACAGCACCCTAGCAACAAAATTGTGAGTTATGCATGTGCTAGCACCATTTACATTTTCTTCAGTAAATGTACAGGTGTCGTCATCCATTTAATAAAGTTCCAGAGCAGATGCGCTGGAAGTTTTTAATGGAGAGGTCTGTTAAGAGAGCGCTCAAAACAATATATCAGAGAGCTCCTCCGCTTCTGCAGAGCCTATATTAGCATGCTAAATATACACCACCTTCTGAAGCCATCAGACCCATTAATCAAACCTATCCAGCCTGCTGTTTCCCACCAGGGTGTTTCTGTACTGTGTGAAGTAGTCACTGACGTCACATGGCGCCGGCGGAGAGAGTTTAAAAAAAAAGTTCATGTTCATTTTAAGCCAACTGAAAGTGTTGTTTTGGGGTCAGTTTTGTACTTTTGGTTCTGTTCGTTTGTTGATAGTCCTAAACCAATATCACAGAGGCACCCTGTTGAGTGATGGAGGAGTAAAGAGAGCGCTAATATCACCTGCATGTCCTCCCCTGTCTCTTGATCTCTATCCTCTCCTTTTTTCTTGGTCTTTCTGGAGTACTCGAGGAGAATACAAGTCTGAACCCACCAGCATGGTCTCCTTTTTTCTTTTTACTACATTTTAATCATCTTTTTTCATTAACGATATTGCATATTAATATAGTCACAGTTATCATGTAGTGACCTTGGTGTCATCTCGTCTTAGTCATGCTTTTCGTTAACGAAATGAACACTACGAGAGATAAAAGCACAATACTCTACTTACCATAAAATACATAGCATACCAAATTATTGGGTACAATAATACATTTTTAATGACATCAAACTATTTTTGTCGATACTTTTCAGTTTTGATTGAAGAGTTTATTTATATTCAACATTTTCCGCATCGTCCACCATCTCAGCTCTGCTCAATTCATTCTGGGATTGTCTTCTCCGCAAATGATACAGATGAGGCTGCCTTATAATTTGGCTAAAGTTATCTTAGGAGAAAACATCATTAAATTGCCAACAGAATTTTTTGGTGATGTGATGTCTTAAAATGCTGCCTCTATGTGCTCACAAGGTTTTGGAAAAGATCAAATGTCTTTGAGCATTATTGGCCCTGCACTCTCATTTTCCTCTTCCTCGTTCTCATTTCCACTCCTGTTGTGATTCTGCTTCAAATAGGCCCCAATCCACAATGACTCCTCTCTGAACACAAACACACAGACAGCGAAAGAGGAGAATGAGAGGAAAGCCTTTGGGAGGGTCAGAAAGAAACTTTAAAGGAGAGATTAATTGCAGAGGGACTTTGCACTGTGAGTCAGATATGAGAAGTACTCCGAGCAGAATTTGGGATCTCTTTCTCTCCGTCTCGCTCCCTCTAACAGTGTCTCTCGCACACACACACATGCCTTGGCTCTCAGTCAGTTACTTGGTTATGAGTCAGTTATATTATTTTTTTCACTTTCTCATAAGGCATACACAATCACGCACAAACCCATATGAAAGAAAAATCACAAAGGACATTTTTTTATCTCATTTCTTTCTCATAGACGGTAAATGGAGGAAAGCCTCCTGCTTCTCAGATTTTTCTCTTGACAAAAAGACCTTAATCTCAGTGTCTCCACTAAGTGTCTCAGTTTTGCCAAGATATAAGCCTATTAATTTTTAATTTTATACTTATTTTAATTTAATTTTCAGACATTTCTCATAATTCTATCCACATCCATTTGAAAGCTCTTTACTCGTCTCATTTGTTTCCATTTTTATTTCTTTTAAGTAATTTAAGGAGAAACATCTGAGGCAAAGTTGGTACTTAAATGAAAGTCTCTCTTTTTCTCTTTGTCAGAGGTCACATTCTACTAGGAGAAACGACTAAAAAAGTCTCTTCGGATTCCATCCGTCATTGTTCCAAATAGGCTCTAATGTTTGTTTGTTTTGCTGTGAGGTTTTGCCTAATGGTCCTTGCTAATGAATGGATTGAACATTTCATTTGTAAAGCTGGCATGCGTAGCTTTCTGCACTTTTCATTACGTTTTACCAAATCACCCAAATACTCTCACACCCCCCACACTCACAATCATGTTGAGGTTTCCATGAGTTGTAATTAATTTGCTTGTTGTTGAAAGATATTCTAATGGAGTGAAGAGGTGAGAAATGGGTGTCCTGATTGGATCCGAAAGGTGCTGAGGGTTGTAGTGATGCTCCACGACTCTCTCCATTTACCACCGCCGACATTAACGATCTGTCCTACAGAGTCTCAAGGACTAATCATAATAATGATCAGCTATTGCTGATTGTGTTTGTGTTTTCATTCCAAACTCCAGTGGTATTATCTGTTGATGTGTGTCAAAAGATATCAGGCTAAACAATGAACACACATTACTGCTGAGTGGCTGGTCTTCACATGTGATGGATGGATGGATAATCACCGGAAGGATGGCTTAGAAATGACGCTCAAGGTCATGATTGATTCCCAAGGAACAAACATACTGATGAAAATAAAAAAATGTGGGATGAAAGCATTTACCAAATGCATAAAATTCAACAAGTTACCAACGACAAGCTATATGTCTGTCCATACTGATTGCAAGATGCAGCGTCACAGTTTCAGCCAATCAGAAGATTCTTAATGTAGTTATGTGGACTCAGATTTTGATTCTATGGGATTTCACTGTAGGCGGCGTTAGGCTATGTGATACAAAATAATAAAAAATGTATTCAAAACTCAATTCAGTAATAGATGAAAAGCAAAATTGCAAGATGTGAAGAGTTTTGTGTAAGATACACAAAATTTCTGCATAAGCATTTTGTGGGCACAGATTCCATGTGGGCCTTCTCATAACTTCCATTTTCATGCACAAGTCGTCAGTCTTTAATATAAGCCCGTTCTGCTTCGATTGGCTTTAGACAGTGACGGACAGTATGAGTGTATTTTGGGTTGGAAGCGCACACAATAATGAAGCGATCAGTCCTTAAAGTGTCCAATCTTAAGTGCCAGGGAATGGCTTTTGTTCATAACCAAGAGTGACACTTTGATAATTACAATTCGGTCTTATGACGTCCCAACTGAAACGTTGACAAATGACTTATTCATGCGTCTTGCCCTTGCACACAGGAGTGAGAGTCTCCATACATCTCCGCGTTGATGTTGAAGGACGTTTCAGTCATGAAGCAGTTGCGAGAAATTTGCGCGAGCTCTCTTAGTATTCAGAAGAGACTGTATTGTTTCTCCAGAGAAGAAAAGGCATGAGGTAGATGGAAGGAGGGAGTTGAAAAGTGCTTGTCACCCTATGCCAAGATGTTGGGTCTCTATAGGCCTCTGGGTACCAGGCTGCAGTTAGAGACTCTCTTCCTCCCCTCTCTCTCTCTATCCACACCCTCCAACTCCGGTCCACCATGCAGGCCCTTGTTGCCATGGTAACTGGCGGAGCGAGAGCCGCAGTGATGAAGGGAGAGTCGTCTGAGGGATTCAGACAGCCTCTGGAATGTGGTTTGACATCAAAACACACCAAACTCTCTCTTTTTCTCTCTCGTTCTGTCCATCTTTCACTCTCTGTCTCTGAGTTTACGGTGGATGAGTTGAAGGTGTATGCTGTCTGCTTTAAAAACTAGATGTTTCCTTCTTTCTCTCTGTTGCTGTGAACGATCAAACTCTCAGGGTGCTCTCCATCTCTCTGATAGTCAGTTTGCACTCAGATTCTTTTGATGGGCTATGAACAAGTGTGTTAGCTTGAGTTGAGTCTCACCAGAGACTGTATAAGGGTTAGACAAAAGAATAGAAGATACCATAACACTGGCTCCTGTACGAAAGAAAGCCCTGCCTAAAGAAAAAAAAGCCCATCACCTTTTTGGTAGAGTAATCTGGACCAAGTGCACCGACTTACCTTAAATAAACTTTGGTCTGTATCCTTCCCATTACAAGCAGGAAGTCACATCTGTTTACATCTTTTTTTCATGTTTAGTGGATTATTATGTCAGTTCACATGTTTATATCCTATAAATGTGCCTATGAGTAACTGTGTCAGCATTGGTGCGTCTGTGTTGTGACCTTTGACGAGCCTTTAAGTGGCTTGGAGAAGAGCTTATTAACAGAGTCAAGCCAAGAGCCCTGATGAGTGAGTTGCCACCCATTACACAGTGTTTTAGTCACAGTTATAAAAGATAACACATCTCAGTGTGAGCGTTCATCTCTCTACTGCCCTCTCTCCTCTTTAAACGGTTCATTACTGCCTGCCTTCAACAGCCTGCTAGAAAAAAAGATCACTATCCAAAGGAAATAAAAGAGATTAAAGAGAAAAGAGAAGGGCGATGGAGAACTCCTTCGTTAGTCTGACACTGATTGGTCGACTCAACTGTGATTTGTTCTTTCAGTTTTGTGAATGTAAAAATGCAGAACACCCGGCTTGTCATGTTATGGTTAAATGCACATACATTAGCCCTGTTCCAGAACTTTGTGAATGCCCTTGGTGTCTGCAGCTACCTTCTAAGGTACACTCTAAAAAATGCTGGGTTGTTTTAACCCAATTTTGGGTCAAATATGGACAAACCCAGTCGTTTGGTTACATTTTTAAATTGCATTTTTAATCCAACGTTTGGGTTTGTCCATATTTGACCCAAAATTGAGTTAAAACAACCCAGTATTTTTAGAGTGTAGCATCCTAACTGTCATGAATAACTGTGACTGATTTTAATTGATAAAGACTTTCACTTGAGTCTTGATGAATTGGAAGTTTGAAAGAACAACATTTTAAAAGTTTTTCGTGGTAGTGTTAAAAAATGTAATAATTGCCTATATTATACTGAATATAAGTGGCCTTGCCTCGATTTAAGCCAATGAAGATGTAGAATCTGGAAGAATAAATTATTTGTCAGAGGAATGAAGAAGGCAACCTTCGTAATTGTAGCATGAACTACAAAGTACAACATTGCCTTTTCAGAGTAATGGCTGCACACTGACCTTTAGTAACAATAGGAGGTGAGATGAACCACCATCGTGATGTTGATCGGTCACCACCGGTCCACACTCTTTATTTCTGCTATATTTATTGCACATTTTTGCAGTGTTGTCATCAGAATTAATAGGGAGACCCTGCATGTAGGCCCATGAGTAATAACAGTGCATGTTTACTGTGTGGACAGTAATTAACCCCCTGAGTGAAAGAGATAATTTCAGTGTAATTACAATTCTGTGTAATCAATTTATTTCTGCACTCCTTTTTGCTGTGCTGAGGCAGCCAAACAAAGCCAAATGTGTTGCTCACTCTCTCCTAATTACAAACATATCCAATTAATTACACACAAACACTCTCTCATCTGACTAGACAGACAGAGGGATAGGCACATGTACAGACACACAGTCCTTCTGTTATAGGGATGATAAACAGAGTTAAACAGATATGTTTTGATTAAAAGCACATGCATGTCGCCCCATGTACGTTTGATGTGGGGTACGTTTATAAGCCCACAGATCTCTGCTGGATCTAACAGAAAAGCAGACGCACAACACACACTGTGACACTCATGTACTTTAGATGTCCTCCTAATACCTGCTGTGTTTCTGTCCTCCCTCCTGCTGAACACACAAAAATACATGCATGTACAGTACACACAGACTGCGCCATACCTTCATTATCTTTTTGAAATTAGGTTTAGATCAAATGGAGCTCTTAGCAGTTTAACATTGGACTTTGGTGCTCATGTGTGCAGTTTGAGTTTGGCTTGCTTTATTTCCTAAACTAAATTATTACATTTCCTTTTTTCTCCATACTTTTCTGTCCTCTTTTTTGTAAATAAACATAATACCAAAAATAGACATTTTAGATGCAGCTTGCTATGTTAGCACCCTCATTTCTATGCACCTGAACCATACTATAATTATTCTCCAGTATGTGTTCCTAATTCCCCCATGTATTTATGATAATTAGCACATCTTTGAGTAAATTAAACATGATGTCCTGTGTGGATAGTACACTCCAGAGACCCCTGCACCCCAGTGGCTGTACATCCCAGTGGGAGCTGGCCATCCGTCTCATACTGCAGCTGGCTGGGACATGGCCTGCCAGGGTCATGTGGGAACTGCGTTAAGAGCTTTAACCGCATATGTGCCATGTGTGCCAAACCGCTCCGACAGGCCCAGCTCTGCATAAACTCACCCAGCACAAGCACTCAGCCATGATGTTACACTGCTAGCAGGAATTATGTAACAAATACCACTGCAGCCCTGAGACTGAACTCACCATGCTCACTTCCTTCTCTCTTTCTCACTCTGATTCATGTGTGCTCTTTCATCAACTCTTTTAAAGGATACCTTTTAATTTCCGTAGGCAAATTTTGGTTTGTGATCTGTTGAGGTCTTCTGCCACCCCCAGCTCAGTTAGTTAATGGCTAACCATCTTGAAGTTTTTTTTTTTTTTTGATATGTAAACCTAAAATAAAATGAGAAATAATGACGGCTCAATGTTCTGTCCGATACTGATCCCAATAGAAAGTGAGGCTACTGTTGCCATGGTTACCACCTCAGGCCATTCGACAAAGTAAAAATAAGCACTCTGACTAATTTGTTGATGTACTGTGGATAATTAAACTGTTTGAAAATGTTGTTAAAACTTAATGTGAAGAATTAGAATCTTGCTTTTAAGACCCCTATCCTTACAATTTGACTACTTGTAGGGGTTCAAACTGTAATTAAAAGGGTAACCATCACAGACTTTGTGGGGGACAAATCCCCTCCAATATCAATATTCAAAATAGTGGTTAAACTCATACATTTTTAAATTTGATCCTCCCCAGTCACATATATGTGGTTATATCTTGCCCAACCCCCCAGAAATTTGCACCTTGATCTCTGAGTCTCTTTGATTCTCTCTTTCTCTCATTTTTCTTTCTCTCCTCTTTCCAAATATACTTGTTCTTTGTCAATCTGGCTATCACCCTGCTTTATCCTGTCTTTGCGATGCTGTCTGTTCATCTGTCTGTCTCTCTGGCGGAAAAGTTTGCAGTTATCTCATGAATTAATAAGACCCTAAATCAGTGGCTTGGGCTTTTATCCTATTTTTTCATTCATCTGCCTGTTATCTACAGCCGAACAATTGTATTTGGATTTTATTAAGTGTGTAAATCAGTGCTTAGCTCTCCCACTGCCCAAGCCTTTTGTTTTTTAAACACAAACTTGCTCATCCCTTATCTGGGCCAGTGCATGCACTAATTAAATTCATAATGATGCTATCCGACTGGAAAGTGTTTGACTTGAAATTGCTCACTGGTTGTTCTTTTGGTTCTAGACTGCTCTAGTTTAGAGCCGACTCAGTCTTTGACTCATCATCTGTGCTCAGACATGAAAGATGCAGATTTATAGAGGTGTAAATTTGTCTGTATTCATTCATTCCTTCATGCATTCTGCATCTCAAGTTCAATAGTCACTGACCCATTCATTGGGAAGTTGGGCCTCTGCCCTGGGGCTCTGCGGTGAATGCCATGGAGAACCAGTCACACTCGCGTTTTCTCTGCCTCAGGGTTTGCAGTCGTCTCTCAGCCAGTCTTCATCACCAGACGCCAACCGTGAACACTGACTTCTGCCTGTCAAAGGCCCCTGTGCATTCATAGTGCTCTCGCACCACAAAGGAAAGGCCACAGCCAAGCATCTCTTTGTGAAGGACTCGTTTTTTTCACACACAAAAAAAGTCTCATTTCAGTCCCGTTCTGAAGTGTGGCTGTTGAGGTCAGTCAAGGTTATTAGCGCCTTTTGAATGAGATTATCCATGCATTCTTTCATCAGCAATCAAAGGCTCCAAGACGAGATGGAATCTTTGGAATTCTGATTCTCCATTATTTGCCGAACACTAAACAAGCCTCTCAAACGCCCCTGAAGAGTGGTACCTCTGAATGTGCAATAGAAAGGCCTCTTTCCGGCCCTAATTTGAGAATGGGATTTTTTCTGTCTGCTATTTCTAGCTTTTCAAGATATTGCTTTGAGAAATGTCCGGTGGCATCAAGATCGTCTTGGTAAAACCATAAAGTGGGTGCAAAATGTCAGAAAAATCTCTACCCTCATCTCGTCTTTCACTTTTGATTTCACTGCTCACTTTCAGTGTGACTCAAAAATTAGATCACACTGTTCAGACTGTGACTGTGATTAATTCATATTTACATGAACAGCCTTTGTTATAGAGATTAATGTATGAATAGTGGGTGTTTATCATGGTTTTGTATTACTACTACTATTATTATTATAAATTGATATGGGAAGAATATTCAGAAAAAACTCGGAATATTCTGATAAAACTCAGAATATTCAGAAAAACTATTTAATAATAATAAAATATTCTTATTCATTTTTCAAGTTGTTATCTGAATGTCATGTTTCATAGTTTTGAAATCTGTTGTTTTTGTTACACTATTTTATAATACTAATAATAATAATTTTCTTATCTATTGTAATACATTTATTATAATATACCATACAATAATGATTGTCCATATGTATTACATATGGACAACAATTTTGTCCATATGTATTTTTTTTTTAATTATCTTTAATAGATGCTATTTTAAATTGTCAATAAATTTTTCTGTTCCCATTATCACCTTTCTAATGTAATAACAAACAATAAAAATGTAATGGGCTGCACCATCTATCTGCATATATCGTATAGCTCATCCATAATGGTTTCAGAAGGTGTTTTCCATCAGAGGTCATAAATTGTGTCGTACTTGTACTTCAGGGCTGTGCGTCCCCTCCACCCCTGGTGTCTTCTGGTTCAGAACGTATCAGCTGGGAGGCACAGGGCAACTCTGCTTAATAATTTACCCTGCCATTCCTCTCCTTACCCGCAGTTACACAGTCGACTGACACGGGATAAAGCGCCTCATTAAAATGCTAAAGAGTTTCAGGGGTTTGTCATGGAGCAGGCCTTGTGCCTATGACGCTCATGAAAATAGCAGATTGGGGCTTGTTGGCTGGTCTGAAATCAGTTTTGGATTCTCTTATATTGGTTAAGATACAGAAACGGGGAGAGATTAAATTCCGGTTTAAAGTGTTAACCTGTATAATGCTGCCTAACATAGATCTTCTCATATGAGTCTGACAGTGTGCGTGTGCGTGTGCGCATGCGTGTGTGTGTGTGTGTGTGTGTGTGGAGTTGATTCCCCCCGTTTGGGTTGTTCATGTGTTGGTAAAGGTTATTCCTATGGTTATTGCTAATGATGTTAAAGACCCCATGAAATTGCTCAACGAGCTCAGGTTTCTGTCATGTGCTCATGTATTTTCTATTGAAATAGGAAGTTTGGGTGAGACTTTGAAGGGTTCGTCCCATGAGTAATCAATATTCACAGTCCCTTTTCCCTGAAGAGAAAGACAGTCAAATTTAAACGTGTTACAAGTGAAATGGTCGATGTTTAGCATATATATGACCTCAAAGCTGGATTCAAACTTACTTTGATTCTATTGGGTCAGTAAAACCACATAAAAAGCCATTAAATAGAGATTGTTGTCAAGGCGCATAAACAGCCTGAACACAGATGACGTGGCATAGGTCTGGTCCAGGTGTTTTGAGTGCAGGTGACCTGTGTGTAGAGCAGTTGAGGAGAGACCGAGGTCATGCTGACATAGACAAGAGGGGACATGAGTGAAAGCCGGCCATCTGTCTACCTATAACATTCATTTAGAGCCTTCAGCTCTCAGCTAAATATCTGCTGGCTGCTTCTCTCTGAGCTCCTTGTCTAATAGCTTTAATGTAAGTTAGCACTGTAACTTGTACGATTTAAAGCTTCACTTTTTGTAGAACTGCCTGTAAATCTCAATTTGGATTTTCCTTGTTTGTATTGTATTAGGTATTTGTATTCTTTTTAGAGGTGTTTGTTCAAAGGTATCATCAATTGCTATCATTGGCTCAGCAGTTTGTACTGCCATCTGCATTAGGCCAAGGCTAAATGTACATATGCTGTGTGCCTGTTGGCACAGCTTATGCTTGCCTTGTTTCAGTAAATATGTCCAGTAAAAATGTTTTGTTCATCACTGTTTTTCCCCCCAGTGCCCTGATGCAGATATTTTTTCCATTGTTGCTGCTCTTACGTAAATTGTTATTCTGTACAAAAGTCTAAATCTTTCCAATTAGCGTTTTTGTAAAATCATAACCAATAATCTGCTTGCTCTGTTAATGATGATGCCACATGTTAATGTATTTATTTATTAAACTATTATTTCAGCTCTATTCCACCAAGTTTATAGAAAAAGAATAGGAAATAATTTAATAATAGTTTAAAATCACTCTCAGAAAGTGCTAATGCTTTTAGTTTGTTTAAAAGCGCTGTGCTTGAATTGACTTTTTTTTTAACCATTTGTTTTTCTCCCCACTACATCATGGCAGAAGGATAAGAAATTGAGGGTTGTAATTAGAGAGGTTGAATGAAGGTCCATAATTTGTCTACGAGGCCTGACCTCTGACCTCAGATGAGAAATGTCAGCATTGTTCAAACCAGCATTGCATTATGGGTAACAGTTTAGTATTAACTCTCCATGTAAACCCCATAACATAGATGAGATGATGTATGTAAAGTTAATTTCAAGTCTAGAAACTTGGTGTTTCTGTTTGTGTGTGTGCATTAACTTGACAGTTTGAGTACAAAAATTGTCTTAAGTGAGCTAAATCACCAGGGTGTAGTTCCGATATTTTTCAGAATGTCGCAGTTTTCCAGTGTTGCAAACCCATAATGAATTCACTGGAGGAGAGCATGTGTGTTTGTGTGGGTGTGTGTGTGCTCAGAGATCCTAGAAGACACACAAGCTTTTGCAAGCTTTGGCAACACCTGCCCAACAGGCTCACAAGTTCTGCGCTCTCTCCACAGCTTCTGTCTGTGGGTACAGGGGCGGCCCGGCCCGGGGCGGCCTATCCAAGCCCTGCAGGGGTAACACTGTCTGGACTTGTCATGCTAAAACAGCTTTGTGCGTGCACACAATTCCAGCTTTAGGCCCTACCAGCCGTTTAGAGCCAATGCAGAGAGTCAAGACTCTTTCTCACACATACACAAGCATGCACAAGCATACCTGTATACATAAACATAAGAGACATGCAAGCGAATGTGGGATGATCCCTATGATTACTGATGTTGCCTTCGGACATTCCAAGGTGGGATGTTAATACGGCCCTTTATTAAACACACAGTACCTTCAATCACACTCGGTCATCCAGTTGTCCAACTGCCAACACTAATAGTTACAAACAGCTCTAGGGCAGCTCTACTTAAATGTGTGATGCTGTTTGTAAGTTGTCAGCTTCTGCTAAAACGTTTTCTGAAACGCAAAAAAGTTTTCTGAAACGCATATAGTCTGTGTAGAAATTTGTTATCTGACAGATAAAACCCTCATTTAACGTTAATGCTTCAGAATCTTTAGAGATCGCATACTCCTTATAATTTTGAGAATGACCAGCTCATATTAGACTAAATAGAAATCACTTTGCACAAAGGTTTACTCTAAATCAATACTTTAAAACACTAAACTTTCCATTTTGCAACCAAAATCTTTCAAGAACAGATTTCTGGCATATTTTGTTTTTATTTGAAAATTCTTGCTGGACTAAGCTGGTCTTTTCAGCAGTGTATACACTAAATCCTGTCATTATGGCTGTTGTAGCTAATCTTGTGTTTTATTAGCTTTCATACACTGATGTAAATTACCCTGAGTGAGTGTAAAAGGTAGGAGTGTGCCAGCAGATTTAGAGTTAAGTCATTTTACTAACAGAGCTTTGAAATATGTTTAGACAGTTGTGGGAAGGACCGTTAGCTCCTCTTATTCCCAGTTCCCTTTATATCTGTTTTTTTTTTTCACTTCACTTTTTTCCGCCATTTTTTAAACAAACAAGTGCACGGATAAAAAGCTTCCAGGAATGCTTGCAGACATGAGTGCTTTACAGTAATCTAACCTGAGAAAGATGAAAGCCTGTAGGGAAGCACAGAACCAGAGAGCAGCCTTTCTCTCTCTCTCTCTCTCTCTCTCTCTCTCTCTCTCTCTCTCTCTCTCTCTCTCTCTCTCTCTCTCTCTCTCTCTCTCTCTCTCTCTCTCTCTCTCTCTCTCTCTCTCTCTCTCTCTCTCTCTCTCTCTCTCTCTCTCTCTCTTTCTTTCTCTCTCACACACACACACACACACACTCAAATACCTGTGATGACATGAGTGGAGTAAAAAGACATGCAGAACTCACTTGAATTATTATGAAACTTTGGAAAATTGTCTTCTGGATCCAGAGCTCACCTAATGGGCTGTATGGTGGGAATGTTTTTTTATGCAAGTATTTTACATTTAACAAAAAGCACATACACACACTTGTGGTTGATGTGATGCAAGTAATTTATTTATTTTAGTTAGTTAAGTGTTTTTTTTAGTTATTGTTATATATATATAAATTCAAATTGTTATTTGAATGGTTATTTTATTTGTGCATTAATTTAAGATTTTAAGTAGTAATATCCTGACCATAAATTTCAATTTAGGTAGGGCAGATTCTGGGTCTCAGCGCTAGCTTATGATAAACATTTTGTAAGCTTTATATTCTAATCGCTGAACACACACAGAACACTTTTGGCAGATGCATAGAATTGTAGTATTGTAGTTAGGGGTGCAACGGATAAAAAAACTCACGGTTCGGATTGTTTCTCGGATCAGAGTCACGGACCGGATCATTTTTCGGATCAGCAAAAAAGACAAGACAAATAAACATAAGTTTTGTCTTTTTGTTTATTAACACTTTTAAATTATTAAATAAAAATATATAAAATCAACTTAGTGCACAAGGCATAATATCTTATATTATAGATATTAGGGGGGTTGACTGGTTGACTTACCGAAACAGGCCAATCAGGATGCTCTCTGTCTTACATGCGCACACACGCAAGGTCTCTAGCTCTCTCCCTCTCTGCTGTTCGCACGCTATGTATGTTATGCGCGCAGTATGTTCTTTCTTGCATGCGCACTCTAGATTCCGGGAGATTTGAACTAATTTGCGGGCATCAGGGAGCCGCTATCAATATGCAGGATTTTTAAAAGTTAATTTTTTCAGGCCAATTCAGCGCAACTCCGGACGTATGGCCAACCTACACACACCGTCACGGTTTTATCCACTAACCTCTTTCCTTCATCATTATATTTGACAGGGAAGCCAAAACGCTCCCATACAGGGGATTTAAATGACGCGGGGCGTTCAAGCTCCTCCGTTCCTCCCCTCGCCATGATCACGCTGGGTAGATGTTTTGTGGACCCTATGGTGTGGACCTATTTTTTACAGTGTATGGTGTGGACTGAACATGCATACAAATTTTTTTTTTTCATAAATCAATCCGCGGATCACGTGTGTGCCGAACCGAAGATATTGATCCGAACGGATAACGGATCAATGATGATCCGTTGCACCACTAATTGTAGTATTTATTGCCCGCCAATGTTGTTTTAAAATATTACAAGTTGTGAAGGAGTTCCAGTGAGGAAAAGAAAGTCATGTCTGTTCTCAAACAAAACAAGCACAACAGAACTATAAAAGACTATTCACTTGAGAACATTTAAACGAAAGGATTTATACGTTCATTGATTTGATACACTACTCCACATAGGAATAACAGACATGGCAACTAGTTACTGAACTGATGCAGAATAATATACACATAGCTGAAGCAGATTGATGTCGTCTTGCTGTGGAGCGAGGTTTACGTGAGGTAACGTGTAAATAAGCAGAGCAGCCTGAAATCTGACCCAATTGCTCTCAATTAAAGCACGCTGAAGTTCCATTTTTTACCACAGATTTACAATGTAAAACTGTGGGGCGCTGTAGAGCTGGGCAGGGCTCAGGCACCCGCTGCCCCGCTTAGTATCATTCAACATGCCTGCTGAAGCCATACGTTAAATTTTAATATATCCTGCTCACTTTCTGACTTAAAATCAGAATAATATTTGTTGCAGAATGCTGAACACATTTACAATTTATTATTGAATCAGTTTATGTAGAGGTCTATGATTTGGATGATTATTTTATTACCTGCCCTTACAGATGAGCTGTGGCTGAGTAATATACTGTTGTAAAGATATTAAGTAAAACAACTTTCTGGATAGATTGATTGAGAAAAAGAAAAGAAACAAGAGGAAATGGACTCCCAACAGTTCCTGTTCCCTTTTCTAATTGAAACCGCATGAAAGGATTTCATATGGCTGTTGACAGACACAATCTCTGATCCTCTTTAGACTTCTGTCTCTGTGGGGAACAACCCATACCCATCTCTCCCGAATTAAAGCTTTACGCTTATAAGAGCTGTCTTTCAGATTATATAAACGCACAGACACGCACCTTTCTCTCTCTGTATTTATTGCGGCATAGTTTGCCTTGTCACTCAGACTTGCTATACAAAGACAACGCCTGCCAGGTCTCGCTCTATGCTCTTTGATATGTCGCCATGCAGAAAATTATGAGAGAACGAACGCACATATGCTCACAGATAAACTCACTTACCCACCTACTGTCACTGTCACAACTTGAAAAACTGTTGTCATATCATCCTGGCTGCATTAACCTCTGAGTCACAAACATGAACAGAAATCAGAAAGCATATTCTCTATAGCTTCTGTTAGTTTCATGTACATGCTAGTGTTTAGTGGCTTGTTGTGGTGTGTGGTTTACATTGTGTGCGATTGAGAGAAAGAGAGAGAGAGAGAGATCTCTCCCCGGGCTCATGGAGAGTGCAGATAGCTAGTGACAGAGCACTGCTGTTAAGTGCCAACACTTCTCTCAGGCAACTGAGAATCCGTGTTTCAGAGCTAACAAGGCGTAATACAACCTTCACACCTACAGATGGAGAGAAAGAGGGATGGCCTCACACCTCTCAGTGGATTTGGATGTCCGGGAGTTGATGCAGTTAATAACGGCAACAAACAGTATAGCCTAAGCTATAGCAGAGCTTCAGTGGCTGCTATAGACAAAGCGATCACATGACCGTCTAAGCAGCCATCGAAGGCTTTGGAAAATATATGGTCAAAAGCTTTAGGTAAATAAATGTGCAATGAATGCTTTCATTTTCACTTTGTAGCAAATGTTGTACTTTACCTGGAGTTCGGATGAATGGATGGATGGATGGAAACATGTTTACAGATATTTTATTTCTCCTTTTTCTTTACCCATTGGTAACTTTTTTTCTGTTTTAGAATAAACCTCACAATATTTTATTAAATTTACTGATATAAAAAAGTCTTGCAAAGCAGACCTTCACATTTGCCTCAACATATTGAAAGAGCAAACTCCACCCCTGCCGCTTATTTTGCAGCATTTTGTACGATCTGGTTCATTTTGAAAAAGGCTATTCAATATCATACGGATCACTTCTTCATTTACTACTTTTAAAATAAATATTAAGACATCTGGATTTTTGTGGCAAGATAATATGCCTTAACTAATGAGTGTTAATTGTTATATAATAATGTTAGTTAATGTGATACATTTGTATTTAAAGCTTTTAATTTAATAAAGTGTTAGCTTTTAATTTAGAGTTTTTAAGTCGTCTTTCTGTCATCTTCTGTATTATTTACCTGAGATCTTTCTCACAAACGACATGTGTGAAATATGAATTATGGTAATTTGATTTATTGCATACCTGCTGGGATGTTATATTGCTCACCAAATAAAGATCCATTCTCACAGGATGTGTTCTTGTATCCATCTGAAGTTTTTTTTTTCTTTATAAACACTCTAGAAGAACATCTTTGACCAATGTGATGTGTGAGTTTTTTTAGACACCTTCTGAAGTTGCAAACAAATATGCAATAAGACATCAGCATTCTGTTTTAATCTGTTGCACTGTCTTGCTGTTTTTGAATGCAAGAACAACTCCTGAGTGAATTGCTTCTAAGAGAGATTTTTCAGATGAAAATATGATTGGATGGTGCGGACCAATCAACCTACAGTCATTTTAAATAATTCTCATTTTATTACACCGATTACACACTGATCCAGAATCAATTCACCTCACTTTTTCTATGTGTAGTGTGTGTGTGTGTGTGTGGGTGGTGGGTGGTGGGTGGTGGGGGGTGGGGGGGGGCTTAGCAAGACAGAAATGAGAGAGAGGCAGACTTCAGGGCTTTAGGGACGGCTCAGTGGTAACTGGATCAGCGATCGGGTTCTGGTCTGGTGACTGTTTCTCGTCTGGCCTCGGCTCTTCATGCATTATTCACACCTTTAAGGACTGTTTTCACTCATCCCTCTTTCATCCTCCCTTTCACCCCTCTCTCTGCTCCCTGAAAGGATAAAGAGTGCTGTCACACTCCTGACTTCGTCTGACATTTTCTATTTCAAAATCGGTTTCATTCTTACTGATAAGTGGATATTTTATACCCAATGCAATTTAAAAACACATCTTTTGATTCAGTTAACCAAAAAAAGATTCATTCCGTTTAATCCAATGATTTGTTCAGAAAATCTTTTTGTATATTACATTATCAGTAAATAATGACCCGCATGTCATTAAATTTCAATTCGCTCAAAATCAGTTGTTGTTCAGAGACACAAGTCTTATTCTGGATTATAATTGCTATTTATAGATCTATTATTACTCATGACCACAAGGAAAAGTAAATGGGAATGATTTGATCTCTTAAAAGATCCTTTTATGAACATTGATTCACTTCAATGCAATGTCATTTCCTGTCCAACTTTTGGGTAAAACCTTTGTGAACATGCAAACTTTTTGCTTGTGGTCTAGATCGTATTAGACAAGTCTGAACTTTTAATTTTTTGATCGTGCCATACCAAAGCGATGCTATTATTGGTCCCAGCCTTTATCAGACTTTCACATGAAGACACACACTCTTTACCTGTTGCGTCACTCTGCTCTTCTGTCCCATTGGCTTGTTAGCTGCTGTGAACGGAGTGACATTGTCTGTTTCAGGTCTGCCATTGTAAAGCTAATTGTGGGGCGTGCATGCGAGAGTGGAATCAGACCTGTTGTTTTAGCTGTCAGAGCGTCTATCATTTGCTGAAGTGCTGCATAAAGCTCAGACAGGGGAAAGTGTCAGGTGTATGTATGTGGTATGACAGGGAGACTGACATACTCTGCTGGAGTCTATCAGCATCGCTATTTCAGTTAATCAGCCCACAGGTATCAACTGTGTGTGAATGCATCCTTGAATCGTTCCTGAGCTTTTCAAAACAGTTCAGAATACCCTGCGAGTATATTATTTCACTTCAAATGGCAATTGTAACTTCCATAAATAGAAAGCACAACTTTGTAGCAAGTAAAAGAGATACCCTCAAGCTTTGTTTCCTGAATTATGTCTGTGAATTAAGTACGTATTACTTTTGGAAGGACAGCAATGCTGATTATAATCAAGTCTATATATCAGGCAGTGAAAGTTATTACATTTTGTAGAAAAATTTACTTAAATAAAAACTTGTTTTTGAACAGTTGGATAATTTCAGATCAAGGGCAACTATTATGAAAGTAATTATGATTTAATGTGCTCTTACCGAGAGATTTGAATGCTGTTTACCTTCTGCAGTGGTAGCAGCAATCCGAACAGCCCCAAAGCCCTAGCAGCTCAAACAATGGCCTCCTTTTACCGCTAAAGACCATAGATCTCTAAGAAAGAAATGTCTCTATGTAACTCTATCAGGATCTGGTCTACCACAGCCTCAGCCTGCCAGACACTACAGACTGGGAGAAAGGGAATTATTGTTACAGGATAGCATTGTTTGTCACTCTATCGTTTGGGTGCATTTCAGATTGCATTTTGTGAGCTTTTGCTCATGCAAGTCACTAGTTTTGATAAAGTGTGCTCACACATAATATTCAAAAGTGCAGTAATGTTCAATAGGTCAGTAAGATATATATTATTTAATTTTTTCAAAAATGTATCCTTTTAGTCAGCAAGGACACTTTGCATTGATCAGTGACGGGGGAAGACATTTGTAATGTTAAAAAAGATTACATTAGAATAATACCAATAATAATCTTTTTTATTAATCTTTCTATTAATCCTTCTCCTCTCTCCCTCATTCTCTCTTTCTGTTTTAATGTGCTGCATCTTAAAGGTTCATTATATGTGGAGCATAAAAACCATTTGTGCAACATAAACATAATGTTGGCTAATTCACCATATGCAGCCAGTATCAAGCTCCGTTCACACTGACAGCGATGGGAAGGTGTGCAGAGACATTTCTAATAAAACATCTTAAGGTGATGGGATCACATGTGCTACCTTTGGAAGTTACTGCATCATGTGGCAGCTCATTTGCATAAAGTTAAACATTTCTAAGCTTTGTCGAGTCACTGGACACTTCCCACATCACATTGCCACGGGTCGCTGTCAATTTGAATAGCCTTGACCCATACCACACATGGACACCTATGTTTCTCAGCGTGTGTGTGTGTGAATAAGATAAAATAGAAAGAGTACAGAAATAATTTATTTCCCAGCTGGAAAAATGGGGCTGATGGAAAATAGGTTTGTCTTCCTGCTGCAGGTATTTGTTTCAGATAAATTACTTCATTTAAAAATTCCAGCGACGCCCCGTCTGTTTCTCTACCCTGCAGTGACTATAATGAGGAGCTGGAGTGAGAGAAAGAGCTGTATTAAATAATGAATGGCCGTATTGACGGCTGAAAATAATACACGGTGAAAGCGGTAATAGTGGAGGGTTTTTAAAAGATGTATGCAGAATGAAAAAACTCATGGAATTTTCTATGTTAGGGACTGCCATGTTTTTCCACTTACGGATTAAAGTCAACATGAAATGGCATTCACAAACCATTTCAATTCTACAATGTGGCGCTTTTCCGTTTGAAATAGTGAACAAGAAAACGTCGGAGCAACGCTTGATTTTATCCATTAGGAATTGATTGAATTGTGAAAAGTGGGTGTTAAATATCTTATAAAGCTATTCCCTTTCCAAAAAAAAAAAAAAAAAACCTAGTAAAATACACCTGTTGATCGAAACTTGAAGGGAAAGTTCACCCAAAACTGATAATTCTGTCATTTACTCACCCTTACCTTCCAAAGCTGTATGACTTACTTTCTACAGTGTAACACAAAAGAAATGTCACTGTTTTTTGGTCCATATAATTTGATTTCAGTGGGGTCCAATGTTTTGGACCCCATTGAATTTCATTTTATGGACAAAAAAAGTTGAAACATTCTTTATAATATATTTTGTGTTCCACAAGAGAAAGTCTGTTTGTACAACAGCTTAGATCGAGATGAGGGACGTTGCAACGTAAACAAAGGATTACTGAAAAAACAATGTGTGTGTGTGCTGTGTTTTTCTCTTTGATGGATGTGGAGAAGTCTGAGAGCGTGTGCTGGTCAAGCATCAGCCCAGAGCCCTCACCGCTAGTGACTGAAGAGCCACAGTGAGATGTCTGCCTCTCAAAATAAGGGTGAAGGGGGGGAAAAAATATCCAGTGCTACTCAGAGCAGCCAACAGGCCATGAGGCCTCCTTTCAGACTGAATACACTGAGAGAATAAAGCCTCTCTGATATAAGAGAGAGAGACCCGAAAGAGGGATAGAGTAGAAAATGGAGAAGAAACAGCATGTGGCCCAGAGGTCACATCTAACCTTAGATTAAACCAGGAACACCCAGTGGGAGAGGATGAGAGAGATGAGTATGGAGAGAAATTGATGCATGAGGTGGGTTTTAAGGGGCTGATGGGAATGAGTGAAGAGATGGCGAAATCATAACCACAGAAGAGAGCTGAAGAAGAGTGGGTGAGAGGAGGAAGCATGGGTGATAAAAGTAGAGAGGAAGAGGGGAAAGATAGACGGATGAAAGGTCAGACTCGTAGACACCCTGGAGAGAGAGTGAGAGGGGAGTCCTGTCTGTCACACAGGAGGAGAGCGGGGCCGTCCTGCAGACACACGTCCCCTTTACTTGACTCCACACATAGACACAGCCAAAATAACCTCCGCTCTGCAGGGAATTATTTGAGTTTAAAATACTAATCCCACAATATTGAAATTAAATTGTTTTGTTTTTTTTTAATACCATAAGTGTCCACAATGTATATATGGATCAATGACATACTGTTTGTGTGTCAATATTAAATAAAGGAATAAATCTTTAAAAAAAAATTACTTTAAAACGGGTGTCATGTCTCAGGACGTAATTGCGTAAAAAAGATACATATATTGTTTATATTATATATTCTTGTCTTGTTTTCATTGGTTCTTTTTCTTTTTATGAGTCGTGTTCTCACTGGTTTATTGTCTTGTTATCAGTTCTGTCTTTTCATTGGTTCACTTTCTTTAGTTCTAACTTGTCATTGGTTATTGTCTTTCATTTCCCCTTGTCCATATACAGTATTTAAGCCTTCATGTTTGCCTTGTTTCCTGTCAAGTATTGTTTGCCTATTCTGCTGTTGGTAAGTCAAGTCAAGTCCACATTTATGTTCTTTTTTTTTAAACAAATAATAGATATGGTAAGATATGGAATAAAAATTGGAAATATAATGGAATAGAATAGAAAAAAAAGTTCTAGAATCAATCAAAACAAAAATTCAGTCAAGTGTCAAAACATTTGCTGGTTGTCTATACATGCAAAATCACAGTTTGGATCTCCAATTTTTGGCCCCCGTTTTTGTATGCACAGTAGCGTCTCCTCCAGTAGTTCTGTGGAAAGACTGCAGAGACGAGAAATATGATGGACATGCTCGCAACATTTCCCCACTAGACTCCCGTGGGTAATATCTCCCTCTCTCTCTCTTTCTTTCCCATTGCGATGGGTTTTTAACAGTTAGAGCAGTGTGATCCCGCTCTCCTCTCTGCGGGACTGCAGGGTAAAAGAGGTGACAGAGAAACTTTCAGCCTGCTAATATCACTTCCATCCTCCCTGCAGCCAGTGCAAGCCCTGCATATAAAACACACCTTCCTCAAGCAGAACGGGGACATTTTTACATTTCCAACTTCGCTAAAAGAGAAAATATGCCAAGATTCAAAGTTCATGCAAACCGACTGAGAGTTCAACACAATTACATAAAGGTTAACTACATTACGAGCAGGGAAACAATGTCTTAAATTGTGTATTCATGTCCTACAGTGTGTTATGGAGCGTTTAATGAGAAAATGTATGTTAAAGTTTTTAAGCCAATTTAAGTTCAGACTATGTTGGTCTTGAGCTGGTGTGTTTAAAAGCTTTAAGCTTATTTAGAGGCCTGTTGTTGTAGAGTAAAGTTAATTTGGCTGGCGATGACATTGCCGCAATCAGTGTGTCAGAGCAGGTTTGTGCCGCACTGTTAGAGCCCTAGTAATTAAAATCCTGCCGCGGTACCGATCCGCTGATTGCAAAGAAGAAACCGGAGGGACAAACGGATCAGGAAATCTGATTAGGTCTCTCCTCCGCAGGGTTCTGCCTGTGAGCTCCCTGAGACACCGGGGCCCGGCTTTGTACACGCATGCACGCACACGTGTTTTGCGGATCAGAGGTTTTCAACAACCTCAATCTCATAACCCGGCAACCAAAACAAAGCCTTTCTCTCTTGTGAACATGCCGTCTTGCTGGGCACAACGTGTTTAGAGCGGAACAGGTCCATGTCTCGTTCACTCGTTAGTGGCAGAAATGCCATATCAGAAGGACCAGTTGCCTGGCTGCGGCGCTACCTGATGATGAAGCCGTCTGATGGTTTGATGTGTTTTTTTTGCTAACAGAATCCATTCTGTATTTGCACTTGTGCTTGTAGAAGTTGCGATTGTTTGGCACTGGCACTTTTAGCGTTATATGCATGCTCAATCTATGCGTTTTAAGCATCCAGTGCAGTAAAGGAATTATGCAAACAGACCCTCAAAATTAGTTTTCAGCTGTCAATAGTGCCCTATGCACTGAAATGGAAAAACTCTGAACCGTAAACTTTTCAGTTTTGTGCAACTGTAGAGGGATTTATGTTGTTTGATTTTATGCTCTATAGAAGCAGCTAAATCAATGTGACTCCAACATGCAGTGGAAATTAAATTATATAACCGCTATACCACTCTTAGAAACTATTTTAGAAATATGGGAGAATGTGTTTATATATATATATATATATAAAAGTGTGTATGTGTATTATGATTAATAATCATATCTAATTGTATACACATTCTTCAGCTTCAAGTTTTATAGCATTTAATGTTTATATACACTGCCCAGTCAAAAAAAAAAAACTGTTTGGATTTAAATAGGCAAATGTTTAAGAGTCTTTGATTGGATTATTATTAGCAGTGATTATTTTTCTAGCATGTTATATGTTTGGCAACAGTTCTTCTAAACCTAACTGATGCACTGTAGCTTTTCATTTCTCAACCATATAGGGACATTTATTTCCATCAAGAGGTGCATACATTTTTGGTCAAGATCTTGTATTGACTATGCAAGAGTCAAGCACATCCCAAAGACTTTCAATGAATTTCAATGAACATATATATATATATATATATATATATATATATATACACTCACCGGCCACTTTATTAGGTACACCTGTCCAACTGCTCGTTAACACTTAATTTCTAAGCAGCCAATCACATGGCGGCAACTCAGTGCATTTAGGCATGTAGACATGGTCAAGACAATCTCCTGCAGTTCAAACCGAGCATCAGTATGGGGAAGAAAGGTGATTTGAGTGACTTTGAACGTGGCGTGATTGTTGGTGCCAGAAGGGCTGGTCTGAGTATTTCAGAAACTGCTAATCTACTGGGATTTTCACGCACAACCATCTCTAGGGTTTACAGAGAATGGTCCGAAAAAGAAAAAACATCCAGTGAGCGGCAGTTCTGTGGGCGGAAATGCCTTGTTGATGCCAGAGGTCAGAGGAGAATGGCCAGACTGGTTCGAGCTGATAGAAGGGCAACAGTGACTGAAATAACCACTCGTTACAACCGAGGTATGCAGCAAAGCATTTGTGAAGCCACAACACGCACAACCTTGAGGCGGATGGGCTACAACAGCAGAACACTCCACCGGGTACCACTCATCTCCACTACAAATAGGAAAAAGAGGCTACAATTTGCAAGAGCTCACCAAAATTGAACAGTTGAAGACTGGAAAAATGTTGCCTGGTCTGATGAGTCTCGATTTCTGTTGAGACATTCAGATGTTAGAGTCAGAATTTGGCGTAAACAGAATGAGAACATGGAACCATCATGCCTTGTTACCACTGTGCAGGCTGGTGGTGGTGGTGTAATGGTGTGGGGGATGTTTTCCTGGCACACTTTAGGCCCCTTAGTGCCAATTGGGCATCGTTTAAATGCCACGGCCTACCTGAGCATTGTTTCTGACCATGTCCATCCCTTTATGGCCACCATGTACCCATCCTCTGATGGCTACTTCCACCATGTCACAAAGCTCTAATCATTTCAAATTGGTTTCTTGAACATGACAATGAGTTCACTGTACTAAAATGGCCTCCACAGTCACCAGATCTCAACCCAATAGAGCATCTTTGGGATGTGGTGGAACGGGAGATTCGCATCATGGATGTGCAGCCGACAAATCTGCGGCAACTGTGTGATGCCATCATGCCAATATGGA